>NW_022145595.1:21403755-22003755 GCF_000002235.5 Strongylocentrotus purpuratus
GTGGGGGGGGGGCGGATCATGCAAAAAAGCACAATCTTATAGTCATTTTCGCGTTTTTGTACACGTCTACTGAAAAAAGTGGGGGCTGCAGCCCCCCTTAATCCCCGGGCTCCGCGGCCCCTGCCATTCGATAACTTTAGTAATGTTTGTCAGATAATCCCCTTGCGGAGGAAATCTGAGGGGAAAATAGTAACGCTACTGTCCGTCTTTCCGTCCGCCTGTAACAAATCTTGTGAACACGTTACTGGTTTCCGTTGATAATTTAAAATGTTTGACAGATTTTCATGAAATTTGATATGAAGGTACATGCATGGTATCAAAAACAGCCTAAATTTGATTTTGGAATAATGTACATTAGGTCAAAGGTCAAATGTCTTGGGTTTCCGTAAAGTAGTAAACTTTCTTTTCATTCAATCCCCAGATGTCAGTAACTTAATTCCGTCTAATGGACGTACATGTAACTTGTTCTGATGTATTATGCCGTTTGTTTCCAGCGAGGGCTTGCTACGCTTTGCGTTGTCCTTGTGTTGTATTTTTTGTTCTGATGTGATGTGGCAGAGAGTGTTTTTTATACAAGTACTTTTTTTTTCTAAATGGCCAATGTTGGTTAAACATGGAACTTACATGTAGGAAGTATACCTAACAAACTGAAAGTTTCCCCACTAAGTCATACATACATGGTCACATTGCCAATGGAGGGTCTCCATACTTGTATATACTTTTAAAAACTCATATTTGTTTGATTTTTCTACATTCATCCAAACCAATTTCTATGAAAGATTCAATTTCCCTTTAAGCTTTAGCTGACATTAACCATCTTAGATTAGATTAGATTTTTTAAAGAGATATTTAAAAGAGGATTAACCTAGCTAGACTATGTACTGGGCGACATTCAAAGTTAGTCTTATACCTTTGACATAGCGATTGACAATGTATTTCTGTAAATCAGCATATTGTATTATGAAAGTTTATGAATTCTTGAAAGAAAGAAAGTATTCTGAATTCTCAACAAAAACCAAACAAAATAAAAAAGTCTCCAAAAAAAATTTTCTTCAGAATTTCAGGATTCTCAAAAAACAAAAAAAACAAACACATCTAGAATTCTCTAAAGAATGTTTTTTTAATTCCCTTTTTGGAGAAATCTGAAATTCATGAATGGGAGGGGGGTTTGTATTTAGGAGTCTATTTACTATAAAAATAGTGAATGTTCTATCATGTACACTATAAATACTGGACTATGAACTCCAAATACTAAATTATCCCTCGTGCAGGTTTATTTTGACTCAGGATAATTTAGTAATTTAGTCGGACATATAATTCATTATTGTATGATAGAGTATACACTATTTATATATAGTTCACGACTTACTTATGCAGATGGTCCTTACAAGGGTGCTATAGGTTATACTGGCTTTAAACGGGACAGAAACAGAACTGTATAATAATTGAGTCCTGAAATCGTACCGGTGGTACTCGAAACTGTCCAGGCTCCTAACCTAGAATGCAGCATCCTGATAATGTAGTCTTATAATATATGCACACTTAAATGATTACAAATTTTTCCTCTATTCTTTATGACATTCATACCACAAATATGTTACCAAACTTGTAACAAATTAGTACAATGCCCTTCCATACATTCCTGTTTTCCATTATAAATCCAATTATACAGGTATATTTATACTGAAATGTACAATGTATTGTAAAGAGGTATCAAGACTAGCTTTATGCCATATTACTGGACTACCCACCTAGTGCTAGCCAACCTGAGAGGATGGTGCACCATTAAAAGTTTCAATCACTGATGACATGGAATATCTCATATTGGCAACGCAGTCACTTTTTGTGATGTCATACAAGGAGAACTCTCCCACATGTACAAAAATATGTGAATTTCATTTTTTTCCTCAGTCAATTCATAGAACAGAATTTTTGTCCAAGTCCTCCTATAAAAGAGGTGATTTTAGTGCAATATCTGCAAAAGAAATTGGAAAGTTTTTCATGTATGATCTCCATATTAAACATTAGTAATCATAACTTTTTTTTAAATTCACGTCTTTACTCATTAATTGACTGTTTTTGCTTCAACTTAATTTCACTGACATTTATGTTACTTTAATTTTTCTGCATTCTTACAATTCAATTGTCTCTGAGGAGTTTATTCTCCTTTATAACGAGGGCAGAATCTAAACTCTACCGCAGTGCAAACTGTTGAAAGTTATACATCCCATACTTGTATCGCAATTGTATTAATGAAAATTCATCTAATTAATGAGAGTGCAAAATATAGGTTGTTTCTCTAAACATAGAGGTATATAGTCTGTACTGTTTGTACATTTCGGAGGAAATCGACTTACTAAAAGTTTCTGAATGTCCTGTGCATGCACATTTGTTGTATGTTACATGACACGATCATCAGGCAGACTACAACTTCACTCTTGATTTCTCAAGGGGAATTGTAATTTGTATATTATGCAAAACATATCTACCCTAGCTACATGTACATGTACAACAAAGAAAATGAGTAAAAATTGGCATTCAAGGAAAAAGGGATCTTTTTTTGCATGTTCCCCCCCCGCCAAAAGAAGTTTGAAGGGGTATACATGTACATAGGAATTGGCGTACGGTCGGGTTGTCGGGCGGTCAGTCGGTCAGTCTGTTGCAAATCTTGTGGATCGAACTACTTCCTCATTTTTTGAGCAATGATCATGAAACTTGGCACACATATTGGTCTTAGGATGGAGATGTGCAAGACATACTTTTTACTGTGTTGGATACTGCGTTGCCATGGGAACGGCATATTATTGTAATATATCGGGGAAAATCTCGTGGATCGAACTATATACATGTATACTTCCTCATTTTTTTGAGCAATGCTCATGAAACTCGGCACACATATTGGTCTCCAGTTGATTATGTACAAGACATTTTTTTTAATGTGTCGGAAAGTGCGTTGCATTGGTAATGGTCTGTTATTGCAATAAATCTGTAAAATCTTGCAGATCAAACCACTTCTTCATTTTTCGAGCAATGCTCATTAAATTTCGCACAAATATTGGTCTTGAGTTGATTATGTGCAAGACACATTTTTTAATGTGTCGGAAAGTGTGTTGCCATGGTAATGGTCTATTATTGCAATAAATCTGTAAAATCTTGTATATATCAAACCACTTCTTCATTTTCGTGCACACACATGGGGAGTGAGTATTAATCACTTTCGGTGATATTTCTAGTTCTAGGCAAACATGTAGAACATTCAACTGTATCCCTTATAATCTTTGTGTGAGGTTGTCAAAGCAAAATGAATATAATTTCATTAAGCAGCTTATATTAATGCCTGTATTTGTCCGATTTACTTTCTTCCCAGGTCTGTTTTAGTAATGGTCTTTCTACACAGGCAAAGTTTTGCCAAATGAGTGTCACAAACATGGCAAAGACTTTGAAAAAAACGGAGAACAGCCTGACCGATGTTTTGTCAGTGATGGCGATCGTTAATGACGACATGATCTATTCATTTCCGTCATCAGAGGAAGAACTCCTTCCTTCTCAATCTTACACACAATCGAGGCAAAAACGTAGCAGTTCTGGATCTAGCAGCGACGGAACTCCACCAGAACGTAAGAGACGAAACAAGACTTCTGAACATTCGGCGGAGAATTCAGATGCAGCAATTGAACAAAAATGTCAAGGTTAGTTTGTGTTCCATTCTTTTACAAAATTCATTTCACTAATAATTCCAGACGTACAACATTTCTCTCTACATGATATCACTAAGTTTAAATGTGATATGTTATTGATTGGCAGTTTTTAAATCAAAGAGAAATGCAAATATCATGGAGAGAATGTGTACAAAATAGTTTATCAATATAACAGCACTGAAAGCCTGATAAAATTGGGACATTCCACTTTTATTATTTGATTTTGTATAACTTCAAACAATTTTTAAATGGACTCCTATACAAATACCACAAATATTTCCATTTTTTTCATCAAAACTACAATCTCCTTTTTCTTATTGTTTATGAAGTAATGTTTGGGGCCAAATTGATTATTTAATGCCCCTCTGCAATAGCCACAGGGAAGGTAAAATGGCCAACTGCTGATTAAAACCAAAATAAAGTTGAAAAATGATTAATTGCCAATTCCCCAAAACAATGTTCATATGTTGCATTTTCCACATAAGGCAAAATGAGATTGAATTGAAAAGGGCTATAGGAATATTTTTTGTATAGCTCTAGGACAAAATTTCCCTGATGAGCCTCTGTGTGTTTTGATCCAGTTACTAATAATATGTATCAGGGCCCGTTGCATAAAGACTTACTATTATGGTAACTACCATAGAAACCTTGATTTCGATTGGCTGCTGAGCCCGGTTACCATGGTAGTTACCATAATGGCAAAGTTACCATAATAGTAAGTCTTTATGCAACGGGCCCCTGGTGTCATTTTCAAAATGTAGATTGTTCTCTGCACAGGGGATATTATTTATAAACATTAAAGATTTAAATGTCACAATCTTTGAAAATGTGTCATTGACCTGAAATTTTATTTCTTTACATGTAGGCATTTCTGAAATCTCCCTCAAAAAACTTGTGGAGCCCGAGAAGGATCTCCAGAGACCACGTACCAGGAAGGAAGTGATGGAGGCCAAACAGTTCGTGATGAAGGCAGCAACCCACTTCCAGAGCTCCCATGTCCTTCCAGTCCTCGCAGTAGATGGCCCTTCTGGAACAGCTTACCAGCTCCTAGGAGGGGTGTGCTATGCTCTTGCAGCTAAGGATCTTGTTGACGATGAAAGGTATTTTATTCTATAAAAGTTACCCGTTTTTTGCAATTGCTTTTTAATGTTATTTTTGTTTCTTTTGTAGTTACAGTGTATGAGACAAAGGTTAAATTTTTAAAGGGATTATGTGATGTACTTACCGATATTATATGTACAGAACATATTCATTTATCACTTGTTTTTTTTTTCTCCATTTATTATGCAGTCCACAAATATGTAGTGGAAGCATGTAACATAAAAGAAATGCTACCCAGGTAGTCAATGTACCATTTGGGAAGAAAATGGTAATAGAGAGGTGTTCCATTTATAGTTATACAATGAAGGGTATATTAAGGACAATACAAAATATTTTTAGATCCCTGACTCAAATAAAATCCCATAGAATATTTCCCTTGTGTACCATGTTCATATTTGTTTTCTTAAAAAGTGTGTGACTGCATGGAAAGGTATACCGTGTAAGCTTTTTTCCAATATTTTATTCTGCATGATACATATATACACCATGTTTCTATATCCTACCCATCTCAATATCCTATAACCAATATACTTTTTCTGATTGCTTTAGATATGAACATCTATCTCGTGGATGGCGCTGCAGGGTGTACCAAAACCTGGACAAGGTTGAGGCATTGAGAGTGGCATCACTGCATAGGTGTGGGCAACCTGCTGTAGACAAGCCGTGCTTGCAGGAGGAGGTTGCTGTCTGCAGGTCAATTCTATACGATGACAACAACCTTGATGTGGAGGATGAGCCCTGCACTATGACTGCCTCGACAAGACGCAAGTGTTCCCTAGCCCTTGGGAAAAATGGCTCCTTCAATGTAAGTCTAAACACTAGAGCTGACATTTTCATCTAGATAAAATGCTGAATTCATTCAATGTTCTATTTTTACTTGTAGCGAAGTAGGTTTTTTTTTTAATGAAACGATGAATCGGACATTAAATTAGATTTATGTTCAGCATAAAAACTCATGAACATCACCCAACCCCCCAATAAAAAGGTTATTGTTATATTCAGCCAACTTACATGTACATGACAAAATGGAGTTTAATCAATGATTGATTTGAGATGATCGAGCTTTCAAGAGTGACTGTTGGAAACATAAATTTTAGCCAAAAAGTTCTAACATTTCTTATATTTTAACTTGAGGGGTCATATTACAATATGGTGAATTATGTAATGCAATGGTGATTGCAGTGAATGAATTGGAATGTTCAGAATCAAACTGGTTATGAGAGCATATATTATCCATTTCTTTTTTTGTTGTAATTTACAGGCACTGAGGGCTCTCGAGCCAACTTTCCAGTTGGCTAGTTATTCAAACAGATGCTACAGGAAAGCCACTCTCCTTTTCGATGCAACTAGAGAATCTACTGGAAAGGATTTGAAACAATGTGTAAGTAAGCTTTAAATTTTTTTTTTTTTTTTTTACACATTTAAATATCATCTTGAGTAATGAAGGAAAGCATTTTTTTTTCTTCATAGAATCGAACAAAACTTGACTTGCGAATGTTCAAAACACCAAATAAATTATAACTTTTTGGTAGAAAATGTATATTATTGCTGAGTAATGAGCTATATGAAAAATACAAAATTGAGCTGGACTGGATGTCACACATACCACATGTTTTCTGTGCAAATGAGAATTGTGGTTTATTCAGCCGCTATAAGGAGTTTATCAAATCATCACAACCAAAGTAAATAAAGTAATATAGCGCCACCATTGGCGGATACCCTATTCTGACTGGAGGGGGGGGGGGGGGGGTTCAATTTCCTGTTCAAAATCTGTGACTGATGCGCAATGGCTGCAAATAGCGACACGGCTTCCGGTGACTTTTTCTGACTTTTTTTGTTTGTCTCGCAACTTTTGAGACCGAGTTCTAAAAATTAACAATAAAATCAACTTTTTGCATAGGTACGTTCGTGTACAAAATACTGCTTTTCCTAAATTGCTTTACAACACTGTTAATTGTGCCTTCTAGTCTTTTTGCCTGACCATACTTGTCTTGAAACTTTTCAAGATACACTTTTGAAACATGAAAAAAATCACATATATAAATGAAAACAATAGATACATAAGTAGTTTATGAAACAATAGAATACAAAAGAATTGATCGGAAATTTCATTATTTATTATTTCAGTATTGTTGCCTATGCTATTCAGCAACTTTAAAAAAGAGATTGAGCTTCATAACTTAATGAAATATTAATGAATATGTTAAAATAGGTATCTAATTTGCATAAATTATAATAAAGTAACAAATTTGTGATAAAAACAAATCTGTATTGACGTCCTTGCAATATTTCGCATTAAGCTTGCACTCAAAGTGAGAATAGGGTTAAAGCAATAGTTTTTTACATATTCAAATCAAACAATAGATGAATTGGGGATTCTTTGCAGAAGAATTGACTTTGATTGAAAAAGTTGATAGTTCATATATATGCAAATAAAATTTGTCTTCTGACAGTGAGCAACAATACTTCACGTGCACTAATAACTACTCTTATTATTTTCATTTGTCTTATTTTATAGTGTTTCATGAAGCTACAAGGACTCTCAGAAGAGGAGCGATATTCACTTCTTCTGGAGGCGACCTTGTCTTTGAATGTTAAAAAGATGAAGGCGGATGCCGATGAACTGAAGGCAATGAAGAGTCTGAAGAGCGTGTTTGCTAAGGGAGTTGGGGCTAAGACGTGGGAAGAGGCGATAGAAAGATACCCAACCTTCACTTCAGAAGCAGCCCTGGAACCCTATGTTGGTATGCACAAATCATGGCTTCGTATAATGTCTATTGAAGAGAATATTGAGCCCCAGCAAGATATACAATAATTGCTATCCTGTATCTCCATCAATCCAAATTTTAAAGTTTAGATGAACTAGTAGGGTTGACTATTCTGACTGGGGGGGGGGGGGTCAATTTGGCCCCTGCCTCCCCCGTACACAATCCAGGACTGCCACGTAACCGCTACAAATCACAACCTGCCTTTCAATGACTTTATTGTCTCGCAACTTTTGAGACCAAATTTGCCCCAAAATTGGGACAGTCCATGCTAGAGGTTATGCAACATTACTTAACCACACGTCTAGCCACAATTGACATTTTGCATAGTACGTTTGTGTACAAAATACTGCCTTTTCTAAATTGTTCTATAAAACATGTCAAGTTCAAATGTGGGTCAAAGGCAACAGGTCAAAAGGAAAACAGACTTTCCTTGGGATTCCATTATTGCTAAAGAGTAAACTACCAGAACCCAAAATTCACCTCCTGATCTGCTTATAGGGCCTAAGATGCAGGCAAGACAACGCTTGGCGTTTGCCTTGTTTAATGATATATTATTGAATGTGTTAAAATAGGAATTTAATTTGCATGAATTATAATAAAGTAATAAATGAGTGATTTTTGTAAAAAACAAACATCAAAGCAACATTTCTTTGCATGTGCATTGCTGTCCATGCAAAATTTCCCATCAATCAGACCTTCTGTGGCCAAGATATTGTGGGGGGAGGGGGGGGGGGGGTCAAATTGACTCCGGAGCTCTATGATCAATGTATATGTATTTTTTTTCAGGTAAAAAGTATACAAAAGGTAACATCCCAGAGGTCTTCCTGGAGCACATCAGCAGGGCCAAGAGAGACATGGACATGAATGCAGACGACATCCCAGCCCTTATGATACAAGAACTAGAAGAGGTATTGTCCCATATTCTTAAGGTTCCAAAGCACTTATTTGTAGGCACTTGGTAATTGAAAGAGGTAAACTGAATTTCACATAAAACAAATCTCAAAATTGTGAGTTTAAAATATCTCAAAGTTGTAATATTGTAATCTATAAGGAACTCAAGGTTAAGGGATTTACATGGAGAATGATCTTATGCTGATGAAAAATCATTGGTAATTTGTCATTGATAACAAAAAAAAAACAATTATATTCATGGCATAGAAATTGCAATTTTCCCACAAGTCATATATTACGTACAATGGCACTGTCGCCCAGACGACTGGCATGGAAAAGTGCACCCACATGCTATTTCATCCTATTTTCAAATTTGATTTTTCTATTTTGATTCAACATAGCAAATGTTAAGCTGCAGATAATTATGAAAAGGGTATAAATAAAAAAAAACAGTTTCCAGAACTTTGCATTGTGTATATTATCTGGGCTCAACATATTAGAATTATAGTTAATTTGTATGTTCTTTCCTTTTTATTTGAATTTCTGATATTACAGGATATCCAGTTATCCTCAACACCATCGGCTACTACCAGAATCTTCCTGACAAAGGACATCACAGCGATATCCAAAGTGGTCAGCCAACATACCCGACACGATGTGCATATATTGCATATTGTCCAGTCCCCAGTAGGAGATATTCAAGGTAACTATGCATGTTCCATGTCTTTTATTAAATATCTTATGAAGCTGACTGTTATTTCGGTATTCAAAGCAACATAACAAACGTTTTTGTGGTTGTGTAATAATGAGATAGCTGCAGTGTGTGTTAAAAAAATATAAATTATTAAGAAAGAATGTTACCGTATAACTTCCAGTGTGTTAGATTGGCTGCTCGATCTGAATGAAAATTCTTTCTTAAGAAATCCTCCTATGAAGCTCAACATTCATATAAATTTTTGTTTATATCACTTGGATTTTAAATATAATCTTGAGTTCTGGTAATGACAGAAATTAATTTCTGACAGAATCCAATGACATTTACAATGAATGTTCAAAACTTCAAAAAATAATGATTACTGAATGCTTTTGGGGGAAAAAAACATATAATAGCTGACTAATGCTGAACAAATGAAGATAAGATGCTTGCCATGTGATCTCAAACACATTACCTCCAAAGCAAGCTAATTATATTAATTAGACAACTGCGGAGTAATTGTGAAACAAATGCATTTCTAATGTCTGGGTTTTTATTCCTAAAGAAAAAGGTGCATTCAGAACTCAAAAAATCACATTGTATCTGTTTGAAAAGAAATTGTGCCTCATGTGAAAAATCACATGTATGTATATTCGTTTTACTTCTATAGGAAATTAAGGCTTATTCGTACTGTTCTAAGTAGCCATATAAAATGTGCATATATATTTTATCAACAGATGTCAACCATAATGTCTGTATGCAGTATGGTATTGTCGAGTCTAGGAGGAGGGGTGCTGGCACTAGCCAACTCTACATGCCATCAAGATCAGACTTCTACAAATATGCAGTGGAGCATTTCACTTCTATTGATGAAGTGGTTCTTGACGTTGGAGACGGTAAGACATTTTATCTATATACAGATCCAATTAAATTATGATACAGTTTTAGAATAAATGGGTAGATTAAATATATAGAGATACCAATAAAGCAACATGAATACAAAAATAAAATAAAATGTAAGGAAAGGAAAGTTGTGAAATAACGTCCAAATTGTGTAAATTCAAATTGGCTTTTTTCAATTCAAGTATATTTACCTATTTTTCACTATCCATAAATTCTAGACGCATAATAACTGACATTAATAGCATCAAAGTTGCCCAGTGTTGCACAACAAAGATTTTAGTCACGAGATTTGGGGTCGTGCAAAATCATGGTCAATATCAATAAGCAACCCTGTGCCTTGTCGGAAATTTGTGTTAACCCTAACTTTACCGGAAAGGTCTCAGATGGCGCCCCCCCCCCCCCCCAGACAAATTTTGTTGTCAAACCCATTGCATTTTCAGCAATAGCTAGCGCTTCATGATTTTTTTTCAAGTGTTATAAATCTTATGACACTGAGGTGTTGAAAATCAGACCTTTCATGATAAAAGGTCGAGCCGATTTTTTTTTTTTTTTTTTTTTTTTTTTTTCTTCCAGTTTTCCAGTAGAATGCAAAAAAAAAAAATGTTCATAAAACATTGAAATACATAAGAATTGAAAAATATGCAAAAAAAAGGCATATAAAAACTGTTTGAGAAGAAATGAACTGTGTAAAAGCTTAAAGACTTGAGATGACATTGTGAGCATATAATTTAAAAAAAATCCAAGTCAAGAGAGATATAGAGAGCTTTATATCTTCTCAAAAACTCTGAAACCAAAAACAATTTGGAATGAAACATTTTAGATAGGTTACAAACAGAGATTTTTTATATATATTCTCACCAGGAGAGAAATTAAAACGGTGGTTATTAGAACCGATCGTTAGATATATTGTTTTTAAACAATGGCTCACATATTCACTATTTAAAAATACTTTCCATAGATATTACAATTTGAGACATTCAGATTGGTCTATTTAAACTATAACTCATATGTGTATACCATTTTCGAGAAATAAAATCAGATTTTAAAAATTCTAACAAGAAAATTGAAACGTCAGTGCCAAATTTGGTTACTTAAGGGGTAGGCTCTGAGGCCCCCCCCCCCCCCTCCAGTCTTACAAATTTCAAAATAGCCCCATTCAGTAAGGGTTTATGCTTTTTTTTTTTTTTTTTTTTTATTGATAATGTAAAAGTATTATTTTAGTAAGACAACCAAAAATTTAAAAAAGGGGGTTTATCATTTAAGTAGAAATGTATTGATAAAGAGATGTTGAGCAAATTTAAC
This sequence comes from Strongylocentrotus purpuratus, assembly GCF_000002235.5. Taxonomy (NCBI): domain Eukaryota; kingdom Metazoa; phylum Echinodermata; class Echinoidea; order Camarodonta; family Strongylocentrotidae; genus Strongylocentrotus; species Strongylocentrotus purpuratus. The sequence goes on from NW_022145595.1 coordinate 21,415,113, forward strand.
TCGAAAACCAGCTTTGAAAATCAAAGACAGACTGAACTTTACTAAAGCATTCCATATTGAACTTACCAAAGTAAAATACAAAAATGAACAATATGTAATGCATTTGGTATGGAATTAGGTGCTCGTTTGCTGTGGTTAAAGCCCTTTACCTAGTGTTGCGTCTAATAACTTGGTTCTTCACAAGCTTCACCAGACAAACAAAATTAAATATTCTTTTCTCTATTATATTTTCAGGACTGCTGGCAAGGGTTGCAGCAGAATGTGGACGAAATGGGAGGATGGTAGAGGAGACAACACTGTCCAGCACAGAAATAGAGGCCATGATGGGTGCTGCAGACTCGGAGGAGATTCTAGATGCAGATCTAGTATTAAGCATGGACCAGACGTGTTCTATACCTTAGTGCATTTTGTTTCTCTCATTTCCTCACCTCGATCACTACCTCATTTAGTTCTGAAAAATCTTGTTAAGATATGTGACAAACTAACGTTTTTATGTAAATATTTTTATACAGATATGGCTGGTAGGGTGTTTATATATCATTCTTTTGGCCGCTGGAGTTGTATTTTCATGAGGGAAAATAAAACTCCTTTAGGTAGGCTAAAGAATATGTATTACATACATAACAGGAAATATCTATTATAATATTAGATAACCTTGATTAAGACCAAGTCATGGTTTTTACATGAAAGTCTGAACACGAACAGTTTAATAGAGTCTGATCTACAGTAGATATCCATTGTCTTCGCCTTTCTTCTCTGTGCTTAGCTGTTATTAACGAATATTGTTGATACATGAATACATTGTCTTAGCTCAAGCGCGTATGCTCCTACTGTTATCGTTGACCAGCTGGTCAATATAACCATCCAGATGACCGGGCGTGAACTGTTAACAATAAATTGCAGTCCCCATATCACTTGACATGCTGTGGACCAATCACACCTTAGCAACTCTCTGAGCTATCTAATACAAGTATTTAAGTCTATGTGTAGATGTTTTTAGTTTAGTAGATAGGTGGCTGGACTACCGATCATTAGGTACATGTATGTGGTTCAAATCTCGGCCACTTCACTAAGGTCTAGCTTTGGCAAGACCTTAACATACATTTACTACACTCAAACTATGTTGTACCAAAATATGTAGCCTAGTTAAGGTCAGGTAACATACATGCAGGAGCACCTTGCTATATAGATGAGCGCTATACTAGAGTGCAATATTATTATTATTATCTTTTATTAGAGCATATTTTTGTCTTGCCAAGTGAACTTGATTACTTTGAAGGTAATTTCAAAGGCACAGGGTTGGTGAACGTGACTCGTCACCTTATTTATTTTTCTAAAGCATCAACACAAAAACCCACATATTATTATTTTATCAAGGATAAAAACTCGGGTCACAACTATTGGGCCCTTGATTTTGTTACCATCTTGTCAAAATGAAACACTCGATCTAACTCATTTCCAAGCATCAGAAGACGGTTGTTGATATCAATGATGTAGTTGGAAGATCATATACTTCAAAGTTATAATCAAGGAATTATCAGAGCTGGAGTCCAAACTGAGGATAATTTATGCAAACATCTGGCAGATTCCAAAGGATAGTCAATAGAATTATTAAACTGCCTTGGTTCTTTGATATTTGATGCGCGATGCCACCAAAGTAAAAGAAAACATTTTAGAGAGGATGTGAACTTTTTGGGTTTTTGTTTGCACAGTTGATTTATTATATCAATAAACATAGAAAACAAATAGGCAATTGTTTAGTAATTATGTACGATGCCACTCTGAAAATCCCATTCCTCAACAAGCAAGATTTCTTGAGATATTGCCTTAAGAGTGTAATAAATATGTACTGCTTCAAGTACAATATTGATCCCTTGCTGATTGCTTTTCTGATTTTCATATTTTATATGGTACTATCAAGAAAATATTTCTATTAAATTAAATCAACCAGAGTAAAGTCCACATGTGTCCACTCATGGAATTAGCAACTTTAAATCTTGTATTTTTGGACGTGTATCTGTTTGCTTACACCTGGTTATACCATTCATGAGCACTTTCTGTGTAACCAATTATCATTATATTGAATACCTTTAATTGCATATGTGCATCCTCTGTAGCAATACTGGCCGCGGGTGTTTCATCGTTAGTTCTTTTGAATCAATGTGCATGTATTCGGAGAGCGCATATATATTTGTCGTGGTTGTTGTGGCATTGAGCCTACTTCAGAGGAAATTGTTAAGCTTTTACTCCAGCTGTAATTACTCCTTGTTATTATATTAAAGTTTCACATCACTTTAAGAGGGTCAATTTGTAGGATCACTGTGTAAGTTTATACGTATGTTTATATGTATAAGTTTATACATGGCACGCACCCTCCAAATCCATGTATAAACTTATACGTTTTGGATGGTCTGTACGATGTATAAATTTATACGTTTTGGATGGTCTGTACGATGTATAAATTTATACGTTTTGGATGGTCTGTACGATGTATAAATTTATACGTTTTGGATGGTCTGTACAATGTATAAATTTATACGTTTTGGATGGTCTGTACGATGTATAAATTTATACGTTTTGGATGGTCTGTACGATGTATAAATTTATACGTTTTGGATGGTCTGCACAATGTATAAATTTATACGTTTTGGATGGTCTGTACGATGTATAAATTTATACGTTTTGGATGGTCTGTACGATGTATAAATTTATACGTTTTGGATGGTCAGTACGATGTATAAACTTATACGTTTTGGATGGTCTGTACGATGTATAAATTTATACGTTTTGGATGGTCTGTACGATGTATAAACTTATACGTTTTGGATGGTCAGTACAATGTATAAATTTATACGTTTTGGATGGTCTGTACGATGTATAAATTTATACGTTTTTGGATGGTCTGTACGATGTATAAACTTATACGTTTTTAAAGGGTCCATGTCATGTATAAAGTTATACGTCAGAACAAACAGCATGATATACATTTGTATATTTTGCAAGTTGTGTTATTTATAAAAGTGATTGACAACCTATTTTGTGTAAATAATTATTTATTTGTTATCAGTGCATTTATTTGTATTGCCAAATAAAGAAACATGGATTACATTTCAACTGCAAAAAGCATCATTAATTAATTATTTAAGTGTATTGTGTTAATGTTTGTATAAATGCGATGTCTTTCTACTACTGCATGAGAAAGAGAGAATTTACTTTTAGTGATTTCATAAATACTTTAATGAGGAAAGCGAAGGAGTGAAAATGAGAAAGTTAAATATACAGCGAAAATGTCATATAAAGTGTGATGGAGGTGATAGTTGGCTATACCATGAGAAAAGCAAAGCAGTGGAGGCTATAAGCCCTATAAATGAGAGAGTTCTCAAATTATAAGGATTTGGCATGTAATTTGATTTGAATCTGGATTACCCAAGTCCAGATTGAAATAATTCTCTGTTAAACGTGGACTTCGCGAAGGTAAAGGTTATTTTGAGAAGCTATAAATGACAGCTTTTCTTGGGGTACTTTAAACGATTGATGAATTGAGTTGGGCATTGATTTGGCAACCAAACAATTAAGAAGTGGAACAAGTTCAATTACACCGGGGGGGGGGGGGTCGGGAGGGTGGCTGAACTGAAGACTCTTTCCCGAGTGTCAGCTTCGATTTTATTTGTTTAAATCTTGAGAGCGAGCGAATTTGTTGACACCTTTAAAAAAAAAAATGATAATAGAAATAGATAACTCGCTGCCCGAATATGAAGTGACTTCTGCCTTTATTTAAAATATGAATGGGGAATGCACCTTCCTGCTGCCCCACCAGACACCTACGTCTATAGGTCTATAACAAAAATACTTTATCCACCTTGACCATCACTAATTTGTGAAAAAGCTACCTCCAGGACAACTTCCCCCCGAAACTATTATAAACCCCCTATATACAACCCAAGAAAACTATCCCTTAGGGAAATCACCCCAGATGCACTATAGAACAACTAAGACAGTTACCCACAGGACAACTACTTCGGGCAACTATTTATATAGGATAAATACCCGTAGGACAAATTAAAACCGGACAACTATCCTTGATCGGATGGTGTCCTCTAGGACTATTACCGCCGGATAACTAATCAAGGAGAACTACAAGGGTTGAATTAATAAGGGTTACATGAGATGAGATATCCCCCGCAAGGAAGGTATACAAATATGTCATCTTACCCTACTTTTCACTCTCCAGCTTTACCGTGTCTTCACCACCACAATGCCTGGCTTTTTTTATTTGCACACGGCATCCACTCACATCCTATTATTGCCTTAACTTCATCCTGGACAGCTATCATCCAAGCTTTTTAGATTCAAGACTAACTGTCCAAATATGAGGGGCGGTTGCCTGAATATTGGTCATTTCGAAATTACTGGGGTGCAACCCCCTCAGCCCCCTCCCGCTTCTCCCCTCTCCCCGTCTCATATGCCTATTGTGCATATAAGATGGGCTATCCCTTGCAAGGAGATGACCATATCTTATCAGGTGATTAGGTAAAGGTCACGACGATGTCCAGTAATCTCCAAGAGATTTAACAAATCTGGGCTATTCCAACCACATAACTTACACCGACAAGACGATGCTATATATACCCACATAAATCTCCATCTAATTCCAGTCACGATGTAGAAAACCTAAAATAAGTCCAAAAAGTCCGTACTCCCGTACGCCCCCCCCCCCCCCCCCCACCCGCCGGACCAACGTACAGTGCCCAATAGTCATTGTCCAAAACAAAGATAATTAGCGTATTACAAAAAGCATCATAAGAAAATTCACTCAAGGCACAAAAACGATTTATATGGATGATTTATACAGACTTGAGCCTTTGCTCGAAATTACCCCCTTTACCCCCCCCCCCCCCCCACCCCTCCACATCTCTGTCACAACAAATTAGGTCGGTAAAAGAAGAGATATGCAGCAGTACGTTAATTTTTGTCATTCCTGGTTATTGTGATCTTTACTTTGCACTCAATTATCTACGTTACATTATAATTTTGAAATTTGTTATCCAATGTTATACCCAAAAGTGAGAATGATCTATGCATAATGATCCTATTTGTTCGGATTTTAATCAATACAATTTGAATTTAATTGAATATATGGATAGTCCATTTGGATAAGAGCTCTAGACATTGCCAACTTAATTGGTGTGTGTCATTGCCAATTCAAAGAAATATTTCACCGGTGGGTGAGAGGGGGGGGGGGGGGGGCGTCACTAAAGACCTTTGTCCGAGTGTCAGCTTTCAATTTTCTAAATTCTGCGGATGATCAATTTTGTTGACATATTTTGTTTAAAATAACAATGGAAATGGATCAAGGGGCGCTAAAGAATCTTTCGTGTGTGTCTACACCCCTTACTACATCCCTAACTGCACCACTGGGTGAGACTGCGTCGTTCAACCCCTATAATCTCAGGAGAAAAGCAAAATATCTAAAAGTGCGAAAGTCACGTCTATGTAAATTATGATCAAGTTTTTTTGTCCCCACGATTCTTCTCGCCTCTGACGCATCGCACCATGTGCTTTTAATTTAAATCCCAAGGTCAGAGAAAGACTGTCGCGTTCAATTAGGTAGGAGGGCTGTAGGGTGTTACATATTATAGCAAGATCGCAAAGGCTTTCCAGAAATCAACAATACCCTATGTTATGTTTTGTCCCATAGAAGTATGTTCGGAGTGCCAATATGTCTTTGTCATGTTCGTACATTTGAGACTGTCGCGGTCAATTAGGTAGGAAGACTGTAGGGCGTTACGTATTACAGCAAGATCGCAACGACTTTCGAGAAATCAAAAATATCCTATGGTATAGTGTGTCCCATAGAAATAATCATGTTCGGAATGCTAATATGTCTTTGTCATGTTCGTACATTTGAGACTGTCGCGTTTAATTAGGTAGGAGGGCTGTGGGGTGTTACATATTATAACAAGATCGCAACGACTTTCGAGAAATCAAAAATATCCTATGGTATAGTGTGTCCCATAGAAATAATCATGTTCGGAATGCTAATATGTCTTTGTCATGTTCGTACAATTGAGACTGTCGCGTTTAATTAGGTAGGAGGGCTGTAGGGTGTTACATATTATAGCAAGATCGCAACAACTTTCGAGAAATCAACAATACCCTATGGTATATCTATATAAATATGTTTGGAATGCCACTATGTCTTTGTCATGTTCGTACATTTGAGGATTTAGGGTGTTACATAATATTATAGCAAGATCGCAAAGAATTTCGAGAAATCAACAATACCCTATGGTATGTTGTGTCCCATAGAAATATGTTCGGAATGCTAATATGTCACTGACAATGTTCGTTGATGTCAATAGGTGATGGACAAGGCCTTTGAAAATACCTCAAGTAGATTTTTCGAAAGTCTTTGCGATCGTGTAATATAATGTTTCGTCCAATTACTCAAGTATTATTTAGCAATTGTATTAGCAACTTTCGACCCACCCGTTTCAAGGTGCCTCCCTAAAGTGTTTTTGTTTCTAAGATGCTCTATATCACATCCTTTAGTTGGCGCCCCGCCGGTGCCCCCAACATAAAGCAGGGTCCATAAAAGGCACTTATTTAATTTATTTTAGAATGAGATTAACCGCCATTACCCAAACATGTACCCTACCCACAGAAAAATATCTTGAAACGCCACTTTCCTATATAAAAAGTAAAATAAAAACAAAACATTTTTTTTAAAAGAAATTGTAAGAAATTGCAAATTTCTCTATAACAAAATTCATAATATTTAGAAATGATTTGAATGAAAGAATATAGTACGACTCTGTTGCAAGGTTCATGTAATTTTGTGAAAAGAAGAAATGTACTCCTTCATAGCAGAAACTAATTGATGGGCCTAATATACCGAATAACAACGCATGTGTATGGTATATAACTTTCTTTACATGTCTTTAAAACGTTAAAGCAAGCAGAAAGACATGAAAGACAAAAAGAAAACCAACGATTTCTGTACAGTTTGTAGCTTGTAATAAATAGGCCCATGAATAATGTGAATAAGGAATTTGCCAGATAACAACAAAAAGCCTTCAGAAAAGAACAATGGTTCATGTTTATGCATTTACTAATCCTGACACGAAACGAAATTTCATATTCTTAGTAGTGATAAACTTTTGAGAAAAAAAATAATGTAACGAATTGTGCACAATTATTTTACCTTAAACTTTATTTAAAGACATTATTAGTGTGAAATGTATAAGCCCAGAGACAATATTGACGCAACTTGTCTTGGACACTACAGGTATGATACCTTTCCATTTCTTCACTGCAATTGTGTTTTATTCCAAAATAACATTCGTATATTATTTCATATTTCGAAAGATATATGTCACCACATTTGTAATTTAGATTTATATTTCGTCAAAACCCACAAAAGGTATTTAACGAATAAAGGAAATAAAAACTTACCTTATTGCCTCGTCAGTCCGGCGTTTTTCAATAATTCCAGGAATAATCTTTCCGAGAAGAAATTCTTTAGAACACAGGTGTTCGCACAAATAAATACCAATTATTGCTGTCACAAATACTGAATATATCAATTTCCAAAGGTAGTTTAACTATCATCACACTCAGGCATTTCAACACTAATGCCCGCTAATGATTCTGCTCGGTTTTTGCAGACGATAGGTTGTAGTTAATCTGGGGGATACCGCGATCGCGTTAATCGATCTCAGTCAGCTGTCCGAGTTCGTCGTCTGTCACTGTCCTACTCCGCTGCTGAGACGCGTCGCAGATTTGTTCCTGGCTTCCGTTGAGTTGATACGTCAGGCAGGGGCCCTCACGTATTAATTACATAATCTTCACTTGAAAGTTCATTTAAAACTCGGCTATCCTCCATCGACCTGCAATGCGCTTGAATGAAACTGCCAATTCCTACAAAAGGATTCGCGGATTTATCGCAATTAGGAGACTAATGTCAATTTGAAATGAGGGATCGGTTCGAACGCGCTTGCCACAGAATGAAGGGCCAGTGTGAATTAGTAGCTTGAGTTCAGATACTGGCGATAAGGTTAGGGGCTTTTATAATTTTTTAAGGAAGTCTTTTACTGGACTGGGTCCCAGATATTGGTTCACTGCCAGCTGTAAGTTTTTACTTCTTTGACATGAATTTACTGAGAGGTTGTTGGACAAGAGAAAGTGTACCGGAATATTCTTCCTTCTCCCTTTTCTCTCTAAATGTTTTTGCAACCTCTCTTCTTGCTTCGTTTCAGCTTGTAGAAAGTAACGTAGCGGTTGCGTCGTCAGCTTGTTTCCGTTGCTATGGTAATGACTTTCATCGCGTGCGATGATGAACCTGCCCAAAACAATCCTAAGTTCCTCTTCCTTTAAAAAATTAATATCCGACTTGACGGTTCACTCTTCTCCACCTTGCTGACTTCTTTCTTATTGTCAAACCTTCCTCTGACCCTCTCTATCTCTCACTCATTGTTATTCTTCCAGCACTCTATCTCACTCTCTCTCGCTCTCCCTCTATCTCTCTCTCTCTCTCTCTCTCTCTCTCTCTCTCTTTCTCATCTGCCTCTGTCAACTCTTTTGTAATCCCCTCTCCCCTCTCTCTCTCTCTCGCTTTATCCATCCCCCTCTCTCTCTCTCTTTCTCTCTCTATCTCTCTGTTATCTCACCTTCTTGTTCTTACTCCGACTTTCTTTCTTTGCCACTCTCTGCAAAACTGTCTCTGACACTTTCTATCTCCGCCTCTCACTCTCCATCTCCTCATATATATATATATATATATATATATATATATATATATATATGTCTCCCTCTCTCTCTCTCTCTCTCTCTCTCTATCTCTCTATCTCTCTCTTATATATCTCTATCTCTCTCCTCTCCCTCTCCATCTCACCTCTCTACCTATCTCTTTCCCATTCTCCCCCTTAAAGTTTGAACCTCTCGCTCGAAATTTACTCCAGAAAATCTCGCGATAGATAATAAGCAAAACAGTTTTTATTCCTCAGTGGCCAAGTTTAAGAAACGAATGTTTCTTTTATCTTCTTTATTTAAATGATCCTCTTTCGTGACTACTTCTGCTTTTATTATAACATTAATCATGCATTTTATCCACCGGCAAAAAATGGCACTTCCGTATTAATAATAGGCCAATTCTTTTTTCTTCCTGTGCTCCGGCTCGCAATGAATCACCAGTAGTCATCATACACTGTAAATATTGGTCAGAGTTTTAAAAAAAAAATATTATAAAAAAAGGGAGAAAAATGAAAAGAAAGAAAGAAAATAACGGTAGCGTATATTTAGGCAGCGTATTATCTCTTCTACTTCCAAAGATACAATAATTACAGACAATTTATGGTTCGGGGAATCGTGTCTCTGAATGGAGATACAAGCTCAGTATTTGATGCGGACCAGGGCGGGGAGGGAGGAGATGAGGGAGGGGGTCTGCCGTCTAATTTTAGTGCAACCAGTGGCGTATCTTTGAATTTCTTCCAGTTGCAGAAGTTAGACATATACTTGACCAAAAATGCCTCATGGGCTGAAAGGCGAATGCACGGATCAGTTTTGCCCCCCCCCCCCCTCCAACCACCTAGATGCTCTAGTTGCAGGCCCTCGTTGCAGCTCCCGTTTTGTAAATGAACATAATATTATACAAATATACACTGCCTTGAGAGGTTCTGGTTAAAACTATGCGCAAGAGGTGACTCCAATAGGGGCGCAGCCCCGAAGCAAATGGTACTTTTGGAGTCACCGAGGCCCATAGTTTAACCAGTACCTCGAATAGAAGGCATGGTATATTTGTTTTATATCCTGCATCAAAAATTTAATTAAAAAAAAAAAAAAAAACATTTTTTGGAAACAAAATTTAGAACAAAAAAAATATCAATTTTTATCTAAAAAGATTTAAAATATTTTATTTTCATTAAATTAAGATTTGAAAAAAAAGAAATTGATTCAATTAAAAAAAAAATATCACATTTTTTTTTTCAACTACCAAATAGTAAACCAAAATAGTACTCTCATATAGTACTTTCTAAAAATAGGTCAAATATTCTTGGTCATGTGACGAGCTCTCAACCAATCAAAAGCCAACAAATTTTGATGCAGGATATAAATTGAAATAGTTAGGTTTGTGTGTACTTCAACGATTTCGTGTAATTTCATGTTGCTTTGAGACTACCGGTCCTCTTTTTCAATATCTTGGTGGAATGACTGACAATAGATATTGATCAATAACATTTGTAAAATATAGAGATAAATATATATTTATAGTTACTGCTGCCCCCTCCCCACACACAAACACACGTCCACTTAAAATCGTTCTTCTAAAACATAATATGATTATATTTTATACGTTGAAAGTCCAAGTACGCATCTTAAAAAGCAAGTTCGGATAAATTTATACAGAAGTAAACCCCACTAATGATTTTACTTTACCAAATGTCGCCATGCAGCTGCAGGAGTTCAGAGGCAAATGCTCCCCCCCCCCCCCATGACGAAGATAAAAAGAGAAGAGAATGAAAATGATGAAAAGAGAGAAATTGGAAAAGGGACAAGAGAAGACGACAGGACCCCCCCCCCCCCTCCAAGCCCCTCCACTACTAAGATGCCCTGTACATGTGGTTGTAAATTTGCATATTATCATTTTCTGAGTGCGACTGGTGCCCCCGAAAGATACCAGTACCCCTCAATGGCTAGACCCACACTACGCTACTGTTATGTAATTGGTTTGTTTTATTATTGGGGGGGGGGGGGTAAGTTTTGTATGGGTTAGTGTAAATGGTAGGCCAAACAAATCGACGATTTTACAAAATGGTGTTTGGGACGTGTAAATGGGCCTAAAGATGACTAATTTGCACACATCACTTCGCGTGCTAAACATTGTAAACAAACACTATTGTGACGTCAACATTCGGGGAATCAGTTCTCCCTTATCTCTCCATCTCAATTTGAACTTGGACGTGACAATGTTCCTGTAAATGAAACGAGAAAAAACAGTCTCCAGAAAACAGTCATCATGCGAAATATACTAGTGCATGGGGTAGAAGGGCGGGGGGGGGGGGCAGGGGCATGTGCCCTCGGTAAGACTCCAAGTAATGTGCAACCTTGCAAAAGAGTGTGTCCATAGAGGACTTAAAGCAGAAGGAAAACAAGTATTCGCAGGAAAGGTTATTTGATGAAAAACATCGTTCTTGGCAAGAACATGACTTGGGGTATAATGTTCCGAGAGAGGAAGAGAATTGAGAATGACAATTAATGTTGAGTGACATGATGACGTAACATGATAAGGCATTGTTCTATCAAAATGTGATGATCATTTTTTTAAAAGAGGTCTAACAATGAGTTCTAAAAATGAAAAAAAGACTCGTGTCACCAAAATCAAATTACCCTGGCACGTGAATTTCGTTGGTTCTGTCTGAAAATATTGAAACCAATTCTTTCTCTTTTCGTTCCTCATTGTGTTATAATCTCTCGCTAGCTCTCTCTGCCTTTCTGTCTCCATGTTTCTCTGTTCGACTCTCTCTCTCTCTCTCTCTCTCTCTCTCATCTCTCTCTCTCTCTCTCTCTTTTTCTTTCTTTCTCTCTCTTTGTTCTTTCTCTCTCTCTCTCTCTCTCTCTCTCTCTCTCTCTCCCTCCCCTCTCTCTCACACTCTCTCTCTCTTTCTCTCTCTCTCTCTCCCTCTATCTCTCTCTATTTCCCTCTCTCTCTAACTCAAACAAATTTCGCATATGCATGTACATTAATAATTTGTAATTTCCTTCCAGCAACATTAAAAGAAAGAATAAAGGTTGAAATGGAGAAGATAAAAAAACATTTTGTTTGTGTGTATGAAGTCTTTATATCATAATGGTTTACTCCGGGGGTTTACTACCCTGCCCTCTACATCACCCCCCCCCCCCCCCCCCACCACCACCACCACTTGGTAACAAGTTATTCGTAACCCTATATGATTCTGTCGACGCTTCCCAGGGACTATGGGCGTGTGGTTGCGGCTAACCCTAAACTAACCCTAACCCTACACCTAATCATATCCTCAATCCCAACCATGACCACTTAACCTTATAACACAAACACTTAGCACCTATCATATAACTACGACCTGAATCCTATATATCTTCGAAGAAACAAAAAGGACAAGAAAAAAGCTGTTGTCGTTGGGAGTACTTAGGCCAAGTAAATGATTACTAACTAGTTTCTTATCCGGATTTTTCGTAAAATGAGGAGGAGGATGTTTCAGGTTATTTGATATTTGATATGGTTTCTGTGCATAGAAATGCTAAAGGGGCAATTTCAACATGAATATTGCGAATTCAAATTTCAGTAGTGCCAGTGACTATACAGAGGATAAAACAAGGAGAAATTGCATTATATCACTTGTTAACCCATTATCTAGTTATTTATGTCATTTCATTACAAAAATGATTGAGGACGTCCGAAAAGGGGGACACGGGAGGAGACGAGAAACTAGACATTATTTTTATTTGGCCTTATGTCAGAGCATCCGTGGTGCGGCGAGATCAGGGTATCGTTTCACGAAAACGGCATAAGTACAAGTTCACCGTTGAAACGCGTGATAATTACAATACAATTTTTCAATGTGATGTCGTCGAACTTGTACTAATGACGGTCTCGTGAAACGTTGCCCAGGTTTTACAACTCCTCAGTGGCGTATTTTGGACGTGAGGGGCGCTTGACCGTTTTGTAGTCGCCGTCCACTACAAGCTGGATGTCGCTGACCAGCTGAAGTGGTTCGACGACAGAGTCGTAGCGCTTGAAAGGGACGCCCTCTTTGTCGAGGAGAAACTTGTTAAAATTCCAGGTGACGTCACCGATGGTCATAGGCGACCAATACAGATTGGAAGGATCACCGATCTCCATTTTGACTGGTGGACAAGAGTTCTGAAAAGAGAAATTTGGTTTGAAAGTTGAAGAAGGAATATACAGAGGATAAAATACAAGATGACTCCATCCTTTGTTTTATTGGATTGGATGATTAAAAATATCGAGACGAAAAAAAACACGAAGAAAACTTTTCGCATACGTGAATTCATTAAAGGTGAATTAATCATAAAAGTTTTTTGTTTTAAATGTGACAGGAAAAAAAAGCATTGTTATCATAAAAGAAGAAACTAATTTCGACTTCATTTGAAGAAGAACAAAAAAAGTTTCATCAGTGGCAGACGTAGGGATGGGGGTCACCCCCCCCCCCCATCAAATGAATGTTTAAAAAACGGATAAGAGGCGTACAAAGACGATCATCAGTGCCGTAATGATAGGGCTCCCTCTCACCGGCACCCTATTTCTAATAGGTTGCCTAGTTTTAATCATTTTCTTTCAACCAGTAAAACCAATGTTACCATGACAACGGCTGAACCACAGTACGTCCCTGGTGATCAGTATGAAAAATAAAATCAACCACAATACAAGGGATTCTCAATTCCAAGTGAAGTCGAGAAAATCAATGATAAATGAAAAGAAAATAAAAAACGTTTTTGTAAGGACAACTGTTTTCCTGTCATATCTAAGCGTTACCCAACTAAACAATCATGTTTGTGGATTCGAAGAAGATTTTTTTTTTTTTTTTTTTTTTTTTTTTAACCTTCGGTTTCTGGAAGAGCGGATATGCTTTTGGTCAGTTCACATCAATCCTCTCATTACCCAACCAAATAGTCATGTTTGTGGATTCGAAGAAGATGATTGCCTTCTTTAATTATTTTTGTTTACCTTCAGTTTTTTGAAGAGCGGGTGAGCTTTAGGTCCGTTCACATCGATCTTCTCCTCGTTGAGATAGAAGTTGGGTTCGTATCCACCTCCTGGTCGCACGTACCGGAGGGTGTTAGGGATCTCCTGGCCCACCCCAGGTTCCTGGAGCCAAAACTGGTTGCAGGGGAAGCCCAAGATCGCTAGCTGATCACCGAACTCGTTCTAGAGGGTTAAGAGATATAATGGTAGCAGTTAGGAGGGTAGATAGGAGAAAAGAAGAGAAAGGGCGAGGGGCAGAGAGAGAGAGAGAGAGAGAGAGAAAGAGGGCGAGGGGCAGAGAGAGGGAGAGAGACGTACATAAGAGAGAGAGAGAGAGAGAGAGAGAGAGAGAGAGAGACGTACAGAGAGAGAGAGAGAGAGAGAGAGAGAAAGGAGGGCGAGGGCAGAGAGAGGGAGAGAGACGTACATAAAGAGAGAGAGAGAGAGAGAGAGAGAGAAAGAGGGCGAGGGGCAGAGAGAGGGAGAGAGACGTACATAAAGAGAGAGAGAGAGAGAGAGAGAGAGAGAGAGACGTACAGAGAGAGAGAGAGAGAGAGGGGGGGGGGGGGTGATATCTTACATCCTCCCATAATCGGTGCATGGCTCCTGTGCCGACCCCCCCCCCCCTCCCCAATGCTATACCACTGTAATGATTTCTGAATAACATTTGACTTACTGTTACACATTACTATGAACCTTACATATTTTATTATCCATTGAATCACATTTGGTCCTACCCATTGCTCGGTTTGACTCACTCTCTCTCCCATTGAATCTTTACTACCCCCTATCTCTCTCTCTCTCTCTCTCTCTCTCTCTCTCTCTCTCTCTCTCTCTCTCTCTCTCTTTGTCGCTCTCCTACTTCCCTCCTTTTTCGCCATTCAATGGGGGCAGGGGGGATAGTACCCGTGCCTCCGTAGCTACTCCACTGATTTTAATTTCACATTCGTACCAAACATTATGTGGTCGTAAGCAGCAAAACCGACTGGTAGTATCCTTTATGATAATAGGTACAGGTATTTCATAACCAAACACAATTTGCACTTTTCTTTGGGTTTATTCACTGGATATCATATCCCTATGTTATTACAATGACTGATTTCACATTTGGATAACAACTATAAAACTATTCATAATAACAACGCTCACATAGTTTTAACAAAAAGAAAAACCATCTGATAATTTCCCGCCCCAATGAAAAAAATTTCCACAATCTTCTGAAACGTTGCCTGTTTCAAAAATATCCGACAAACAAGCTTTCATTTTCTCCGGGAGAGCATGTTTGGCAGAATAGATGGGAGGGGAGTGATTGCCCCTGCCATCTCCATGTAACACCGTCCTGTAATGTATCATGTAGAAAATAAATTGGTTGTACACGCTCTTATCACAAGTAAGCTTGATTATTGTAACGAGTTACTGTTTGGAATGCCTGATTCTCTGATAGCTAAGTTACAAAGAGTCCAAAATGCATGTGCAAGACTTGTCTATCGTCGGTCGAAATTCACTTCAACCGCACCTCTTCTGAGTTCTGAGAGAACTCCACTGGTTGCCAGTCCGTCAAAGAATCTCATTCAAAATATTGTTAATTGTCTATAAATCATTGAGTGGTCAAGCCCCTAATTACATCAAAGAATTACTTCAACTCAAAGTCCAATCACACAGTCGTAGCCTGCGCAGTTCCACAGATAAATTATTGTTTCAGATTCCCCAAGGCAAAACTAAAGTAACTCTTGGGGACCGTGCTTTTGCTATTGCTGCCCCCAAACTATGGAATAGGTTGCCAATAGAAATAAGAAGCACTCCATCTATCAATGTTTTTAAATCCAATTTAAAAACTTATTTGTTCAACTGAGTGATCTTATTTTGTAGAATTTAGTAAAAGGAGCTCTTAACCAGCGCAGCTGAATATATTTTGTATAAAAGCTGCGCTTTATAAATTTATTATTATTATTATTAATAAATAACTATATATAATAAATATTATTAACCAGCGCAGCTGAATATATTTTGTATAAAAGCTGCGCTATATAAATTTATTATTATTATTATTATTAAAATATACCGACCATAAAAGCAAATTATAATTGGATCTTATTAATCCAGGCAGGGTAGCCATATCAGTGTAAATACTACTCTTCCTGCAGGTCCTGCATGCAATTATTATTTCTCAAGCAATTGCCAGGTACCCATTTTCGCTTGGGTAGAGAGTGGCAAATGTGGATAAATTAATTTTTTTTTGCCAATGCAAGTTAGCGCAAGCCTCGGATTCGAACCCCCAACCCTTGGACTAAGGTTCAAATGAAATGAATGAACCACTATAGCAAGCCAGCAAGATCATGGCGATATTTGAATAAGAGTTCTGATAGACTATTCCAATCCTCATAGAACTGCAAATAAAACTGATTTTCCAGACGCAACGGAACCCCACAAACACGACTATGGACCGGTTTACTAACATATTCAAATTGTATGCACATTTTTTAAGGAAATCTTTTTCTAGACAACCCCGGAAAGCTTGCCCGAGGCTTGCCCAACATAGCAACAAGTAATATGTGCAGACTGGATTCCAAGTATTGTAGTTCATTCATTGGTAACAGGTTGATGGAATAAATCGTCACTAGTTCCCCAGGAAAGAAACTTCCATACATTTGAATATGTTAGAAAAACAGTTTATTGTGAGCATGTTTGACGATTAGGAAACAATATACCGGTTTACTTACAAATTCAAATTTATGGATGTTTATTTCATGTGGACCTAGTGACGAGTTCGAATTCCTTAACCCGATATTAATGAATGAACTACAATACTTGGAATCCAGTATGTGTTGCAATGTCGGAAGAGTCCCGGGCAAGCATTTAGGTTGTCAAGAACAAGATTTGTCTAAAAAGTATGGATACAATTTGAATATGTTAGTTAACCGGTTGATTGAAAGAGAAACATTAACGGTTGTTACCTTAAGTTCATTGAAATACGGGTACTGGTACGTGTAGGTGCAGAAGGAAGCTGTATTGACGACCAACACGACTTTGCCACGATAGTCGTCCAGGGATAGACTCTTTGTCATTGCGACATCGGACAGGGATTCGGCGTCATCGTAGCAAACAGCGTCGAGCATCGTCGCTCCCGAAAGACGAGAACATACAACGAGAGCGAAGAAAGCGAGAATTATTTTTTCATACGTAGCCATTTTGAAGAAAGAAAAACTACAACCGCGCATTCCAGTATTTTGCTTTGGTGCTTTTTGTAGTCAGGTGTAGAATGATTTGCTATTGCTTTGAATTTTTGTGAATAGCTTTGTTGTCTAGAAAATATCCTTTAGTAAAGGCCACAATGAATTTCCCAAGAGCAAGAAATTGAACGATTCAACGTTTGTATTCGTTAATGAAAGCTTGTTGTTTATTCCTCAGCAATTATAGACTCTGTATGCGGATGTGCGTTTACATCTTCCATGTCAATTTTACCATATGCAACTAAAATTGTATATTCATATTATTGGGAGATTGTCTGTCACGCTTGAGTGATCACGAATCAACACCATACGGTACGGAAGACAGATAGTCTGCGTCTGTTAAAGGTATCACGTTACTACTATCAAATTATCCCGTTACGGTAGCTGTAGGTCAATCCGGGATATATAGTGCGTATAAAAAAGTGTACCCAACTTTGGTAGCTCTTAATTAACAAGAAATAGCCATTATGACTTTGAAATTTATTTCATAATGAAGTGTAACTTGTTTCCCGTCCAATGATACCCTAATCATAATCTTTCTGAAACGGGTGACCGAGCACCAGGGTCTGTAAAAATTGTTGTCTAAATCGCCTTGTACCGTGTTTTGGCTGATGGAACTGGAACGAATATGCATGTGCTTATTTGGTCATAAATCCGTTTAAAAGTTAAATTATACCTCGTGCTTCATATATTGCAATGTATCTAGCAGGGCTCAAATTAGATTTTTGTCCACGGGGCTCTTCCAAAAAAAAAATAGCCCCCGTGAACCTTCTCACGGGGGCTCTTTTAGTGCTGACGGGGGCTCTTATTTTAATACAAATTTCCATTGGATTGGTACCCATGAAACTCCTAAATTCCTTGGTATTTTATCATTATCATTTATTTAAGTCGGCATTCTCCCTCTTAGAAATGTGCTTGTTACATAGCTGTATACTTTTATCCCCGTGATCAGTGGCGGATCCAGGGGGGGGGGGGGGGGGGACCGCCCCCCCCCCCCCCCCCCCCTGGGGAAAAAGAAGGGGGAAAAAAGGGCAATTTTCTTCTTTCTTTTTTTTGGGAAAAAAAGTGTTCCTTTCCCACTTGTATCACAGAGAAACAACAGTTTAAGTTAAGTCTAACGTTAACGTTAATTTGTTATTAAAATGTAGAGTACAGCCCTTGGCCTTAGGCCTAATTTAGGTCGTAACTGTTACTGTTTGAAAATCTAAAGAAAAATTAGACGGTTTTCATGGTTAGACCAAGTAATTGAGAAAAAAAAAAGTTTACCCGTCACTGAGACCAGGTCAATCAATATTCTAGATCCACTATTAGTGTCTAACGTTAGGAGATATAAGGTAGATACAGGCGCGGATCCAGTGGGGGTGAGTGGGCCTTGCCCCCCCCCCCCCCCCTCCCTTCCCCAAAATAGAGAGAGAGAGAGAGAGAAGGAAAAGAGGGAAGGGAAAGAGGAGAGAAAGGGAAAGAAAGAAGAGGAAGAAGAAAAGAAAAGGGGGAAGAAGGAGATCGGGGGCGAAAGGGCCTTGCCTCCCAGGCTGTTGCCTCCCCCCAATAAAACAAAATAAGAGAGAAGGAAGGAAGGAAATGGAAAGAAAAAAGGAAAAGAGGAGATAAAGGGAAGGAAAATTGAGGAAGAAGTAAAGAAAAGAAGGGGGATATCATGCAGTTGCAATTTTCCCGCCAACAAGTTGCGGATAGGGGTGGGGCAAAAGGCCTTTGCCTCCCTCGCCCCCGCTAAAAAAAAAAGAGAGAGAAGGAAGGAAAAGGAAAAAAGGAGAGCTAAAAGGGACCCAAAAAGAGGAAGAAGAAAAAAAAGGGTGAAAAGAATTTCGATGCGGTGTTCGAGTAGAATTCTGTGAGATGATGATATACTTTTTCGTAGCTTGATGTGTCGACGTGTCTCTATCCAGATATCTGTTGATAGTATTATAGAATATAGAAGCCTGATATGACCTTCTGCTCGTAACCGACAAGTCACCGCATTAAAATTAAATTGCAAATAGTGTTCAACAACACGATGGTGGATGAAACTTTCTAATATTCGAAGATATATGACCCTCAGACCATATTGTTTCATTATTTTTTATTCAATCAATCAAGGTCAAAGAATTGATTTATCATCGCACTTCAATTTATCATTTCACCTTTTAATGTACTTTCATTCTTATGCATCAAGAAAGAACACTGAATTGGATTCTTCAATGTTTGTTTTGATTAATTTCCTCCCCTTTCCTTCTCCCTGTTTAATACTGATAAAATTTTCAATTTTTCTTAATTAAGGCAAAATATTATTTTCATATTTTCTTTATGCAAGACAGGGAGAGAAAGAGAGAGAGAGAGAGGGAGAGAGAGAGAGAATATGTTAAGTGAGAATTATCGAGTACAACTATGAATTGCATCCTTTTCAATATTATTCAATTCGCTGAAAATATTCAGAATAGGCCTATGAATACGATAAATCCACATAATACACCAACGCTGTTCAACGCATCCAACGCTCCAACCATAGCCCATAAGCCAATGCACCATATTTATCAGTTATGAAAAGATTTTTAAATGAAATTGAAGAAAAATCAAATTTACAATGCACTGACAGGCATCAGTTGAAATCATGATTTCTCTGTGACTGGATTAGCACTAGTTTCTGAGGGACCAGTCACTGAAGAGGATATAAAGGGAAGGAAAATTGAGGAAGAAGTAAAGAAAAGAAGGGGGATATCAGTTGCAATTTCCCCGCCCCCCCCCCTTGGAAAAAAAGGGGGGAAAAGGGGAAAGATTTTTTTTTTTTGGGAAAAAAAGTGTTCCTTTCCCACTTGTATCACAGAGAAACAACAGTTTAAGTTAAGTCTAACGTTAACGTCGGTTAATTTGTTATTAAAATGTAGAGTACAGCCCTTGGCCTTAGGCCTAATTTAGGTCGTAACTGTTACTGTTTGAAAATCTAAAGTAAAATTAGACGGTTTTCATGGTTAGACCAAGTAATTGAGAAAAAAAAAGTTTACCCGTCACTGAGACCAGGTCAATCAATCTTCTAGATCCATTATTAGTGTCTAACGTTAGTAGATATAAGGTAGATGCAGGCGCGGATCCAGCGGGGGTGAGCGGGCCTTGCCCCCCCCCCCCCTCCCTTCCCCAAAATAGAGAGAGAGAGAGAGAAGGAAAAGAGGGAAGGAAAAGAGGAGAGAAAGGGAAAGAAAGAAGAGGAAGAAGAAAAGAAAAGGGGGAAGAAGGAGATCGGGGGGGGGGGCGAAAGAGCCTTGCCTCCTAGGCTGTTGCCTCCCCCTTAATAAAACAAAATAAGAGAGAAGGAAGGAAGGAAATGGAAAGAAAAAAGGAAAAGAGGAGATAAAGGGACGGAAAATTGACGAAGAAGTAAAGAAAAGAAGGGGGATATCACTTGCAATTTTCCCGCCAACAAGTTGCGGATGGGGGTGGGGCAAAAGGCCTTTGCCATCCTCGCCCCCGCTAAAAAAAAAGAGAGAGAAGGAAGGAAAAGGAAAAAAGGAAAGCTAAAAGGGACCAAAAAAGAAGAAGAAGAAAAAATAGGGTGAAAAGAATTTCGATGCGGTGTTCGAGTAGAATTCTGTGAGATGATGATATACTTTCTCGTAGCTTGATGTGACGAAGTGTCTCTATCCAGATATCTGTTGATAGTATTATAAAATATAGAAGCCTGATATGACCTTCTGCTCGTAACCGACACGTCACCGCATTAAAATTAAATTGCAAATAGTGTTCAACAACACGATGGTGGATGAAACTTTCTAATATTCGAAGATATATGACCCTCAGACCATATTGTTTCATTATTTTTTATTCAATCAATCAAGGTCAAAGAATTGATTTATCATCGCACTTCAATTTATTATTTCACCTTTTAATGTACTTTCATTCTTATGCATCACGAAAGAACACTGAATTGGATTCTTCAATGTTTGTTTTGATTAATTTCCTCCCCTTTCCTTCTCCCTGTTTAATACTGATACAATTTTCAGTTTTTCTTAATTAAGGCAAAATATTATTTTCATATTTTCTTTATGCAAGACAGGGAGAGAGAGAGAGAGAATATGTTAAGTGAGAATTATCGAGTACAACTATGAATTGCACCCTTTTCAATATTATTCAATTCGCTGAAAATATTCAGAATAGGCCTATGAATATGATAAATCCACATAATACACCAACGCTGTTCAACGCATCCAACGCTCCAACCATAGCCCATATGCCAGTGCACCATATTTATCAAATATGAAAAGATTTTTAAATGAAATTGAAGAAAAATCAAATTTACAATGCACTGACAGGCATCAGTTGAAATCATGATTTCTCTGTTACTGGATTAGCACTAGTTTCTGAGGGACCAGTCACTGAAGAGGAGATAAAGGGAAGGAAAATTGAGGAAGAAGTAAAGAAAAGAAGGGGGATATCAGTTGCAATTTTCCCGCCCCCCCCCCCTTGGAAAAAAAAGGGGGGAAAAAAGGGAAAGATTTTTTTTTTTTGGGAAAAAAAAGTGTTCCTTTCCCACTTGTATCACAGAGAAATAACAGTTTAAGTTAAGTCTAACGTTAACGTTAATTTGTTATTAAAATGTAGAGTACAGCCCTTGGCCTTAGGCCTAATTTAGGTCGTAACTGTTACTGTTTGAAAATCTAAAGTAAAATTAGACGGTTTTCATGGTTAGACCAAGTAATTGAGAAAAAAAAAGTTTACCCGTCACTGAGACCAGGTCAATCAATCTTCTAGATCCATTATTAGTGTCCAACGTTAGTAGATATAAGGTAGATGCAGGCGCGGATCCAGCGGGGGTGAGCGGGCCTTGCCCCCCCCCCCTCCCTTCCCCAAAATAGAGAGAGAGAGAGAGAGAAGGAAAAGAGGGAAGGGAAAGAGGAGAGAAAGGGAAAGAAAGAAGAGGAAGAAGAAAAGAAAAGGGGGAAGAAGGAGATCGGGGGGGGGGGAGGGCCTTGCCTCCTAGGCTGTTGCCTCCCCCCAATAAAACAAAATAAGAGAGAAGGAAGGAAGGAAATGGAAAGAAAAAAGGAAAAGAGGAGATAAAGGGACGGAAAATTGACGAAGAAGTAAAGAAAAGAAGGTGGATATCACTTGCAATTTTCCCGCCAACAAGTTGCGGATGGGGGTGGGGCAAAAGGCCTTTGCCTCCCTCGCCCCCGCTAAAAAAAAAGAGAGAGAAGGAAGGAAAAGGAAAAAAGGAAAGCTAAAAGGGACCAAAAAAGAAGAAGAAGAAAAAATAGGGTGAAAAGAATTTCGATGCGGTGTTCGAGTAGAATTCTGTGAGATGATGATATACTTTCTCGTAGCTTGATGTGACGAAGTGTCTCTATCCAGATATCTGTTGATAGTATTATAAAATATAGAAGCCTGATATGACCTTCTGCTCGTAACCGACACGTCACCGCATTAAAATTAAATTGCAAATAGTGTTCAACAACACGATGGTGGATGAAACTTTCTAATATTCGAAGATATATGACCCTCAGACCATATTGTTTCATTATTTTTTATTCAATCAATCAAGGTCAAAGAATTGATTTATCATCGCTCTTCAATTTATTATTTCACCTTTCGATGTACTTTCATTCTTATGCATCACGAAAGAACACTGAATTGGATTATGTAATGTTTGTTTTGATTAATTTCCTCCCCTTCTCTTCTCCCTGTTTAATACTGATAACATTTTCAATTTTTCTTAATCAAGGCAAAATATTATTTTCATATTTTCTTTATGCAAGACAGGGAGAGAGAGAGAGAGAGAATATGTTAAGTGAGAATTATCAAGTACAACTATGAATTGCATCCTTTTCAATATTATTCAATTCGCTGAAAATATTCAGAATATGAATACGATAAATCCACATAATTCACCAACGCTGTTCAACGCATCCAACGCTCCAACCATAGCCCATATGCCAATGCACCATATTTATCAAATATGAAAAGATTTTTAAATGGAATTTGAAGAAAATTCAAATTTACAATGCACTGACAGGCATCAGTTGAAATCATGAATTCTCTGTGACTGGCTTAGCACTAGTTTCTGAGGGACTAGTCACTGAAGAGGAGATAAAGGGAAGGAAAATTGAGGAAGAAGTAAAGAAAAGAAGGGGGATATCAGTTGCAATTTTCCCGCCAACAAGTTGCGGATCGGGATGGGAGTGGGGCGAAAGGCCTTTGCCTCCCCCGCCCCCGCTAAAAAAAAAAGAGAGAAGGAAGGAAAAGGAAAAAGGAGAGCTAAAAGGGACCAAACAAGAGGAAGAAGAAAAAAAAAGGTTGAAAAGAAGGGGAGATAGATCAGTTGCGGTTAATCCCGCCAGCAACGTGTGGAGGAGGGTGGGGGCCGAAAAGTCCTTGCCCCACCCCCCCCCCCCAGCAAACCTAGAAGAGAGAGAAGGAAGGGAAGGTAAAGGGAAAGAAAAAAAAAGAGAAAGAAAAAAGGTAGGGGAGATCAGTTGCTAACAAAATAGGGGGGGGGGGGCACTGGCGTACTAATTGGGGAGGGGGGAAATCAAATTCAAACGTGGTTTATTTCTAATTCCATAACGGTGGTTTACACATAATGCTGAAATGGCATAATTTTCCGAAATTTTTAGTATTATACTTTTTTATGTGTTTTATTGTAAAATGACAAATTCCTAAATTTACAGCCAGGCAAGAAATATGCTTCTTGAGATGCCTAGGGGCCTACACGTCAGGGCCCGCGGAACGGCGGGGATCGGGAGCCTCGAGGTCCCTCCCCCCCCCCCCCCCCTCCACTTTTTTTGAAATAGAGAGAAAAAAAAAAGAGAAATGGAAAGAGAGCTAGAAAGAAAAAATAGTTTACTGCCAGTGTCACAACAAAATAAGGTATTAACCGTAATTAAACACCTAGAACCCCTTAGCTTCCGGGGCTCTGGCCCTGGACCCAACCGAGGGCCCTAAGGCGGGCCCCTTGATACTCATCTGACCGTAATTTAGTGCCTAAAACCCTAGTCCAGCCTCTGTACCGTTTTCGTTTAGCGCACCCAATCAGCTGATAAAATAACACACCCTCAACGTTGAAGGTAGACCTAGCTACCGTTTTCGTTAAGCACACCCAATCAGCTGATAAAATAACACACCCTCCACGTTGAAGGTGAAAGGGGGGGGGGGGGGGGGGGTAAATGAATTCAGACGAGGTTTATTTTCGAGAACGGTACAACGAAACGTCTTATTTCTCTAATAATTTAATGGAACGTCAAAGCTTCCGCATATCGCGCTCGAAGGGGAACTGAATTCAGATGAGGATTAAAAGTCGAGAACGGGCAACGAATCGCCTTCTTTCTCTCATGATTTAATGAAACGTCAAAGCTTCCGCGCTTCGCACAGGAGGGGGTGCACTGAATTCAGACAAGGATTAAGAGTCGAGAATGGTAATACAAATCGTCTTCTTTCTCTAATACTTTAATGAAACGTCAAAGCTTCCGCGCTTCGTGCATGACGAGGATTATTTTCGAGAACGGGCAACGAATCGCCTTCTTTCACTAATGATTTGATGAAACGTCAAAGCTTTGGCGCTTTGCAGAGGAGGGAGTGGGAAAATCGCCCTCCCTGCACCCCCCCCCCCCCACATTACGTCAATGCTGGTCAACATTACGTACCAATATTTGGCTCGCATAATTTTAAATTTAACCTCCCCCCCCCCCCCCCCCCCTAAGAAATCCTGGACCCGCGCCTGCCCGTGGTGACATTCTCTCCATTTCTTCCCGTTCTAACATAATGTCCTCCTCATTATTCGGAGCAACCTTGTTTACATTCTTTCTTTACTTTACTCTTTACCATATCCTTCCAAAACACAGGGGCGGATCTAGCTATTTGCTTAGGGTTGGGGGGGGGGGTAACCCAAATACGATGTGGAGCATATCGTCCACGAGCCACATAGCGGCGAGGCGATTTTTGTTGTTGCTATTTTGAACACTCGTAAGTGATGTTTTCCAGGCATCTACTGACATCTACTACTACTGTGTAGGTCTGGACACATGATAGCATTTTTCTATGCACATCACATTTTCACTTGGCAGCCCAAGGGGGATCGGGGGGTTAAACCCCCTAAACCGCCAAGATCCGCCTCTGCAACATCTTTGCTGATCTTCTTCTCGATATTGATTAATTGGTCGAGTTACATTATTTGCTGGTCTTTTAGAACAACCAGATTTCAGAGGATTCACACTTTTCATAACGAAAAACTTCTCCATGTTTCAGTCCTTGCGCGATCGTCTCCAGCTCTGCGAGCTTCCGTTGTTTGTATCGGTAATACCAAGAAGTTACCTCATAGAGATGGGAGAGAAAGCGCCATCTAAGTTCCATTTCATTGGTTTAAGGTTTGAAAATTGATACTCAATATTGTGTTAAAGTTATATAAGAAAAGATATTCTTTATTTTATAATTCCACGGGGGCGATTTTTAATTTTGCAATCGCCCCCGTGGGCAACCTGACGGGGGCGATTATGGAGCTCACGGGGGCGAATCGCTTATCACCCCCGTGTATTTTGAGCGCTGGTCCACGCACATCTAAAAGTCCCTATTGATGTTTTACGTGATCCGAACACGATTTTTATGGGATATTCAACGAGGTATAGACCAGATTGGCCTCGAGTTGATTTTTGAGTCTGTGCTTTCACCCACACTTCTCACAAATACCCTCACTTCTTCCAGGGCAATCACTATGAACAACCACACTCAAAGATTGATTTATCTAACAGAGAGAGAGAGAGAGAGAGGGAGAGAGATAGACAGAGAGAGAGAGAGAGGTAGAATGAGAGAGAGAGAGAGGGAGGAGGAAAAGATTAGGGAAGAGAGGGGGAGGGGTGAAGGGAGAGAGAGGAAAGAAAAAGAGAGAGAGAGAGAGAGAGAGAAAGGAGAGAGAGACAAAAATGAGAGTGAGAAGGAGAGAGAGAGAGAGAGGGAGAGAGGGAGGAAGAAAGCATTAGGGAAGAGAGGGGGAGGGATGAAGGGAGAGAGAGAGAAAGAAAGAATGAGAGAGAGAGAGAGAGAGAGAGAGAGAGAGGAAGAAAGGATTAGGGAAGAGAGGGGGAGGGATGAAGGGAGAGAGAGAGAAAGAAAGAAAGAAAGGGAGAGAGAGAGAGAGAGAGAAAGGAGAGAGAGAGAAAAAAAAGAAGAGTGAGAAGGAGAGAGAGAGAGAGAGGGAGAGAGAAAGAGGAGAATGAGGAGAGAGAAATAAAGAGAGAGAGAGAGAGAGAGAGAGAGAGAGAGAGAGAGGGGGGGGGGGGGGAGGCCCGAGGGGGTAATGAGGTTGTGGAAACTAGACTAATAAATGAAACTCATCACTTCATTAGTTTTTTTTGCAAGGATAGAGTCACTTTTGAGAATTTATTAAAATGTTTCATTGTTTTGAATATTTCAATCAACATGATGAATAACATGGTGAATATAATATTATATTTAATACTTCATTGTCATCTCACATCAGCATTCATATACTCACATCAATTTCACATATTTGAATTTAAGATTAAAAATGAATTCATTCCAAATGGCAGCAAGGTAATATAGCTTAAAGTTTTTGGTCTCATGCAATATACTAGAGTACATGGGGGGAAACTATACAACGGAAATAGATATCATGAAATAAAAATGGTACATGCATTGTCTTTTAATACGCTTTTGCAGCAAAATTAAAGAGAAAACTTCTAGCCTGTATAATCAATAACAGATTTCATCAACTTTATCCAAAAGACATGAAAAAGGGGGGCAAATATTCGTAGTATTTCAACAGATTTCTCACATTCCTTCTTTTTAAAATCGAATCTAGCTTTCTTATTGCATATTCCCTACTCCATATGTTATGAATTCAATAATGCCTCTGTTTTTTTCTTCTTCTGTTTTGATTAACATTGATATGTATTGCTCATAAACATATTTGTAATGCTAGGTTGAATAATTCATGCCAATTCATCTTCAGAAGTTAAACATTTGTTATGTCTTGAAAAAATTCCATCAATGACATTCTTTGATAACATATTTGCACTGACCAGAAGAGAATAGGTATTATCAATCACCATGAGTGAACAGATCACTTTTGGTTTGTACAAAGACTACAATAGAGATTGGCAGAGTCATTTCACATATGGTTTCCAACTTCCCATCCCTCACTGCAACCTTTGAGCACATTGCCATCCGCACAGCAGTCGGAAATGCACTACATATTCAAATCAATTTGCAGTCTTGCGTCCCGTAAGTGAAAACATTTGTCTTTATTTCTGTCAATACATTAATTCCTCTTCTATAATTAATTTTAGACAGTGTTTATGATATCACATTAGTGTTGTACAAAACAAGCTCTTTTGTGCTTTTTACCCCTAACAGGCAGTGGCATAAAATAATTTGTTCTCACTCTCTCCTACATTTGTTTTATTGCCCAGGTCAACATAGCAACTGCTATTTTTCTGTGTTGTGCATTAGATATTAAAACTACGAAGAACACAATGTCTGATCATACGCACTCTAGCACACATTATTACTTATTAACTTTGCTCTTTCAAAAATGATTCGTCATAAATAAACTCTCTATATATCTTAATAAATTAATGGCTTCTTGGCTTAATGTGTCTTCAATATCTAATAAAATATCTTACGATGCAATTAAAATCTCTCAGCATATAAAAATAAAGACAATAACAGGCATCATTTGTGTGCTTTATAAAAAGACTGCAAATTCATTTTTTTCACATTTTCGTTCTCCCCCTCCCAACTCCCCTGAACCTTTTAGCTAAAGTCACCATGATTCACTTTCCTTCCCAAAGTCAAGAGAGTTCGATCAGAAAAGAATCAACTATAACGCTGACTTGAGAAAAGCAAAGGATTTATATACGTCTTCAATTACTGTTTGATGCATTATCTTTCAAAAAAAATGTTGAATACTGGTAGTGGTACATGTAACCGACAGACTTCGTTTCTGATTTGGTTTGATCTGATCCAATCTCATTCATGTTAGAAACTTTATCAGGCATTTATACGACAATGGTCAGTGATATGAACTACTAAAAACAGAGCAAATAAATATTATACCAGTATCGCATTTCATTCCAATATCTTCATTCAAGTAATATGCAAGAACAAAGGTCCTTTATTCTTTGTTACGAGAGTCGTATAAAAAAAAAATGGTACTTCATTCAATATAATATGTTCCATTATTTGTACATCTCACTGTAGTTTAGCTGTCGGCTCATTGGAATGATTTGTTTGCCTGATTGGTTGTAACAAGTTTCTCTTTGATTCGACAGAAGCAAGCACACGCTGGAATTGGCAACAGGGGGAAGCTTTTAGGATATAATAACATAATATATTCTATATATATAAACTATCACAAGGAGAAAAAGACAGAATAAAAAAGACGAACAGGCGTAACGATGATTTTAAGAAAAAGGCTCATCGATTAGAAATGTAACCTAAACATGACAGACTGCTGTATGGAAGATTTAGATTGTTGCCTGATGACCAGGCCATACTTAAACCCAAATGATTTAGCAGGACTTGCTACACTAAAAAAAATCTTGGCTCAAAATCTTCACCATTCTGATATCCGGTTACCGGTATTCACAAAGATTATTTTGAGGCCAATAATGATGAGGGGTGAACAGACAGTCATTGAATTCAGTGAGTATTGTCTTGACTGCAAAAAAATGCCTGAGATATGAACACAATGCTAATGATGTTATACAGTAATAGCAATCTATTAAAGTTAATTATTACACTGCTCCCGAAACAACTCTGAGTTATGTCAACCTCGTGACTCCCCATTTTAGGCCTGCGGGGTATGAGAATTTCAAAGTCATCTGGTTGAAGGTATTGCAGCCTTTGTGAAGTTGATCCCAAATTTCTAATGAAAAATTTATGGATACCGTACTGACCCATTAAAGACATTTTCAGAAACATTTCACATGGATATCCAATTTTTCAATGATTTTTTTTTTCCCCTGAGAAATTTTGGGCTTAGTATTTAAAGCCCATCTGTACTAGTTTACAGAAGGGATTAGACCACCCTGCAAGGTCACTGATAAATGGTTATCTCATCAAATCAGCTCTCACTTAACATAAGAAAAGGAGGATCATAGGGGACCGATGGTCACCGATTAGACATTGTTTGCTATATAGAGGGCACAGTAGCTATAAGTAAGACAGTGTGGCTTTAAAGGGTGAAAATAATAGATGACACATTCTAGGAACATACTGCAGTCTGTCATGCAAAGGTTATATTTTCCAAACGATGGAGCCAAAGACACTTGATTCCTCCTTCGCTGCATTCTTATCATTAATCGTTGGGGTCGTTAACAACGTGCATTTACTTCTTGGACAAAGACATGTAGTAATCAGAGAGGATCCCCCATGCCTTGGGCGCCATGAAACCGTCTGGAGGGGTGTGTCCCTCGCGAGCCAGCTTGCGCATGCGGGTGCCCGAGATGAAGTCAAAGTCCTCCTTCTTCTCTGGATCGAAGAAGTCCATGGCTTTCTTCTTGAGGTTGTAGGCAGCGACGCGGAATGGGATGATTTCTAGTTGAGTGAGACCGGGTGCCATGGTGAGGACCTGAAGAAATAGATAAAGAGGGAGAGAAACGGATATTGTTATTAATAATAATAATAATAATAGTGGCTACTTGTATAATAGTGGCTATTTGGTAAAGACATACTACCTTCTAGAGGACTTGGTACTCTGACTTTGCTCCAGTGTTGCCTAAGTAGAAGTGTCCTAGTCGAGTGATTTAAGCTCTCGACTTGAAATTAAAAGGTCGAGGTTTGATCCCGACATGGCACCAATGTCCTTTGGCAGGGCATTAGTCTACATTTGCCACTCAATACCCAAGAGAGAAATGGGGACCCGGTAGGATGACGAAAGCATTTGTGTTAGTAATTGCTTATGCCCTCACGGTGACCATATGGTAGGAATACTTCCCAGGGAGTGAATGAATGCGATGGACAGGGTAATTATAATGTAAAGCGCAGTGTAAAGGACAGATTATTATTATTTAATCAAAGGTTAGGTTTGGGGCTAAAATTTGGGTTCTAGGTTAGGAAGTAGGGTTGGGATAAGGGTTAGGGTTAGGGTTTGTTAGGATAAGGATTATGGTTAACTTCAGGGTAAGGGTTAAGTTTGGTACAGTGTTGGGTCCACTGTTGAAGTTGGGAATTTGGATATTATCCAAAACTGACAACGGGGCAATTATCACCATAGCCTGTGTTGTAAAACCTGTCTTTTTTATAATGATAATTCAGTTGATAAATAGGTCATCAGAAGCAAATGTCTAGACAGAGAGGAGAGAGAGAGAGAGAGAGAGAGAGAGAGAGAGAGAGACAGACAGACCGGCAGACAGACAGACAAGCAGGATGGAGCGTCATGGGTAGTGCCCATCATACAAAACTATGATACACTGTCAATAAATAATAAACACATTGGAAAATAGACTCAAGTTAAAGGTGCATAGATCAACAGAAAGGTGGATTCAAAGATGAATCGCCAGATGAAGAAATAAAAAGAAATATCAGTAAATGAATGGATGGATGGATTTATGGAAGGAAATGGCTCATTAATTACAATGCCAATATAGAAAACAGACATTAACTGAAACACATAATACATGTGTATAGCAAAATTCAACATCTTTATTTTTATAAAAAAACAGATAAAAGGGACAAAATGTTAGTTTAAACACTGAGACACATAACGAGGTGGTCGATTTCATACTCATAGCCGGAAAGTTTAAAAATTGTTGCTCAGCCATTCAGCAGGATTTTCAGCATATACAGGGTGGAAAATGTTAGTCAACAAATGCTTTGCACAAATTTCTTTTTTTGTTATTTTCCTTTGTTCAGAAGTCCAGGTTTTTTCTGTTTTTGAAAGTACTGTAGGAACGGAGCTCACATTTTTATTACTCCGTAGCCATGAGTTCCGTTGTACGTGCGCCCTTTGGACTATGTAGCCAATAAGATCACTCACACACGTGTGCGGTCCCTCACAGGTACAGCCTGACCAGCGACAGGCTGTGAGGGCGCTATAGGGAAGTGATGTCGGGGACTATTTGGTAGTGGAGGGGGGGGGGGGTATTAATGTTAGAAACATACAGAGGGCAGGTATGGGTTAATGACGAGATCGGAAGAGAAAGAAAGAGAGAGAGAAAGAGGATCCTGAGAAGTACAGCTAGACCAAAACACCAAAGTTAATGGATAGTCCTTTATTATTATGAAAAACAAAAATACCATGACACCCATCTTAAATAAAAAGAGGTTTGAGTTTCAAGAAGACCATCAAATCTACAGTGTAGGTATTTTCTTGAAGAGTAAAAAAATCTTTTCCTGAGCATGCTAGGATTTCTCAAAAACTTATAAAGTAATGTCAAACCCTAAACCTACATCAACAGGTAATTGGACGGTGGATGGTCGTTTTAGGATTGTTTAATTTATCATTTTCACAATGTCCCCCCCCCCCTCCTCCTCCATTTCCCTTTCCTCCCAAGGCATGAGAACACCTTTAATCTGTATCTTTCTATTAAAAATAAACATATTTCACAATAATTTCTTTACGTCGGAGTACCCCAACTTGACCTCCAAAAGGTTCTTTTAAAGGATAAAGTTAACTGCCTGCTCCCACAGAAATCTCAGGTGTCCAACAGAAAATCCCAGTAGACCTTCCCTAGGGCAATATCAAATGGTAGTTTTTAACTGCTTGACCAGGGACCAGTATGACAACCAATGTTGATAACCAATCAGAAGCAAGGATTTCAGTAGCTTATAACGACAAATGTCATTTGTCACTGATGACAAGTTTTGTGAAATGCCCCCCCCCCCCTGGACATGTAAGCAAATGAACATCAAATACTTGCTCTTAAGGAAATCTATGGTCTTTTTATAGAAAACCCAAACAGAGATCTAATAAAGACACCAACAAGAGAAGGATGCCATTTTTCTTTAACTAATCAATTAATTTTTCTGCTTAACTAAGATAAATATTAATCTTGGTACTTACACGTCGGCCGTGGGAATGATCGTAGAGGTCACCTGACTTGTCTGGGTGTGGCATACCGGCGGGGTCACGACCCACGATGTAGAAGTTTGCTCCTGTGGCCATACGAGCTTTGGCGTGCCATTGTACCTGCGGAAGAGAACGTCAAATTTGAATTGAATGAGTTTTGGACGTTGTTTGGAACATGTGTTAAATCAAGAAAGGCTACTGAATAACCAGAAGCTTTTGCTACATTAAACTGTTGTGATTGGTATACAAGAAAGATTTTCACAGCAAGAAACTTGTACCATTTGCAAAAGGTCAGTTTTGTGGGCATGGCCACAATATAAATGTAGCTACTAATACTACTACTACCACCACTACCTCTACCACTACTACCGCTAACACTAATACTGTTGTCATGAGCATTATAAAGGGCATTATCATTACCAACATGGTATGGGCGCTCCAACTATTACCCCGGCTCTGCTAGTCGGCCGATTTCGGCACTCACAGCATTCAAGGAATTCCTTCCCACCGGTACCCATTTAACACCTTGGTGGAGAGTGGCAAATGTAGATTAATATCTTGCCAAAGGACATTAGTGCCGTAGCGGTACTGGAACCGCCAACCCTGAGATCCACAGACCTACGACTTATCGACTAGACGA
Source organism: Strongylocentrotus purpuratus (assembly GCF_000002235.5). Classification (NCBI taxonomy): domain Eukaryota; kingdom Metazoa; phylum Echinodermata; class Echinoidea; order Camarodonta; family Strongylocentrotidae; genus Strongylocentrotus; species Strongylocentrotus purpuratus. The sequence continues at coordinate 21,447,734 of NW_022145595.1, forward strand.
CAACACCAGAACCAGAACCCCTTCATCTAGGATAGCTGAATGCTATCATCTTCATCATTATGATTATGTAATGGAAGCTATGTCTTACCTCTGTTGGTCCTGCATACATCATGGGTGATGGGAAGATGGCCACTACTGTACTATTTGGATCCAAAATGCCTTCATCTAGGATAGCTGAGTGCTGGCGCATGCGCACATCGAGAGGCACATCATCAGCTTTGGTCCAACCACCTGAGAGTGATCAAGAATTCACACAATCAATACCGGGATTAATATTTGATGATGGCAGTAAATGAATATCAATTAAATATTGGGAACTACAAGAAATACAAAATGGAAGGAGGAACCTGAGGGTCATACTGAACCCAATGACCAGGGTAATAGTATATCTGTAAAGCGCTTAGAGACATTGTATTTAATGCTATATAAGCAGAATATTATTGTTATTATTAGAGTTCCTTTTTGACCCTCCAAGGCACAGGTAATTTGAATCAGAGATTAATAGTAATAATATCTTTCTTTAGAAACCCTTCACAGAATGCTTTTGTATATCCACCAGCAGTGCAGCAATTCTTTTGGAACCATGACAAATTTCAGATTAACAAAAGAATAAAACCAATATGAATGAATGCAATTCTTGAGTTTCGGGGTTGAAGTAAGTAATTTAGATATTAGAAGTGTAGGAAACTGACTGCAGAGCAAGTGTTCACCAAGAATGTGTCGTAAGAATCTTATTATCTCTTACCCAGGGGATGAAGAAGCAGACATGGCTTCTTGTAGCCGCGTTCCTTCAGCCTACGCTTGGTGTCGTTCATGAGCAGGGCGTGGCCGTTGTGGACGGGGTTACGCAGCTGGAATGCAAAGACGGCGTCGGAGCCGATCTCTCGGAAGCGGGTGCGGAGCTCGTTGGGGGTGAGGCGGTACTGGTCAAGCCCGTCGTTCCAACGTATACGCTCCAAGACCTCCAGGTCGCCACCAACTAGCCAATCACCACTCTCCATCACCATCTGTACAAAAGTTGAATGTTGTTGTTGTTGTTGTTTTAGTTTTTATGGCGTGTATCATTCATTTATGAATACTTATGAATGAAAACCAATTCACCAGTCTACTCATGTGCATTTTTTTTTAAAAGAAGACATATTCTAATTCCTCTTTCGAAGATTGCAATAACTCACAACTTATCATATTTTTTATTGATAATAATTCAAAGTTTGTGATAATTGCAAACAAAAAAGAGACAGTTGCTTGGATAAATTAAGTTGAATGAAAGTGCATCTGTTCTGAGAGAAGGGTTACCAAAACTTTCTGCAGAGACACTGCCTACATCATCAAAAAATATAAAGGTGGATCACTTGCATTGGATATATTGCCTATGAAACATTAGGCGATCAATTAATTAAATGAGTTTGTAATTGACAAATTTGGTATGAATAAAACGTGGGATTTCATGAATCAAACTGTTCTCTTACAGTCAAAATCAGCTTTCAATGGACACAAACCAGTTTCCAATGAATTAACCAGTTTGTACCGGTTTTAGGTGGATCAAACCAGTCTGAGCCGGTTGAAAGCAGCACCATGTACACTTACCTTGATATAGGGATGATCAGGATGGGACGTTCCCCACTGACGGCAGCATCTCTCCTCCTTCCTGTGTAGGTAGAACTCTGGCGTTCGCAGGATGGCTATACAGCGACCCTCGTACTTGAGTGTGAACGCCTCCAACTTCTCCAAACGCTCCTTGTCCTCGGTTTCAACGGGAAGAACAATCGGGACGGACTGGTTTATAGCACCGCCTGGGGAAAGAAAGGGAAGATCTTTTAAAGGCCTGAAAATTGTTCCACACAGAAATGAAAATAGAATGTTTAAGCTACCATTAAAGTGTATCAAATCACTAAAAAATAATCTGTAAACAGCTTTTTTGTATAAAATCATACTCAACAAGTTCACCTGGCATTCTTTATGTTAATAGAATTTACTAAGTGATTATTTTGTTTTGATAACTTATTGTCCCAATATTTTGAATTAATTCTGTGCCATAACGAGATGTAAAAATGTGGGTGTACCTTTATCTAAGTTAAGGTCCCTTCTGCTACTAAAGCAAACTCACCATCGAGAAGAGAGTTAAAATGCTGACATTGTAAGCACACCTCTCCCTCATGTTCTTGGAGAAATTCTATGCCAAAGTCCCCCTTCCCCTCTCCCTCCCCCTCCCATAAGACAAATTAGACACTACCCCTACATGGGTATGATATTAATAGACTTAATGACCTTCTACTACTAAAGCCTACTCACCATCGAGAAGGCAGTTGAAATGCTGACATTGTAGGAACTCCCTCTCCCGCATGAAGCCCATCATGGGCGACGCCCAACCCTCGGCTAACACCTGGGTCCACTGCATATCAAGCTGTGAGGGATTGTGGGAAGGAAGAAAAGACGTGATGAAAAAGAAATCGATAAAATGTGAACAAATGGTGTGAGTACTATTAAAGAGAGTCATTATAAATCCAGTTATATCTTCAAAAATCATTACAACACAAATTATTCTCTATTCTTTTTTTTGGGTAGAATATGAATTGCCATTGCTATTAAAGTGGGACTGCACTATTGGTAGATACTTTCGCCCTCTATATGGCCAACAATGCCTAAGCAGTACCCGTTGATCCCCCATGATCCCGTTTCTTATGTTGATTGAGAGCTGAGTTGATGAGATAACCACCTGTCAGTGACCACGCAGTGGGTCTAATGATCCCTCCTGGCCAAACTAGTGCAGATAGGCTTTAAAGAGAGTCCTCATAAATCTAGTGATATCTTCCAAATCATTACAACATAAATTATCCTCTATTTTTTTTTTTTTTGGGGGGGGGTAGAATATGTATCTCCACTGCTATTTAATGAGGAAAGACACCCATCTTTACTAGTCAAATTATACAAAATCACAAACACCCCTAAAATGTGAATGGACTCACCTTGTTGATGTTGAGGGATGGAAGGCTCTCTGCCTCCTTCAAGGCCTCTGCTACTGCCTCTGCGGGGACGAGCAGCTCCTTCACGCTATCCACAACAGAGTCGGGAAGAATGTTCTGTAAAGAAGAATGACAAACAATAACATTATTTGTCTTTCTTTTTTGAAAGTCTATGATGATGATTTTGTGCAAATCTTGTTTTTATTGGTGCATTAAGATGGTAAAAAGACCATAACTAAAATCAACTTGCACGGGACTAACACAGTCTTCCATGGCCTTTACTTTGGAAGAGGACGACCATGTCGACAAATCTTTTCACGACTCTGCAGCAATGCGCCCCTATGGAATTACAATGTATATCTAACAGTCGCCTCATTAAATCAAACCTTAGGCTAAGTGTCATGACTATTAAATAAATGGAGATCTTGGTTAACTTAAAAGAGAGGAGATGAAGGGCAAAAGAGGACCAAATGTCACTGGTCTAAATGGCCTTGACCAAATGTTAATGGCCCAAACACTATTGGGCTGAAGGATATTGGACCAGATGGCAATTTAAACTGACCACTTACCTCTGCCCTGAGGAACTTGACCAACTGCTGGACTACATCCTTGACGCTGTCCCTGCCAGACATGAGCACCAGGTCTGGGTTCTCAGGTGCCTCATAGGCCTGGTCGATACCAGTGAAGCCTAGATATAAGAACAGATGGTGATCATTAATGGTAGCTCAGTGGATATAGAAGTAGTCTTGGAACTGAAAGAGTGCTTCATAGGCCTGGTCAATACCAGTGAAGCCTAGGGTAATAACAGATAATAGTAGCTTAAAGGTAATACAAAGTTTTGGTATGGGGTCATGAATTTGGTTCAAATGAACATATTGGAAGCATATACGATTTTACATATTCAATTATCGTTGTTGTGGTTGAAATTGAATCTTAAAGCTACAGTCCCATATACGTCCCGGACCGTCCCGGACCATCCCGGACCCCATCCGGGGTGATCCGGGATTCGGTCCGTGTTGACACCGTGTTGGCACCGGGGTGGTCCTGGATGGTCCTGGATGGTCCTGGATGGTCCTGGGCGGTCCGGGAGTCGACCCCGGATGTTTTTGACGGTCAAAAACTGCCGGGGTGGTCCGGGACGGTCCGGGACAATAGTTTGATCCGGGGTGATCCGTGTAGCCACCGTGCTGGGTCCGGGGTCATCCGTAGTGGCGCCGGGGCGGTCCGTGTTGATCCGTGGCAGTCCGGGAGTGAGTTATTGACCGCCCAGGACCATCCAGGACCATCCAGGACCATCCAGGACCATCCAGGACCATCCAGGATCACCCCGGTGCCCACACGGTGTCAACACGGACCGAATCCCGGATCACCCCGGATGGGGTCCGGGATGGTCCGGGACGGTCCGGGACGTATATGGGACTGTAGCTTTAAAAGCATCACACTTTTTTGAACAAAACATCCCGGACCATCCCGGATCACCCCAGACCATGGTCCGGGATGGTCCGGAGTGGTCCGTGCTCGTCCGTGCTGGTCCGGCTTTATATGGGACTGGGGCTTAAGTGATGAAATTGTAAATAATAAACTCTTTATGTTGAATGACTCCCTCTCTAGACTGATATTACTTTAGCTTAAAAACAATGTTAGTTGACTACAATCAACCGATTTGCCATTCCCGTTTGGAAATTATATATCAGAACTGCATATTCTGAGATTTCAATGGTCGCAGCTACCATCGAATGGCCTTAGGCGCTATATTTGACATTTACCGGGAGTACCGGTAAACGTTGTATTATTCAATTTCTCGAAAGTGTTTTAGGGGCTAATTTGTTTAGTGCTTATAAAACATCCACAGGGGCATCCAAATATTTCAAAATTTTAAAGAATTACTATCGGTCCAATTTTCAAAATTTCCCTAAATTTTGCATTACCTTTTAAAGGTGGTTATAGAAGTGGTCTTGGAACTGGAAGGTCCTGGGTTCAATTTCATAATTTAATTCAAATCCAACATACTAGTGCATTTTGATAGGGAATTTATCATCATTTACCAATTGTATCATCACGTATTAGTCAAAACATATTCTTTCACATGATTGGTAATAAGAGCTTCCATTTCATTTTTCATTTGAGAGGGGGGGGGGGCATTTCCAAAACTGGACTATACCTTTAACACATTTTGACCTTTGACCTACCCTTGATAAGGCCAGCCCTAGCCTTCTTGTACAGTCCCTTCACGTCACGCTCCTCACAGATCTCCAATGGAGTGTTGACGAAGATCTCGTAGAACGGAAGGCCAGTCTTCTGATGCAATTGTCGTGCAACATCACGGTCCTGAAAGAAAAGAATAACAAATAAAAAGAACATTTAGAAAACCTGTAATACAGTCAAACCTGTCTACAGCGGCCGCCCAAGGGAAACACAAAAAGTGGTCTTTGAAGACAGGTTCCTTTAGTACATGATTCAATCAAAAACCATTTTCAAGGGAGACAAAAAATGGGCTTGTTGTAGACAGGTGGTCACTAAAGCAGGTTTGACTGTATCATAATAGACCCTACCGCAAATACGATGTTCCACAGTAGATGGCAACCTTCCTCCAACACTGCGCAGGTCAGCACATGGGCAGATGCGGGAGAGACTATAAGACAAGGTTTCTTCCGGCTTCCATCGAGAATGTACAGCAGGGTCAACTAATTCCTTAGTTTACTAAGCTATTGTTGAGGTTTCATGAACTCCCTTGATGATTAGATGAGATCTTTGTAGGCACCATTATAATATGTTACATATAGTTCATTGGTTCTGAAACTATGATTTTTGTTGGACTTTACAGTTCTCGACCCATTGCATTTGTATGGAAACCGAAAGTGCCTTTGGCCTTTTACCAAAAGTATACCCATAGTCAGTGCTGCCATCTCTTGCCAAATTGAGGTAGGCAAATTTGGTGTTCTTCTTGCTGAGAAGCATACAGGTGTGGACATGCAGGTGAAGTACTCAAGTAGTTCTTGATATCACATCTTAACCCATCTTCAATCAATGTACAAAGGACAGGATGCAGAGGCAAAAAGAGACCAGGGGGGGGCATTTCACAAAACTTGCCATTAGTGTTAAATGACAGTTTTTGTTATAAGCTACTGAAATCCTTGCTTCTGATTGGTTATCAGCAGATTTGTCACTGATTTTTGCCATTTGTCATTGAAAAAAGGGTTTGTGGAACGCCCCCCAGATGACTGACAAGACAGATTGGTGGTGTTGGAAACGGGATGACCTTGATTCAAGACCAAGAGAGTGTTTCAGTGCCCTGAGGAAAGACAAATACAGTCAAACTTGTCTACAGCGACCGCCCAAGGGAAACAAAAAATGTGCTTGTTGTAGACAGGTGGTCTTTGTAGACAGGTTCCTTTAGTACATGTTTCAATAAGAAACCATTTTCAAAGGAAACAAAAATGTGCTTGTTATAGACAGGTGGTCACTAAAGCAGGTTTGACTAAAGTCATAGGCCCCCTACGTGCTTCCCTTTGAAATATATTTCCTGAGTTAGATGTACGATAAAAGAAACAATCAAGCAAGCTTACCTTTGCGTAGGGACTGATGAAAGATGACAGACAGACGATACCACCATCGGCGAAGAGCCTGGCGACCTCGGCGACACGACGGATGTTCTCTTCACGGTCCTCGGGGGTGAAGCTCAGGTTCTTGTTGAGACCGGTTCTCACGTTGTCTCCGTCCAGACCGTAGGCTGGGATGCCGTGGTGACACAGGTATTCCTCAAGGGCGAAGGACACCGTCGTCTTACCGGCTCCGGACAAACCTGACATGAACAATAACAATAATGATACAGTCAAACCTGCTTTAGTAACCACCTGTCTACAAAGACCACCTGTCTACAAAGGCCACATTTGTTGTTTCCCTTGAAAATTATTTCTCATTGAATCGTGTATATATAAGGAACCTGTCTACAAAGACCACCTGTCTACAAAGGCCACTTTTTGTGTTTCCCTTGGGTGGTCGCTATAGACAGGTGTGACTGTAATATACTTAATTTTAAAGCACCTTTTCTAGGAGTTACAAAGCCCTTTGCATGTACATATAGAGCACTTTGTATCCATCCCAAGTTCCTAACTTAATAGTCCTCTATAACAATACATAAGGACAGCATAATATTCAAGTTCAATTTAAAATTGATTCCATTTACAAACTTTTAGAACAGATCACAAAATGATAATGCATAAATGAAGAGACCACTTCAAAGAGGAAGAGCCTTATTGCTGCTGCCAACGAATAACAAAAGGAAAGGTTATACATTTTTTTTTTTTTTTTTACTTAGTAAGGACATAGAACTACCAGGTCTATGGTATAAAGAATTGGCTTATTACATCTTAGCAACACATATATATTCGTACATTGTCCAAATACTTCATAATGATACTATTATTCCAGCAATCAAAACTGTTTTGACAACTGGTGTTTAATTGCCTCCTACTGGGCCACAAAGTGAAGTTACATGAGCAGATTTGACTTACCGGTGAACCAGATGGTACATCCACGGAAGCCCCCGCGCATGCCCATGACCTGCCCACGCTTGTCCCTGGAGACATGATGGGTTTGCTCCGTCACGTTGGTGGAACCTTGCTTCTTTGACTGTAGAGAGAGAAAAAGAGAGAAAAAAAGGGTAAAAAAGGAGGATATAAGTAAGGCAGGACTCCACACTAACTCTCTTTTGGATGGGGTCCGGATTGAAGTTTTAACAGACTGTATGTACGAGCCCTATGTAAAAACTTCAAAATTCTTCGGGTTCAGACTTATTGTTGGGGCACCTTTCAGTGTCAAGTCTTGGATAGGTATGGTCTTCCCAGGTTGATAATCTTGTTGAGGTGATACAAGATTTGTACAGTGAAATATCTTTTAAGGTGTTTTATACTACATGATCTGGCAGCAACTACTCCTTGGTCAATATCTGGGGGGGGGGGGGGGGGGTGTTTCGCAAAGATCCTAAGTCGAACGCGATGGACAGCCAATTGCAGCCTTAATATAAATATATTCAAAAGCAAAGATTCAAGTATTTTAGACTTTTCATAAAGTCCACATCAAGAAAATGAAGTCTCCTAAATAATAGATTTATATGAATGATTTGAATTAACGTTTTATGACTTTTAAAACAATTTTTACAAAATACTTTCAGACGGCTTTCCATAATTGTTAAGTTCAACTTAGGATCTTTGTGAAACACCCCCTGGACAAACTAAATTCTTAACCTCAACACTAAAGCAAGCATTTGTAGTCATGTACCTACCAACACTGTCTTTGAGGCTGTTCACACCGGCAGAGATAGGGCGCGCTAGACCGCGCTATCTCTGCGGTTTGGAAGGTACAACGTCGTTTCGGTCCGCCCAACAGCGAGCCATGGCGAGCCAAAACGGCGTGCCACTGGAGCACCTCTTGGGGGTGGTCCACGAGAGATAGCACGGTCTAGCGCGCGCTAGAAAAAAGGGGGTGCTACGATAGACCTCATAGATAGATCTCATTGCGGTGTGAACAGCCTCTTTGACATTGAACTGAACCCTGAAGCAAATGCTTAAAAATCAAACATGACCAATAGTCGAAAGAGCTATTAATGTTGAGTCATGGTATGCAGACCGCTCAGGTGAACAGAGCAAATTATGTCGAGTCATGGTATGAAGACCGCGCAGGTGAAAGAAAAAAAGCATGATTATCCTCCAGGGCCCATAAACATGCACATACAAACTTACTATTAAAGTTAATTGTCAACTATAGGCTGTGGTATATATGTAGTTAGTTGACAACTAGGCATAGTAAGATTTTAGGAATATGAGCTCAGGTGGCCTTTATGAATTATAAGTTCCATTATTGCATGTTTCAATATGACACATTTCTCATAAAGAAACACTCAAATTGGTCTTTCTATACAGGTGGTTGCTAAAGCAGGTTCAACTGTCTTTGCAGCTCATGCGGCATTTGATTCTTGATTTTCAGGTTATCTAATGATAAAACTCCTATTTTAAGGAAGATGGAACCTTATTTGGACATTACTTATGTTAATTCATACCGCACATATTCCAACACCAACAAAATGTAGCTCAACGATCATGTCACCACAGCCACTCTTATTTGCTTCTTTTTTTGGGTTATGACAAAGACACACTTGTCACCTTCACATCCTGTACATACCAACAGTTGTCAACTTGTCAATGTTCTTAATTGACTGTGTAAAGTGCTTTACAAAAATGCCACGAAATGTAAAACAAACAATGTACTTGTACTGAACTTGGTACTATGAGCGCACATACTGTGACGATGCTTGAACCTCAATAGGCTATCCAGCTAATTTGCGTCTTCATCAGCCCGAAGTTGCAATTAGCGGGATATTTGGTCTGGATTGTCATCCCAAGATATCTCGGGATAGTTTGCAAAATATCCCACTATTTGGCAAAATATCCAGCTATTTGTCCGGTGCGTCTTCACCAGCCCGAAGACTCGCACTATGCGCGAACGCTGAGCAAAATATCTCGAGCTAATTTCTCATGGTCGAGGTCGAATCTCGAGCTGATGAAGACATGAATTGTAACTTCGGGATTATCTCCCAAATCAGAAATAGCAGGTTATTTGTCAATTTCGAGATGATGAAGACGCGCCTTTGTGAACGAGACAAGAAATATTGCATGTTCCTCTTGACATTTGTACCAAAGCACTTTTGCTAATATTGAAACAACACGAAAGACATACAAGAAGCTAGGCACATAGGCGCAAAGGTTGAATTAATAGATAATATGCATGACTTGGCAGATTTTAATGTTTGCATTAATAATGTTGCTCTATTACAATGCAATTTTGAAAGCAATACCAAATATACCAATGAAATTCATGAAGGTACATGTATGTACATTTACAAAAGAATTTTATGTAAAAATTACCACACATGTATGATTATACAGAGTTTGAGCCTGATAAAAAACCAAATTATAAACCATGATCAATGATAGAAGTGAATTTGGTCTCTAAAGCTAGCCACAAAAACAAAAGCTCTCACTGCTTTCACTGAGGAAATTGATAATTGCCTAATAATCATGAGACACAGGAAGTTTGATGCGTTTTCGGCGGTTTCATTCTTGCTATGCAAGAGAGAGAGAGAGAGAGTGAGAAATTTCGTCTTCACCAGACCAATATGCTCATCACAAACTACAGCTCGGACGATTGCAAATTAGCCCACTATTTCCCAAATAGTTAGATATTTTGGAAACAAGACCAAATTTCTCAGGATATTGTCTCGACCAAATAGCCTGCTTATTGCAACGGCACGCTGATGAAGACGCGAATTAGCTGGCTAATTTGAGAGCGGGCTAGTTAAAATAGCGGGTTATTTTGCAACTTCGATCTGATGAAAGTAGGCCGAGAGAGAGAGAGAGAGAGTTACATGAAACTGCATCATTTTGAAGCATGAATGAAGCCTCCTTCAGATATGACACAGTAAGCTGAGATGATTTTTTTTTTTAATGATGACAAACATCGAAGTGTAATATGCTCCACATTTCCGTATCTTATTAACACAGAGCTCAGGGAATATGTGTAGAACCTTTGTTGCCATGGTTGCCATTCATTTACACATTACAACAACAACAAAACCTTAATTGATCAATCAAGCTCTTTCGTCTTACCAAGACCAGTGTATATTCCTATTTGTATAACAAAATAAATACACATTCATGTACATGTAGACAAGCTTCCAAAAATAGAAATGAGATAGAAGCTAAATTGTGTTTGTTCACAAGGTCTGTCTAATTTATCTTCGTCATAATAAGAGCTAAATATACATCAACTAATTACACCAATCTACACTGTTCAAATTCATGAGATAACTGATTTGATAAGAAGTAAAGTTTGTACCCCAAGCCAGATTTGTTACACAATATCGTTAAAGAAGCTTCAAAAAGAAAATTTTAAAAAAGCAATATCAAACACTTAATGTAGGTATGACAATAAGGCAGAAAGTTTTCCATTCTCATTACTTGGTTTTCACAAATCCACAAAAAAATCACTGGGTATACTAGTATCCAATCTATACGAGTTGTATCTACAGGGTATACCTCTCACATTGTTTTGTTGTTGGTTGGATTCTGTAAGAGGTTCTTTTCCCGAATACCTCACCTCAAGATAACATGCACCTTTAGTCAAGCAAATATGAAAATTGAGGAATATGTGACTTGCTTCCTTTCAGCAGAGAAGGACAAAAGTTAGATCGAGGTCACATTCAAAATGCGTCAATGTGATTTTAGAATGAAGATAGAGGAATCTGTAACTTGCTTCCTTTTGGCAGAGATGGGCAGGAGCTAGATTAAGGTCACATTCAAAATGTGTCAATGTGATTTTAGAATGAAGATTGAGGAATATGTGACTTGCTTCCTTTCAGCACAGAAGGACAAGAGTTAGATCAAGGTCACATTCAAAATGTGTCAATGTGATTTTAGAATGAAGATAGAGGAATATGTGACTTGCTTCCTTTTGGCAGAGATGGGCAGGAGCTAGAATAAAGGTAAAGACCAGTTATGGCCATGCAATTGCATTGTGAAAGAAACGTTGTGGAATAGATCAGAAAAGGTTGATCATCTAGCATCTAGCATCTGCAAGGTTCTGGAATCATCAAAATGATAAGAAATTTGGCCCATTCTTCGTAAAGTTACCAGCACTATACACAGAAAGATGTATATGGGACTACCCTATATCTCTCACAGACTATGAGAGAAACAAATTTACCAAATATATGAATTAGTAGGCGGTTTCCCGGCAAATTTTTTATCATCATGTATCAGTCAAACATATTCTTTCACATGATTGGTAATGAGAGCTTCCATTTCATTTTTTGAAATTGGGGCATTTCCAATACTGGTCTTTACCTTTAAGGTCATATTAAAAAAGCATCGATTTGATTTTAGAATGAAGATAGAGGAATCTGTAACTTGCTTCCTTTTGGCAGAGATGGGCAGGAGCTAGATCGAGGTCACATCGAAAGAGCACTGATGTGATTTAAGATTTGGCAAATGAATACTCCTTGAACTTCGTTATCCTGAAATTACCTCACAAGGGTCCTTAATGAGATCTTAAGCCAGGTTCAAATTGATATTGCCCATTGATAAATATCTAGTGGTGAGGTTCATTAGGGGGAGCAATTGTGAATGATTAATTTGATCTTTGATCGACAGTATTGAGCAAGTCAGTCTTAAAGTGCATTGTGTACATGTACATGTACATGTACATGTACATGCACAATGTAGGCCTACATGTAAATGTAACATCTATGATCTTTGTATTCAAAGTTTCAAATCAACTTTAGCCTACATATTAAGGTCAGTCAGTCCAAATGTCCTATGAATATAATTGCAAACACTTTCAAAATATCAACATAAGGCAATTACATACAAGTAATTCAAACATTAATTTCTATAAGCAATATACAATGGGACATTGAAATCGTCCTTAAATTGATTTCTGAGAAGTTTTTGCACTTGTATTCATAATACAGTCAGTCTTGTACACATACATGATGTACATCTTGGTCGGGGCCGATTTAGCAACGTCATGAACATGTATCTGTACATGTAAAAATATTTTTAGAGCACTTAGCCAATCATTAAATGGAATATGTTCTTTACAAGCAGGTTTCTTGCAAGAGCAGAACAACCCTATACTATGTACAAAAGTTGGGGAATTTTAGTAAAAGAATACCACAAGCAATTTTTTCCTAACAAGGGTAATAGACTAGGGTAGTAGAGTACCAAAGTGTGATGTCATGCCGGCCAAGTTGTCAAAGTTGCTGGTTTCACACAATGTTGTGTTAGGCAATGGCATGGTGATCCCACCAGACCCAAACACTGAATTTGCCCTGCTCCAGCCTGTTGCTTGAATGATTATGTGGTGAACCTCATGCAAAGGCTCTGTAACTTTGGAACCAGCAACCTGGATGACGAGCGAATATGACTTTAGCAGTTTGGTACTCTATGTGTTCAAATACTTTATGGACACGCCTCCAAATATCCTATATGTTTCGTGTGGCATGTTTCTATTCCACTTCCTATGTTTATGCTTACTTGCCTCTTTAAATAATATGTTTAAATTAAAGGCGCATTTAGAAATTGAAACCTCAAACTTTCCCATGACAAAACACAAACAAAGGCTAACAAATTAGGAAGTTAGCGTGGAAGCAAAAATTAAGTAGTGGAATTCCTGACCTAATTGGACAATGAAAGGGACCAATGACCTTTAAGACGAAGAGGATTTGTGTACAGCTAGAATGTTTTGAATCATCCTTTAAAACTTTACTGGTATTCTATAGGTATGAAGAAAAAATATCTAATAGTAATACTTGTATTTTATAACAAAACAAAGTTGCGAAAAATTGGTTGTGGTAAATTGGCAATGCTTATTTAAAGATAAAGTTAAAGAGCAGTTCTGGTCATGCGATTGCATTGTGAAAGAAACGTTGTGGAATCAATCAGAAAAGGTTGATCATCTAAAATGGATAATGGCGCTATATAAATCTCATGCATTATTATTATCTAGCATACTGGCAAGTATATTGGTGTGTGTACTGCAAGGTTCTGAAATCATAAAAATGATAAGAAATTTGGCCCAGTCTTGGTAAAGTTACAAGCATTGTACACAGAAAGAAGTATATGGGACTACGCGACACGTGCGCGATATCTATCCGGTCCTGATAGATATAATAATTTACCAAATATATCAATTAGTAGGCGGTTTCTTGGCAAAATTTGTATCATCACGTATTAGTCAAAACATATTCTTTCACATGATTGGTAATAAGAGCTTTCATTTCATTTTTTGAGAGGGGGGCATTTCCAAAACTGGTCTTAGTCTTTAAGTTCATATGAATACACTTTCACATGTCCCAGAAACCAGGATGGGATTCACAAAACTTTTAATTATTTAAAAATTTTATTTGCAAGACTTGAATATATTGAATTTGACCTCATTCATGTTTTCTGAATCGAATCCATTTCAAGGTTTTCCACTGAAAAACAATCAATTGATGGACAATTGCCAAGAGCAATTTACATTCAATTTGTTTAAAGTGTAGCTGACTGAATACACTAACTCTATGCACATGCATGTACTATATGTACAGTTAGAACTGCAAAATTACATTACATTTAATACATTGTACTTTCAGGTGCAGAAGAATACAATTAAAGTTATTTGAATACTCAATAAACAAACATGAAAACTGAATATAGCAAGAAGCAATGATTCTTGTATACATATTAATAAGTGTGATTACATTGTATACGGTAGCTAAAATCAAGACCAAAATCAATCAACTCCAGCTGAATCTCTTTTTTGTTTGGGGGGGGGGGGGGTGCCTGTACATTTTAAGTGTTCCCTCAAGCCAATGCCACATTGCACAAATCTGTTTGACTGTGTTTAAAAAGTACTCCACTGAGGACTAGACACTAGACAATTCTAAATACTGGTAGGCGAAATGAAGTACTTTTGACAGTACCGTACTGTAAACTACAGTACATGTACTGTACACGTACACTGTATGAGAGTTTTATAAACAACAAGAGTAGTACTGAAGTTTTTTGTTTTTTAAAGCTGGGCCCTGTATAACAAAGAGTTGAGATTGATTCAAAATTTCAAATCAATCGCAATTTACAATTAATCACAACTGTGTACTTACAGGAGATATGAGTTGCGATTAATTTCAAGTTGTGATTGATTTGGAATTTTGAATCACTCTAAACTCTTTAAGAGATGGAGGCCCTGGATGAAGAAATTTCATATCTGAACTATTCATAGGGAAACCTTTACAGTTTCATTGAACTGCATTCTCTATAGATACCTTGGTATTTTAATAAGCAGAGATGCAGTGAGACATCAAACGTGTCATGTCATTCCCCCTCCTGTCTATTCATAGTGTTTTAATTGCTTGCTTTTTGTTTTTGCAGGTATACACATTTTGTAGAAGTAACAAATGCAGGTAAGTATTGCTTGTAAGAACATGCCATTACATATATCTTAAGCAGGATATGGGTGTACCTAATCTACATGTAGTTCAAAGGTAATAAAACTACGCCTGCATCACACAATACTACGATACTACCCTCACAATGTTGTACAATTTAAGGGATAGTACCAGCTTAATGTATTTATGACAAATCTACTATAAACTAAAGGGTGTAGATAAAATGATATATTGACAGTGAAAATTTGTTTAACGCCTTCCTGAAATTAAAATTATGCTGGTTGATCATTTTGTGTATTAAATGAACATATTTCTCATTTATGGGTTGGTCATTTTCTAGTTCATTTGTACACTGTATAATCCAAGTATGTAGCAAAGGAATGTGTAAAATGCAATGTATACCGTTGGGCAAACTGTATGTAAATACATGTAGAAAATATATAGAATGTATATGAAATCGTAGAATGAAGATGTAAGTTATCAAAAGCAACAAGTTTTGATGATAGTACATGCGAGACTACATTGTAAGTTGTCTAAGAAGAAAAAGTGATTTTTGTACATTTTTGTCACTTATAAAGAGAACGTCAAAGTGGTCAAATTCAAATATACAAAAATGCAATGTAGTTTAAGCCAATAATCTAGCCGAAAAAAAGGCAGATATCTTGTAAAAGATCATTTTGGATAACCATTTGTGCCTGACTAAACAGTAAAAACAAAATATTGAAATAAAAAATAAAAGAAGGAATAATATGTTTAATGGATCAATCTTGACAGAGATAATTGCACCAAGGGTAATTTGAATGGACAGTTGATGCTAATTGTAATGAAATAAAATTGAAAAATACTTTGCATCTTTCAGTTGGAAACAAAAGGACACCCAATTTTCTAACTCTTATATTCAAGGGAGTGTAGCAACAGAGTGAGGAAATTTTGATTTTTAAATGGTTGCATTTTAGAGCGCTTGAAAGCTGATTAAATATCCTTGTAAATGTAACATAATTACATGCAAAATTTTTCTTGTGAGGAGGCCCCTTTGAGGGGCAAGAAGCAAATTTGCCCAACTTGAATTATTATTTTTTTTTTGGGGGGGGGGGGGATCTGTCCCCTCTGACCCCTACTTCTGTCACATATGATTAGATAGATAATGAATTGTGGCAATCCAGATTTTAATTACAATTATTCTTTGCCCTGTATTCTTTCTTGATTGACAAATTAACTAGGAGAAAATTAATCTTTGGCTTTGAAAACAACATATCTCAAAATTTCCCCTCCCTTAAAAGTATAGATCCCTGACAATAAAGTAGAGCCTACAATGTACATGTATAGTACATACATGTACAGTTAACAAATAAAACATTCATACCCTTACCAAGTTTTTTAATTTGTTAAAACTTTAATTTAGGTAAATGAATAATTTATTTTTCCTGATTTAGTTTTTTTTTTATAATGTGACATATCAAAGATTACAGCTAGAAATATTCAAAGGCCCTAAATCAACCAATCCACCTTCCACTCTTTAGTTTAAAAAAAAATACATCAAAAACATCAAATTTACAAGGGGTATGAATAATTTAGTTGTTAACTGTATATATGATTACAATGTATGAAGATAGAACTACCCAAGTACCTTTAAATTTTTAAAAATTGGCATCACAATACAATTTTTTTTAAATGACAGCAACAGTTACACAAATTTATCTGCATGGATGAGAAACAATGAGCAATCACCAAAGTCTGTGTTTGAATTCTTTTTTTGTCTCTTCCTTTCCTGGATTAATAAACAAATCTATCAAGGTTAAATTTTGATGAGCAGCAACGATAATCTTTGCAAGTTTTTACAAGATATAGAACAATTTGCAGGGAACAGACTACAGAGATGTTATGAAGACAATTAGAAGACAGTCACCATTACGAATTGAAGCACAAGATATATAATGTTGAGAGCATCGAGCACAAAATGTGAACATCTTCACAATGAATGCTAGAAGGAATGAAAAAAAGAATGCCTTTGATTAGTATATATATATATATTGTAGTTTAGTGGAAGGATGAAAATTGGATGAAGAACAGTAGACAATACAAAGATGATTTTTCTTTCAAAAAGTAGCCCGAAACAGCTGAAAAACTGAATTAAGGCACAAGATATATAATGTTGAGAGCATCGAGCACAAAATGTGAACATCTTCACAATGAATGCTAGAAGGAATGAAAAAGATGAGGCCTTTGATTAGTATGTGGGATGAAGAATAGCAGACAATACAAAGATGATTTTTTTTCAAAAAGTAGCCCGAAACAGCTGAAAAACCCACCACTCTGATGCCATAGGGGTCCGGGTTGTTGTTGTTGATTATCTTGCCTGCCGATGGATCCGTCATTTCGGAAGAAGTTCCTTGGTCACTTGCCGAACACTGCGAGGATAACGAAAAGAAGGTTTTGGGCTAAAAAAAAGCGGTCTCCGAACCAGAGTTTAGACGGACTTAAGATTCCGGAGATCGATCTCCAAATTTGTTTTCTTCTTTTCTGACGTGGGCTGATGCGAACAGCACTGCCGGTGGTTCCACAGGTCTATGCAGAAAGCGAGAGAAGGACCCTGAAACAGTTTCAGGGTTTAAATACCCTGACAATCAAGTACCAGCAAAGTTCAAAGGTACGCTCTACAACAGGGGCTGCCTATATATTAGTGTGTTCAAGAGTGCAGGTAGGGATATCTGGATAAGTGGTATCAGTATACATGTATTAGGTGGTGACGTGGTACTGGCAGGACTGGCCCCTCCCACTTTGAGAACTGTTTGCATTCAAGCTTCAGAGTTCATTTAAACTATCCTGTAGCTGGGTGATCAAGTATTGATCCATAGCTTTACATAACAATAGGTTCCTGTCTTCCTATCTTAAAGGGGGTTTGTGTTGTCTATGCACGTCCATAGACTAAGCGAGTAATGAGGGCTTCATGACTACAGTGTACATAATACATCTAGGACTGGGGCTGGGGAATGCACAGTACATCTACTTCTTTACTCATGCCTACCTTTAAAAGTTATAATAACCTTGATAGGCCATTGGCCTTTGTTTTTCCCCCACAACATTATGATTTAAATTGAAGATGTTTTATTTTAACGTCTGTTAATGTATGCATATAAATTGTACTTGTGCTTTTTTAAATCAGATGTGGAAATAAAACTTGAACTTCATATAAGAATGTAATGTTTTCATGCTGTAAACCACACTATATGCTGATATACTTTTGTACTCAAGCTAAGCCCTGATTCATACAACTTCTCATCAATAATATATATGAAGATTGCTATAAGCTTTGGAAATCCTTGTATCTGATTGGGTTTGAGCCGGTTTGTCATAGCGCTGTGGCAGTTGTTATAAACAAATTATGAAGTAGGGCCATGGTGTGAAGGGGCACGTGGGTCAATTTTTATTCAGTTGACCTATTTCTTCTAAAGGACACCTGGTCAAGTGCACAAGTGTCTCTCAACCTATAGTCAAACTTTTTTCGTTTTATTTATTCGTTTTATTTATCCATTTAAAATAAAAAATCAATATACAAATCATGCATGTATGAAAATTATACAGTTTAAATGGTCAGGGTACCCCTAAAAGCCAAGGCTTGATGAATGGGGTACCCAAAACATAAAGAAATATACATACAATAATAAACATGAGATACAAAACAAACTTAATTTAAAAAAAACAACAAAAGAAAAACATTAAACACTAAACATACAGGCAAAGGGAAATAGGAAAAGGTGAAGTAAGAAGCGTAGGGAGGAGAAATGAAATTACATGTTTATTTGACATAGGTAATTATTATTGAACGTTTGAGTTTGGTTTTAAAGGAAGTAACATTACTGCTGGAAGTTACATCAGAAGAGAGGGAATTCCATATTCGAGGACCAACAGATTTAAATGCATTAAGAGTTGACTGATTCAGTGCTAATGGATAATGGAATTTAGAGTGGGAACGGGTATTATATTGATGGTAATCTTTATTATACTGAAATAAATAAATTATATTAAGAGGTGCTAAATTATGTTTCACGTAATACATCAGGATCGCAATTTGAATTTTATGAATATCAAAAATTGTCAATGTGTTTAATCTTGCAAATATTGGGCTTGACGGAGCTAAGTAAGGGGAGTTCGAACATATGCGTAAAGCCTTTTTTTGCAGTCTGTGTATAGGGTTCAATTTAGTAGTGCCACAACTTGCCCAAGTAATATTACCATAATAAATATAGGGAAGTAATAAAGAATTATAAAGCATAAATAGGTGCTTTTCAGTAAGGGTACTACGTAATTTAGATAATATACCTATGTTCTTTGACATTTTATTACTTATACAGAAACGGTGTTCCTTAAATGACAGATTATCATCAACTATAAATCCTAGGAATTTGACAAAGTTAACCAAATTTAAAGTAACATCATTCATTTTTATATAAAAATCTAAACAATTGTGTGATACATGAGGTTTTCGAAAATACATAACATTAGTTTTCTCATAATTAACAATCAATTTGTTAGCATCGAACCAATCGGCTATATTACATAATTCATTATTGGTTTTTTCTAACAAAAACATAAAGTTACTATGGGTTGAAATGATAGTTGTATCGTCTGCAAATAAGACATAATCAAAAAATGAAGAAGCTGTACATAAATCATTAATATAAATTAGGAAGAGAAGCGGGCCCAGTATGGAGCCTTGAGGGACCCCATACTGGGCTGTCGAGTATTGGGAATTATGATTATTAAATGAAGTATAGTTACGTCGATCAAGTAAGTAGCTCTGAAACCATTTCAATACTGCTCCCCTGATACCATAATGGGATAATTTATATAAAAGTATGTTATGGTCTATGAGGTCGAAGGCTTTTGACAAGTCTAAAAATATTCCAAATGAGTGATAATTGTTATTGATATTAGTTAAAAGAGTGTTATTTAAATCAATTAATGCATGTTCACAGGAATGTCTTGCCCTAAAGCCATACTGACAATTATTTAATATTTTATTTCCATCCAAATAAGAAATGAGTCTTTTATAAACAATTTTTTCCAGGATTTTTGAAAAACATGGTAATAATGTAATTGGACGATAATTGGAAAATAAGTGTTTATCGCCTTTTTTGAATATAGGAATGATCTTTCCAATTTTTAGATTATTAGGTACTCCTCCTGAACATAAAGATAAATTAAATATATGGACTAGAGGGGTTAATATGGAATGGATTACTTTTTTTACAACAAAAGTACTGATATCATCAAAGCCAGTGCTATAACTTATTTTTATTTCTTTAACAATTTTGATGATTTCTAATTCATTAGTTGGATAAAAATACATCGATGTTTGACTTGGATTTTTAAGGTAGTGTCTAAATTGTTTTCTAGAATTATGATGAATTTGTTTTAAGGTATTTGCAGCAATGTTCGAAAAAAAATTGTTAAATTCATTTACTATATCTTCATTTTTATACACTTTTACATTATTTTTCATAAAATATAATGGAAAGTTTTTTTTATTTTTCTTACACATTAAATCATTTATAATTTGCCAAACTTTTCTAAGATTGTGCTTATTCTTGGTTAACAAGTCACAATAATACTTTTTACGAGCCGTTCGTAGGATTTCATTTAATTTGTTTCGATATTTCTTATATTTAAATTCAATGGATTTAGTACGTTTTTGGCAGAATAATTTATGTAGACGATTCTTTCTATTAATACATTTTAACAATCCTTGAGTTACCCAAGGTTTTTTAGCTGAAGACCTTGTATTTTTCTTCTTTACCATTTTACAATTACCATTAAACATTAGTTTGAATACTTTAAGGAAATTATCATATGCATCGTCAATATTTTGAACTGATAATATATCAATCCAATCAAATGAGAGTAACTCTTTATTAAAACTATCAATATTTCCTTGGCTAAAGCATCTTTCAGTAATATTCATATTGTCATCAGCTTTAGGATAGGACCTTGTATTACGGGTAATAGAAAATATAGGTAAATGGTCAGTTGTATCATTATATAATATTCCAGAGGAAATTTGTTTTTCACAGACATTGGTAAATATATTGTCAATAAGAGTTGTCGAACCTTGAGTTATTCTCGTCGGTCTGTTAATTAAGGGTCGAAAAGAATTATTATATATAATATATAAACTTTGTTAACTAGTTGGTATATTTTTGTTGCATGTGTTGAAGTGCCAAATAAAAATACAAAATTAATAATACAAAATACAATGGCACAATCAATCTACCACCAAAATAAAGTTATAGAGAATCGCGTTGTTGATTGCATTCTCTGTACTAATCATTATCAAATCTCAAGGATATCTCATATAAAAACTATTAGTGGTCAAGGCCTTATAAAAGGTTTTAAAATAGGATTACAATTGGTTTTTTTTTCTTCATGCGTGTACAGTGTACATGCCTCTAGTTATACCATGATTCTGTATAAATACAATATTTCTTCCTACAAGCTTCATATGGACCTACATGCTTTAGTGTGCACAATACTAGATTGCACACAGCTACTGAGCTAGTATGTTGATAGTGATTAACCAATGAAGCGAGTAATACCAAGGAGAGACCAGCATGTTGTGTTCATTAACTACCAGTATCTGAGCCACGTCAGCAACGTGCCTTCACATTTTGCTTTCCCAATCTGAACTTGTACATGTACATAACAAATTAATTAATTTTCCTACACCTGACATCTATTAGGTTTGTTTTTCTTCTTTCTTTCTTTCTTTTCTCTGTGCCAATTGTTCCAGTTCTCTTGAACTAAGATTTCAATTTTTTGACAGGGAGATATGAATGTTTACGTGTGTTGAAGCTACAAAGTACAATGAACAATTTATCCCCCCTTGCCAAACACTTTGCAAACATGGACAAGATTTAATAACGAGAGTAATCCAACATCTGCTGCTAATTAATTTATAACATATTGACCCAAGGTTAATAGTTTAATGGATTTTGGTACAAATATCCAATTTTGGCGGTTTGGCAACAGCTTGAAATGTTTATTCTCAGACCTACTCTCGATTTATAAGGTGGAATAATGATCGAAAAATTTCTCTGGCTTACTAAATAATTGGCAAACTTCGGGTACCGGTATGTATATTTGCTGCGGATTACAATACATGCAGGTATGATAGTTGAAGGTATATTCAACATTACTGTATATCATTCTCAAAGTGTAAACATATTTTTGAGCGCTAGAATTACAAAGAATCCTACATGAAGGTTCTATATTGATTTGAATGCCATGATCTTGTTATTTTCTCCTACAAAAACAATTCATTTTATTAATGTTACCGACAGGCATGTTAATTTGTGATCATATTATATTAGGGATCACTAGAGGGGGAAATGTAACAAAATAACCTGACACTGACACTGACCCAAGGAACTGAACATTTCAGGAGAAATGAAAAAGTGTAAAGCAATAGAAACTATAGATTCCGTGATTTCAGACAACTCTAAAAGCCCAAAATAAGTTACTTAACATTCAGATCATCGGACTTGTGAACCCACATACATGCATAACTTTTCAGAATTCTAGTGAGACTGAGAGTGTTGGTCTCATGGGCTGTGGCCTGCCAGAACAGATACACATGAACCAGTAAAGATGCAATTCCGACCTTACAGTGAATAGTTAACGATGGCCTACAAAATTGACATACCTTCTCACTGACCGCAAGTCCATCATTAGTACTCGTACTCATCTTGAGAGAACCCTTTGCTTCAAAAAAAGAAAGACCAGATTTCTACCAACTTTCTATTAGAGCCAACGCAGCAGCCACGTCCTGTTCTAGCACAATACTTCTGCAAAAGTGAGCTCTCCTGATCCTGAAGCCAACGGTCACACCCCCTTCCTCTATTATATGGATCTAGACAAGCATTGTGTACTCAAATCGATGAGCATATGAACTGAGTCAATAGGGAAAGTTTTTTTTATAAAGCGGACTAGCGATATGCCCCACTGACCTCCAAAGGCACAGACTCCCGCTAGTCTGGTTTTGTGACAAATTCCTTGACGTTCTGATCATTGTTATTAAAAATATAAAACAAGACACACATGTCAAAACAGACCAACACCAAGAGTGGTATTTTAAATAAAATATAAGATGATTACAAGGTTTATGATTGTGAAGGAGACTTCAGATGTTTAATATAGAAAAGAGGAAAAAAACTATTGAAACATATACTTTGTAATATGTTGCCCCTACATGTACATGTAGTCTAAAATGCAAATGTTTATTCATTTTTGGACTGTATACCGGTAGATCTTTGATTTAGTACAGGTGCACTAAGGCAAAAAGAGTGCAATTTACTTCAATTTAACAGAGAAAGAAAGAGAGAAAGAAAGAGAGAAAGAAAGAGAGAGAGAGAGAGATGTTGAAAACCCAAACATGGGGTCAGTATGGTCCAATGTTAAAGGAACTAACTACAGTACTAATATTTTATCAAATATACATTGTAGATGCTGTAATTAATCCATTTTTAAAATGTTTTAAACAATCAACAATAGTTTGGCTCCTTACAGTTGATAAAGCGGGAGCCTTCAGTTAGAAAGGTGTTCTAGTTTTCAAGGTGAAACCATGTTGAAAATGTTGAAATGTGAGACTATTGTATTTAACAACTAAATTCATACCCTTACCAAGTTTTTTATTTTTCTTAAGTACATATGACAATTTGATATTTACTGATTTATAATATCTTGATAATGTGAAAGCTTAGATTTAAAAGTACCCAGTACTCAGCAAAGGCCCTAAATCAACCAGTCCACTTTTCGTTCTTGAGTTAATATTAAAAACACAACAACAAAAACATTCAAATTTTATAAACGTACAAAAAGTGTGATTATTTGAGTTGTTAACTGTACAATACATGAACTCATCAAATGACTTGATTATCATGACATACCAACACAGAACCGTGACCTACATGTTGGTATCCTCAATGAACTTAAACAATAGTTTTTCCCTCCCAGTCTACATGAATTTTTAATCTGTGCACTTTATTCTACATGTATGTAAAGAAAAGGGTGTGGTCACATGCCAACCAAAATGTTCAAACACCCACTTTAAGAGTTAATTTAAACCATCCTTTGTGTAGATCCCCAAACAGTCCCTTTTGTTCAGATTTCAAAAGGATTTGGAACTACCAGTACTTATAGAAAGTGTCTGCACAGTATTCTTCTTACCGTACATGTAGTTCTTCCACTGTTTGCCGTAGTGGAAAACTTGAAAGGAATCTACACGGATGTCTGTAAAGCCGATTGGCTGAATATGTAAGAAAGTGAGGTGTAGTCCCATACATACAGGTAGTGTCTTCATGTACTGTCAAGATGTATAATATGTGTGATCCATGTTGCAATTGTTAAGGCAAATATTATGTTTTCAACGAACACTTGACCATACTTGACTACCCTTAGAGAATCAAACTGAAAATTTGAATGGGTTTAATTGATGTCTTAAAGACAAATATGTCTTCCTTTTTTTTTCAACTTCCACATCTTTATGCTGTTATTTTCTCTCTATCTCTCCCACTCTCTCTCTCTCTCTTCCTCCTTCTTCTCCTCCTCCTTCTTCTTCTCCTTCTCCTTCTGTCTCCTTTGCCTTTTCCTTCTTCTCCTTCTTCATCATCATTATTTATTTATTATTTACATTGTATTTTCTTTAACTCCTAATAGATACCACACCTGTACACAAGCCTTGTTATCTGGCCATCTTTGTTTTTTAATAAATATTGAATTCATGAAGAATACATAGTCTTGGGGTTGACAGTGCACTTTCAAAGTTAGAAGGGTAAAATCAATTCAACCCTCATTCCTTTAGAAACACTGATATTATTTACACTACAACGAGTGATCAAATGTGTAAAAGTTTGTTATTATCACTTTTTCAATATTAAAACTGGTAGGAAGAAGAAAACAAAAATCACATTTGACAGGAACAGGTGGCAAGAGGCCTAGAGGCTAGCCTGGGTTTCTGTAATTTGATTTGCTGGTAGGTGAGCCTCACAGGTATGATTTGTTCTGCCCAAGTTCAAAGGGTTTCTGGGTAAAAGAGCAACTCTTAGCTCCACCCCTCACATGCAGTCTTGGCATTGAGACCCTTTTGAATTTTTGGAACATTTTACTACAGTACATGGAAACCAGCTTCTTCTTCTTATTCTTCTTCCTCTGCTCTATTGGAGATCAGCAGCTTCTGGAGTATTGCAATTGTGTTATAGCATAGGAATAGGTCCATGGTTATAGCAAGCAGTAATGTCATGTCAGGTAGGATGTATACCAGTATTGGAGAAAGCAAAAGCATGAGCAGAGTTGATATTGTAGAGGAATGACAGTGATGCATTAAGAAGAAATTTCTTTTGGTTTTATAGGGCAGAACCTTTTTTGACAAAGTGAACATCTATCATCTAGCAAGTGTTCCACAAGCAACTGCCACAGAAAAAGAGATTGATTGGTCCGTTGAAAAGGCACGGTAATTAGCTTGCCCAAATGGGGGGGGGGGGGGGGGGGGGAGAATGAGTAACCCAGTGCAAACTGGAAACACTTTACACAAGTTGTTGTTACAATCCTACATTTGACCAAACCATACATGCAAGTACCTGCCGTCAAAGAAGAACAAATGTCAAGCTATTTTTGTACACTTATTTACTGAATTGTAAATGTTTCTTTTGGAATACAGAACGGCACTTGGCACTCCATAAATCAGTAATCTGCTCCTGTAATCTGAACTAAGAATTGGTAGGTTTTTATGAACAATCACCTATGTGTTTTTTTGTATATTTTTTAACCTCAATCAAATTTCTTTGACCCTCCATGATGGGATCGAGCTGTTGATCTTTGATGAAGAAAAGAATCGCAAATTCAAAAACACATTCATGTTCCTGTAATATGTTTGTTTTCATACACTAGACATAAACTGGAAGTTGTAAAATGAGACTCTGTGTGCATCACCGTCTTTATTGCCTTTAATAGGTTATCATATGTGTACATTCACATAATTTTTTTTAAAGTGATACAATTACAACTTGGGACTAAAGATGAAGTTTCAGGTCATCTACACCGTATATGTCGCTGAAACTCATGTATGCAGTCTTTGAATCTGGAGTACATGACAGGAACGAGTGAATCAGTCGTTATGGAATTTTCACTTAAAAAAGATAAGTAAGTAAAGTGAGCTCTTCATCTGTTACATGTAAGAGCCAGAAGGCCATTGCTCCTGTACCAAAGTATATGGTTTAAAGGTACTATGTCCCATTTGCAGGCCAAAAATATGAAAAAGTTAAATTCCAAAGATAATACTAATTTAGAACTTCCCTAAAAAAGGTGGGGCTTGAAAATATCTTCAAGTGGGAAAATAACGACTATTAGTTGTCAAATCGACTTTAGGGCTATAGAGCCCGAAAGTAATAGTCTTGATTTTCAGACAATTGTACCAAATGGTCATACGTTTTATGCTGTGCAAACATTCAATCAGTTTAATCTTGGCCATCACAAGAAGAGGGTTATTGATGTAGACAAAGGCTCATGGACCCTTTACAACTCTTTTCATGTAAAGTTATTGCCAAAGAAGAAAAAAAGCCAGTCAGTCACTCAATAGTGTCTGACAGTGAAGTCTAGCAAGTAAACGGGTTTCCTTGCATAATTCGAATATGAGGACACTGCTAACGTTTAAATTTCACAGATAGGACATACATGACATATTCATAATTCCTGCAAAGTTCTACAGCATTTGAGGTTGGCTGCAAAAGGGACATAGTACCTTTAATGCCCTTTTGGCTCTCGACATTAGCAGTGACCCCAATGAGTAGCAATGTTCAAAATACATGTTGGGGGAGGGGCTCTGGCAATTTTTTCTTTGGGGGGGGGGTGCCAATAAGGATCCCTTTTTAAAGGAAATGTAATTTTACTTTGAAATAGACTATTAAAGTAATTTTATTTACACATTTCTAATAGTTGGTTGACTTTGGGGTCTGTCAATCTGTTTACAAGTTTGGGACCCCATCAACACTTTTGAACGTCTGCATTTACCTTATAGTGTCAATTGCTTGTTTCTACAAAATCTGACAGGTTATCAAACTGCTATTTCCTTAAATGAATCCTCAAGTCACTAATGTACAGGTTGATGAGAAAGCCCATATCACTATGTCTTTCATTCAATAAATAACTGGGAAGAAATCGTATGACCTATATTGAGGGCTTATCAGTTTCTTTCTGCAAGATCCAATCTGATCTTGTATCCTGTTGTTCAAACAGTTGTTAGTAGTACCTGCATCATTACCTAAATTGTCTTAATGGCAGTTACTGTAAATATGCATGTAAATTGTGAACTTTGTATCTGAGAATAAATATATACAATTAAGACTAAATATAAAGTAATTGAGCTATTTATTAAGAGTGCTTCTACAAAAGTTGAACATGTTTACTCTGTGTAATGAGATGGCCTTTGACTTTGCGATCTTCCACCTAGAAAAGTAGTGGATAATGACCAGGAGGTCTCAATCTGTCCATCAAAATGATTTCTCACTCACTAGGGTGCAAAGGGCTGTGCTCTGCACCCCTAAAGTGCAAACTTGAAACCCTTCACACCCCTGGATGAGAAATATGAGACCTGGGCAAACATTTTGATAAGGTTAGAGATGCAAAGCCTTTTGATCTTTATTCTTCATCAGTAAATTCAGCAGTGGACTTTGCTCATGTGACTGATGTGAGCACTCACAGAGTAGTTTCATTTTCTTTCTAAAGTTGAGCTCACATAAATTTTAGTTCTGGTAGCTGAGAGAAGTCTGGAATATTTCATAATTTAATTGAATGAAATTTATTGCTCCATCTGTCATCATATTAATGCCTCTTCCATTGCTTTAAGTAGTCAGAAAACCAATATTATTTGCTGCTTAGCAGCGCACAACACATTTTTTCCCTTTATGTTGTTCCACAATCACCAAATATTTTGTTGTTCAACCCATACTTTTCAATGAATGTTAGGGGAAATGTGAATAACTTCAAATCACAGCACAGCATAGCACAAAGATTTACACAGTATGTGCATGAGCAATTTGCTGGTTTTATAGAAACAGTGAAACCTCGCACATGGAATTTGTAACCTGGTCAAATTACTTTCTACCTCATATTTAAGATATTCCACTTCCTAATGCAGGGAAAAAATTTATATTTATTTTTCGGGGGCTCCTTTACAAGTTTGCTTGCAAACAAATCACACTCTAAAATCGGTTTGCATTGAACTCTATGCAAATTTACTGGGGCTCTTTTCTGATTTTCGGGGGCTCTTTTGGGCATTTCGGGGGCAAATTTGCCCTGAGCCCCAGTGTATTTTTTTCACTGTCCTAATGCTGTTTACATGTATCATCTTAGTAGAATATCATCACTAATAGGGGGTGGGTATCACCATACAAATGTATCTGCCAGCCTTTCACAGCAAAAAATAGCAATCTCTCAAATAGTTACTCTCAAGACAAAAGGGGAATACCGTCTATTTTGTATACTTTCCACACAGAGTATTTCAGAAAAAAGGAATCTAGAATTCAAAACATTAGCTTGAAGACCCCTCAATAGGAATCATTCCTCTGAAATTGAATGGTTGGCAGCTATGCACAAAGGCTAGGCCTAAACAACGGCTCTAAAGTTGGGACATTTAATCCAATTTCCTCAGTTGCAAAATACAGCATACAGTAAATCAATAAGAAATACCAGTGTGTACCCCACGATATGTACTGTACATGAGGGCATGCATATAAATAAAATCCAAGGAAATATATTGACTACTTGGGGGGCGTTTCATCAACATTTGTCCGGCGACAACTGTCAGCGCTGACTAAATTTGACCAATCAGAGGCATGGAAAAAAGTCGGTGACAATAAAATTGTATGTGAAAACCACTGACTAATTGTTTCATAAAACGCCCTCGCCCCAGGCTAGAGCAAAGACCAATGATGTCTGTTATCAATCCAAGAGTTATTGTCTACTTAGTATTTTAAGTAGCAAATAGTAAAGACTTGATTTTCTTTGCACAAATATCATACTGCAATTAAAAGTTGTAACTGCATGTTTATTGTGTAAATTAGGGCATTTAGTTTCACTTCATTATTATACTGTAAATCAAGATGGGGGGGGGGGGAGGTGTCAGTTAGTAATAGATAAATAGTAAAATACTAGATTTCAATTCAAACCTTGGTGAAAAACATCCATAGGTAGTGATAACATGATAGAGTAAACATTATTCCATTCCCATTACAGCAGAGCTGTCAACACAGTGACTAAATACAAGGGATTAAAATAGGAGCATGCCCTCTAGTGATAATAACATGACAGGTTAGGTGCAGGGCTTATCAGCACTACCATGGTTATCACTGTGGTGATGAGGTCTGTCAAATAAGAATTTAAACTACATTCAAGAGAAGGGTGAGTTTTGAGAAAGATGAAGAATTTCTGAGGCTTTTTTCTCTCCAGTCTAATAATGTTTGGAATAATCACATAATGGTAAACTTTCATAAAACTTTGAGAACAATTAGTAGAGGTACATGTACAATACACTTTTATCGCCCTGCCTCTTCTGCAAGTAATTCTAAAGTACCTAATTACTTCAATGACTAAAGAACATTTTTGTCTACTGCTATTGAGAGAGTTTAAAGAGAAGGTTGAGTTCTGGGAAGAGGTGAAAAATAATTTGTGAGCATTACTCATTCTTATTATGCAAGTGTGGAAGAACATCAGTTAAGACATGTTCCCTGAAAAGCATGGCTCTTCAAATGCCATCATATTCTAAATATGTATGTAAAATCGTAAAATTCGGGGGGGGGGGGGGCTGGCTTTTTACGCCACGTGTTCGTGTAGTCCCATATACATCTTTCTGTGCAAGTGTTTGTAACTTTATCAAGACTTGGCCTAATTTCTTATCATTTTGATAATTCCACAACCTTGCAATACACACAAATTCTTATATGCTAGATGATCAACCTTTTCTGGTCGGTTCCACACCGTTTCTTTCACAATGCAATCGGATGACCAGAACTCAACTTCATCTTTAAGAGAGTTAACTCCCTTCTAGCTCTCAGCACACAAAAAAAAAAGAGGGATGGCCAGCAGATGTCAAATTCTAGAAATACACATATCAAAATGTTGAACTCTCTTGGACTAAAAGATACACCTGCACAACACTTGCATGGCATCTAAATAATTGTTTGTTTATAGCTCCTTTCTGATTCATCTTCATCCTTCCTGTACACAATAAGAAAGCTGAAAACTATTGTCACACTTTGCCTTTTCTCTACTCTGCCAAGCATATACAGCAGGGATTTTGAATGAAGTATCAGCAATACTTTTCAAGGTAGAAATTGTTGGTCAAGTTTTCCGGGTTACACCTACAAAGCAGGCATTTGTCACTGTCAATTATTTTTAGCTCTTTCTTTCTTCTTGTTTTTTAGGTGGATTACCGTCTCATAGTAAGTGACTTAAAGTTAAAGGACTTCCTGAAATTGTGCATTACTTACAATTCATCCTGTAGACACGCAAACTCAGTGGACTGAGAGAAGCTAATAAATATGTGAATACATACAGCACTAAAACAATGATGAATAAAGTATACAGATCTACAGTAAATGACAGACCTATAAATTGTTTAGGGGATGATGCTCATTTCCAAAACAGTTCATTAGTTTAGAAACAAAGTCACAAAATGTTCCAACTTGTCTAGTTTGACAATCATCACAATGCTACACAAACCGTTTTTGATAGACTTTCCCTAAATGCATAGTCTAGGCCTTATTATTTTTAATTTTTAATTTTCATATAACGTAAATCTCCGTGTATAAGGCGCACTTTTTTCCGTCAGGAAAAATCGAAAGTCGGGGGTGCGCCTAATACACAGGTACAGGATATTTTGAGTTCTCGAAATGCTACTTTTTAGTGGTTTCCGAAAATCTCTGTGTCTCAACATGCATTACATAATGCAAATAAAGAATAGAATCTACTATTTGTAGTTAAACTACGTTCCTAATTTGAAGGGAAGAGACTTTTTTTTTTCTTTCTTTTCAGTCTCGATAAATTATGCCCCTTCACAAAGCACTTTGCCGGCCGAAGCTCTCCTGTGTCTCCAGCTCACTAGCTATCACTTACCTGTACGATGTACATGTTTAGTCACTGTGTAGCCTAGCCCTAGGCTAGAGGCGATTAGTGGAGCTAGAACTAGAACTTAGTCTCAACAGAAAAACATTCAATATCAGATTTTGAGACTGAAGCTTTCGGTCTAGGTCTAACTTAGCTTAGCTAAGTTCCAAGTATCTATCTGATTGTGTAGATAAAATAAAACAGATCTCTCATTTTATTGTAGATCTATGTAGACTAGACTATGTAGTTATAGTTAACCCCCCCCCCCCCCCCCCCCGCCCCCAATCCGAGTCGGAGGGACCGCATTCGTGCTCCCAAAATCTCTGGTAATGAGGCACTTTTCATGCAACAAAGTCCGGCCCGTAATACACAGAAATCCGGCCTGTGTATCGTTGACTTTATTTACATGTAGACTAGTAGGCCTACAAATACACACCAGAGATTTTTTAAGACAAAGGGAGGGAACATGCATACCCATACCCTGGCTGAATAACACTGAGTGGGGGGGGGGGGGGGGGTTAGTTAACGTCCATACAATATATCAAACACCATTCCAGTTCTACGTCGTTTAATTGCGTTTTAAATGGGTCTCACTCTCAGTCTCATCCACACAGAATCGGACACAGTGCAGTCACACAGCTTCACACCTACATAACTACACGGACGAGCAAGCCGACGCCTTCCCACTGTTTGGCCTTAGCAAACCGTACATTGCTCAGCTCAGCTGCTCGAGTACCGGCATTACCAAACTGATTAAATCAATAAAAAAACAATAAAAAGTAATCGTCTTACCGAAGATGCCACATCCGACAACTTGGCCTTCTTATGCTCTGGACTTAAACTCATGATTGATTATCTTGCTGCAAAAAATGCAATTAATTGGGCGTTGTGTGTGAAGATACGTAGACAGGAGATGCTCAGCTATCTGAAATTGGTGAAAGTTGAAATTGCCAATTTGAGAATTTAAAGACTTTCTTATTATTTATGTATATAAACATAATTATTTTCACAAAAATATAACATAATTATATTAAAAGCGATAGTTTATATATTTTTGAATATTTAATTGATGTTAATAATCTTTTAAGATAAAATTTGTTATTACTTTATAATATTTTACTGAATTATTGTCCACGTTTTACATGTTGTGTTATGTTTAAACGAACATCCCTCCCATCTCCCTGCTAGCACAATAAACAATTTGAAATAGTTTATTGATAATTGATCCGCGAGATTAGCGAGAAGAAAAAGATGTAGAAAATCGATAAAGCATCTTACAAACTGGCGTAAGATAGATCTATATTGGGATGAAACTTTTCATGCTACGTACGCGTATGTCGCGTTTCTTACTAACATTTTTGCTACTAATATGCTACATCATAATGATGATGACTGATCTGACAGGAACAACTTAATTTCGCCATCGCGGACGCGGACTAATTAATTTTTCGCTCTTTTAACCTCGACATACCGGTATCAGTGCTTGAAAAATCCAAACTGCATGAAGTCCAGCATGAAGTCTTTCGTCTACGGCTGATTGTCAACGAAACGGAGTTAAGTCTTTTGTCAATTCTGCTAGCTTGTTGCTCCGGCAGGCAGCCAGTGAAAACTAATTCGTTTAATAAAATTATGGAAATGCAAGCATACTTATTCCTAGCTCATTTTTCCTGACTGATCGGTGTCATCATGAAAGTGCAGAAACACAACTTTCTAGAAATGTGATTTATTCTTTGAAATTCAAATACCGTCCGCCAAATGACTTTTTGGTTTCCTCTCTTCAAATTCATCTTAATCACTCATGCGTGAAATATGCGTCATATGAGTTGCATCAAATGAAAGAGGAGGATCTAAGCTTTAAAAATATGTGTCATTTATCAATTATAATTATGATTAAGTCATGATAAAACATCGATAATTCTCGGTTCCTTTTTTTTCTGGGACGCTCTGTACAAGGAGAAACAAATATTGAAATCATCCCTGATAATGTAATCAAATTATAGGGGTATATACCAATGTCTAAAAAATTGTATATTTTCGGCGCTTTGGGATTTCCTTCAGTAGGTGCCCTTTTCCCCCCTGAAAGTGCCCTTTTTTGTTGGTGCCCCGCCCCCCCCCCCCCACTTTGGAAGTCCCCCCGCCGCCTCTGCCTCTCACGATCTCTAGCTCTCTCTCCCTCTCTCTCTTACTTGTCTATCTTTTCTCTATCTCTTCCTCTCTTGCTTTTCCCTTCGAAATATTTTGTGTATTCTTATTCACGCCTTATGTCTTCTCCATATTTTTCCTTGAGGATCGAAACGGCAACAAAATAAAGGATAAAGGATAAAGGATCGCATTTACTTTCACAAACTTTATTCGCTCGTCATGTCAAGCTTCATCGGGTTCAAGATTTGGTCCGTATTTTTGATTCATCACTCCTCTTTCAATCAGTATAGAGCTACGTAAGTTGATATGATCCTTGATCAATTATTCTGTGAGAAATGTCTGATACCAGTAATACATTCTCGAACTTGTGCCCCGTCGTCCATTTGACCGTAGAGGACGCTCATCAGGGAGCAGTGGTGTGATCATCGAATTTCAAGTATAAGTGTGATCCGTACAATGAAGTTCCGAATACTTTAATTTGGAAGACGAGTGACGCTTGAGAATAATTATTGCTTTTAATCAAAAAGATTTCCTTTTATCTTTGTTTCTGTGTTCCTTGATTCTATGTTTTCTTCCTTTCTTTGTCCCTTTGTTTCTTCTATCCTTCTTTTTTATTTTTTTTTAATTAATTTTTTATTTTCTTTTCTTTTCTTTTCTTTTTCCTTTCTTTCCTTCCTTTTCTATTCTCGTATAGCTTTCTGTCTTAGATGCTGATTGGTTTCCCTTTTTATTGCAAAAGTGACGATTTCCATTCGGGGCTGCAATAGATTCAACTTCCGTTTTCACCAATCTTGTTCGATGGTGGCTATAGCTACCCTTCCCATGTCATACTAGTTAAAATGAGTGTTGGAGCAGTTTCTTCCCCCTTTTGCTTTTAGAGGGTAGCTTCTGTATTTGCCACTTTGTTTAGTTATTTTACGAGACTGAGGATGATGGAGATTTCTGTCTCGACTGTGGCCAATAGTTGACCGATGAAGTAGGGGCTTCGGGGATGGAAGACGATCTAACAACCACGATGGGTTGTTATGTGAAGGCACATTTTGCAATAGGAAGACAGTCTCTTGATGGTCCTTACAGCTTTGGTGTTCGCACTATTCTTGATTCATCCAGAACGTGTTACCAGCGTCCTCACAAATGAGTGATGCCTCGCGGCTACTCCTACTCCCATCTCCATTCCCGGCCCCTAGCCTCTTCAGTAGTAGGAAGCACTGATCGCTTCCATCTTAAGGAGGATTTCCTCCATGCTGTGCGGCCTCTTGAGTGGATCTTGCTCGGTGCAGTCCTCCGCCAATTCCGCCACCTCGCTGATTTTGATCTTCCTAGCGATGGACTCGAGGATGACTCCGAAAGAGTAGATGTCAGAGGCCACTGAGTTGCGCTTTCCATACAGGACAACTTCAGGGGCCATGTAAGTGTAAATCTTTCCCGATCTGTACTCAGCCCTTCTCTTGTCGGAGAATCGCCTCTGTTTGGCGTAAGCCATTGGACTGGCCAGTCCGAGGTCGATGATGATGGCGTGCCAGCGCTTGCTTCGCTTCTCCAGCAAGATGTTGTTTGATTTCAGGTCATTATGCAGGTATCCTTCCCGATGGAGCTCCATGATGCCTTTGATGATATCCTCACAGACCTGAAGCATGTTAATCAGGCCGAGCTTTGGGTTGGACTTGAAGCGGCGCGTCAGGGCTCGGTAGAGAGGGTACGTCCTGCCAGTCTTCTTGTTGCCGATGAAATCCATCACTGTGCAGAGGTCATCACCGATGGTAACCATCCCAAGCATCTTGGGGAAGTAGGGTGACCCTGACAGCAATTGCTGCACCATGGACTCCTTCGTGGCTCTTTCATTCATCAGCAGCTTCTCTTGCTGCAGCATGTCCCTGCGGTAGTCCGAGTGCAACACTGGCTGCTTGATGGCGACGGGTCGAAGGTCATCACCATGGCGACCAAGGTACACCTTGCCGTAGGTGCCTTTGCCGAGGACAGGCATGTTGCTAAGGTCCCCTGGTCTATGGCATCCTGAGAAAGGCAGGATGTCATCAATATCTAGGACCTCGCACTTGATGGTTGGCATTGAGGCAACGGTTGCATGATCCGCCGCGTTTCTCGCTTGGAACCGAGCAGCGCCCCTATTCTTGTTCAAGCAGTTCTTCTGCAGGCTGTATCGCAAGAGAAAATGAAAAAATAAAACTTGGAAATTAATCTCTTGAATTGTTTTGTTTCTTTATTTGCTTTTTGACATTTATTTTCAACTTTGACTATGACGGGAATACAATTTAGGTTGTAATTTCTTTTAAAAATGAAGGCAGATTTTCTCAATAGAAACACTTGCCTATAATACTTGAAGCAATTTGCCTTTTATTGAAAGATCCCTTTCTGGGTGGGAAGTCATTATTTGCTACATTATTAATGACAATTTAACAGAGCTTAGTAAGACGTTTAGATGTACAGAACTTATTCTAGACATTGGAGGTTTTTTTTTAAAGAAAAGAAAATAATTATCGAATTGGCTTACGTGTCGACAAGATCCCGGAGACTTTGAATTAGGGTCTCTTTCTTCTGGTTGTCAAATTGCAGGAGTTTGACTTCGTTTTGGAGCTCAGCCCTGGAAGCTTTCTGTCTTTCCAGACAATCTTTCTCCTTCTTCATCTGATCCGCCAGTATGGTCATCTTGGCCTCGAGAAGACTGTAGACAAAGGAGTGGTGAACGAGTGAGTTTTAAGGGAGATTGGAAAATGAAAGAGGCCGGGTTCAAGGAGAGGAAATGAAATAAGAGAGAAAGAAAGAGAGAGAGAGAGAGAGAGAGAGAGAGAGAGAGAGAGGATGTAAAATAGAGATATTGCATTGAACGAAATGGGAAAAGAACTTGAAACAATGGTTATCATAAACATGATTATGCTAATATATTATTGTTCCCCATATTGTATCTAAAACAAGATAAGGTCAATCTGAACTCACAAAAAATAAACTTACCTCATGGTGGTCTTCTGTTTGATGAGACCTTCCTGCAACTTCTCAAGATAACTGTTGGACTCCTGTCACATGATAAGAAAATGACTAATCACAATTGAATGATCAAAACATTTAATTTATCTCAAACAAATTGTCTACTTAGAACTAACCCAGTTTCAGAAGAAAAACTCGTTGGTATATTTGTTAAAGATCATAACTTGTATTAAACCTATATGCTACGATTTCGATCCGAAAAAAGATCAATCCCAACGTATAAAAACTCCCAATCAAAATGATTATCTTTAATCCTTGAACTCTTTGTACAGAACATCGTGATTACTTTATAATGAATTATTTTCAATTAATTATTTATTTGGTATAATAGAACGCAACGTATGATTCGGCTATTTCTTTGTAGTAAGTGTTCATATGTGATAAAATTCATGTTTTTAATTAAAGTTCATAACTTTGGCAACTGCCTAATTATTTTGGCAGTTTTCATGTTTTATATCGAACTACCACGCCAGATTAAATCACCTATAACTATTGAAGTATTTCAATTTGTTACTCATTATCATTATGACTGATGAGGACTGCGGCGGGGGGGGGGGGGGGGCTGACCCTTACCTCTTGCTGTTCAGGCGCCCTCTTCCACCATCTCAGGCGCAGTTTCTTGCTCCTCTTCTTCTCTTTCTTCTTGGGCTCGGCAGCAAGGAGGGGTTGGAGGTCATCCAAGGATGACGTCAGAGCCTTCAGCTTGAGCAGAAGATCCTATAAGGTTTCAAGAGAATCAGTCTAAATTTGCCGATTTGCTATTATGGATCCTCCTTGTCTTTTATTTTGGATTCTACTGGGTATTGAATTAGATGACTTGTGAGGTTGCATTTTTATATTTGATATTGATAAAAAAATACATTCTACGCAATTTATATTTAAACGTCTGCCCTTTCCTTTACAATGTACATCTCTGTCGTCTTCGATTTCCTCCTCATCACTATATGTTTTCTAAATTCTCTTTATTTTCCAATTCCCCTCGTCTTTTATCTTCCACTCACTTACTATTTATATAGGTCATCATTGATATAGGTTCTATTTTGATAATACGTGTAGTTGTTATTCGCTATCGT
Organism: Strongylocentrotus purpuratus; assembly: GCF_000002235.5. Taxonomy (NCBI): domain Eukaryota; kingdom Metazoa; phylum Echinodermata; class Echinoidea; order Camarodonta; family Strongylocentrotidae; genus Strongylocentrotus; species Strongylocentrotus purpuratus. Next base: position 21,485,050 of record NW_022145595.1, read on the forward strand.
CATATTGTAGGCGTAGACCTTATCATCCTTTACACAACTGTTGGTTAAAAGAAATATGTTTGCTGAACTTTCTAAATGTTCAAATTATTTTCTGTTTTAATTACCTCGATCTGCTCTTCTTTTGCCGCGATCTCCTTCTGGAGGTCGTCGAAAGACCACCTGAGCTCGACGACGATATCGGAGTAGTTGATATCGGGTGCGAGGCAGACGCCGGCATCGGTGGCGAGGCACTGATAAGGACAAAATTAAGGCTTATGATACTATTTCAAAATGACCGTTGCTAATTATGAAAGTGAATTTATATTATAAGAATAAATTTATATTTTGTATTATGCTAGCGCGATTAGTGTTGTGATTTGTTATTTCGTGACATGAAGCTGTCGCGAATCTGGAACCTTCACGAATTTCACAAAACTTTTGTAGTTTATGTCTTCATTAATAAATTTGTGAGAAAATAAAGTGTTCAAGCACTGCTATGTGTTTGCGAAATTATTGAAGCTATATCAATAACATTATTCACTGGAGTATAGAATTTGTTTTCATTGTAATGTTTGTCAATTAAATGTGAATATAATTTACCTTGACGTCCTGTGCTTGAGCTTCCAATTTTGACTCAAGTTGTTTGACCCGATCAGTAGCCGTCTAAAATAGATAAAGAGCAATATAACTATCACCCAGGGACACTTTAATGGGCGGGGCAGTGAACATTTTGCTGATGAAGGGATAAGCTTTCGTTATAAACAATTAATGATAAGTAAACTCAATGTCGACTGTACACTCTCAATTTAATCACTAAGAATTTTAGCGACGGTTTGTTCAATAAATTTGTTGGTTATGTTTTTTTAATTTTTATTTATGACTTGCACTATAAATTGTTGTGTTGGAAATCGCAATTTCGTTTTATACTTTTTATTATTGTTGATTTTCTGTATATTTTCACTATAATTTGTAATTCAGGTTTATTTGTTTTCTGATTATCGGATGTGCAAAGAGTAAAATTGACCTGAATTGAAAATTGAGATAGCCTTACCATCAAATCTAGTTCAAGTTCGTCATTCTGAGCCTGGACCTGGTCCCAAGCTTGTCTGAGGTTCTCGGCCAGGACCTTTGGGGACTGGATAGCATCCGTGATATCTGTGATCAGCTTGATTGGATCGGCCAAGGTCTAAAGGTGGAGGAAGAGGAGGAGGAGAGGGGGAGGAGACGGAAAATGAAGAGGGAGAGAAGGATAGAGAGGGGAATGAGAACATAGGTAAGAGGAAATGAAGAATAGGAAAAGTAGACGGTGCACATGGTAGAATGAGGGAGATGGAGGGAAATGAAAGGATGAGAGAGAGAGAGAGAGGGGGAGGGAGGTAGGGAGGGAGAGAGAGAGAGGAGAGAGAGAGAGAGAGAGAGAGAGAGTTAGAGAAGGGAGATGTTGAGAAATAGAATAGCACAAGAACAACAAAATTTAAAAAAAGAGAAGATGTTCAGGATGATTTTGAAAAAAGAATGAAGAAAATATAATAAAGAAGATAGGAGATGAAAAAGATGAGGTATAAGAAATGACATGACTAAAAGAAGACCATGCCAAAAAGAATTTATGGTTTATGGTCAGCAGAGAGATACAGTGAAACGAAGGGGCTGTGAAGGTTGAGGGAGGGGGATGATAAAGATAAATTTCATAAGAAATATTATTATTAAATGTAAATATAACTAAATACTAATTACGACCACGTTTAATTATGAACAGAGTTTGATATTTAAAAAAAGAAAAGAATAAAAACGAGGGTGATAGAAAAGTTTTAAGAAAGATGTTGTAAACTAAGATTAAAATGTTTATAATTATAATGACGTCATTGAATGTTTTGCATAGTAAAAATATCAGACTTTTGTAAGCTTTTTACTAATCATGTGTTATATAAATTTAAAAAAATATTGCCTCCATGAAAGGAAAGCAAATATATTAAAAATACCGTTATATTTCAGATGCACTATACTGCTTTTGCTTTAAAAATCTTACAAATATCACACATAAAAAAATCATGTATTACCCTGATCTGGAGGTCCATTTTGTTTTTCATGGTCCTAAATCTCTCTCTCCAAGTTGCAGTGGTCTCGGAACGCCGAACGTCGAGAACCTGTCGGGCCTCGAGGAGCTTCTCAGCCGCATCTTTTGGGGTGGAGTCCTCCGTTGCCTCAGAGATGGAACAAGCCGCGGTGATCAAGTTCTGAAGGGAGAGATGTGTCAGGAAATGGAATTCGAAGAAAAATATGGCATATAATATATGAAAACCGACCAGATATTTTATTGAGAAAAAATAGCCAAAGTCATATTAAAAACAACAATATATTGCTAGAAGTCATAAAAAGTAAGAATTGAAATGGGGGTAGAAAATGTGTTTGAAACATTGCAGTTTCGATTACTTTGGGCGTGGTCAATTTATTACTTATCATTTTATCTAGAAAAGAGATAATCATGATTTTGTTAGTTTTTTATCATTATTGCTGTTTCCTCCTTGTGGTTGTAATGCTTACGAAGAGTTTAAATTTCATGAAGATGTAAAGTTCAAAAAATTAAACTATACATTTGGGGAATTCGATTGAGATGATCTTAATCAAGTATACCTTAACTTGGGCCTGTGCTGTGGTCTTCTCCTTATCAGTGCTTATGAGATCTTCTCTCAGGCGCTGGATCTCTGCCTCCTTCTCCTGCCAGCGTTCCAGAAGAATCATAGCCAGAACTTCGGGGGAGGTATCAGCTGACACCCTGCTGATTGCGCTGACTACTTGCAGCAAGTTATTAGAATGCTGTTTTGGTATCGTAAAAGTCGATTGATATAAGTTAATAAAACTATTGATTTGAAAAAAGGTGATCTGTTCATTCAAGTATGAAATTGTCCCAACATGGAATCCAGTGTGCGGGCAATGGCAATTGAATATCTTTTTGTTATAATATATGGTACTCAAAGACAAAGTTTTCCTAGTCTGAGCATAAAATAAAGATTCAACACTTCCAACTCATTTGCCATATTATCTGTTACATTGTTAGTTATTTAATTTGTTTGGTTGTGTTTCTTTACTTCTCTCTCGTGCCCCCTCTCTTTCTCTTTGACTAAGATAACTCCTTCCACTCTTCTTATTCATGTCACATCGGAAAAGACAAAATTCAGAAGCAACGTACCTTCTGCTTTTCCATGCGATCTTGAGTCTGAAACTCAGTGTCTCCGGATTGGGTTGGGGCGTCAATTAATGACGCTTTCTCCAGAGTCTGAATTTCTGCATCTCCACGTGGAGTCGGGGGCTCAGCCTCGGTCTTCTGAGTGCGAACCTCCGTTGGGACCGTATCAGACTGAGTATGTTCTTCCACAGGCTCATAAGTGAGAGTTTCTGTGTTGAGTCCAGTCTGAGCTTGGCAGTCTCCGCCTTGAGTAGGGGGCTCAGTCTTGAGCTGAATGGGGACCACAGCTGGATCCATATCAAACTGAGTCTGCACGTCCACAGGCTTGTGAGTGAGAGTCTCTGTGTTGAGTCCATTCTGAGTTTGCCAGTCTCCGTTTGGAGTAAGGATATCAGCCTCGATCTTTTGAGTGAGATTGACTGAAATCTCCATGGTAGACATTTTGGTACATCCACAAGCTCAAAAATGTGAGTCTCTGTGAGTAAGGATTGTTCCAAAGTCTGGATATTTGAATCTCCCGCTCAGAGCAGGAATCTCGCTCAGTTATTCCCTGGAATGATAACCGAAGTTCCCAACTTCTGAAATCAAATATAAATTATAATGATTACTGTGATTATGGAAGTTTTAAAGATACAATATGCTAAGGGTGTTTGAATGTCTAGCATTAGTTTCGAGTGTTTGAAATTGTAAATGACTACAAAGGATATACATTCTGCAGACTTTGATTGTGCAAGGACTTCAAGTTTCAACAGAAAATGTAATCAAATTCAACATATTTCATGTTTGAAATTATCCTGATAATCGTTTACCTGAACAAATATTAAGGTTTCCGACAGACAGACGCTAGTATACTGATGAAATAGATTTCTCAGACACCTGCAGGCGTGGAATTTGTGGAAATCCTCGTAAAATCTCCGAAATTGCAATGAGCTTGCTCCCAATCGAAGAGATAAGACAAGAATGAGCGTTTGTTGATGCGAAGCTAGCTTACTACATTATGCGCATGCGCGATCACCATGACATAAACTTTCGACCAATCGCGCACAAGGATAGGCCATTTATATGAATATTCATATGTGTGTAAATGCGCAGAGCTCTTGACGCAACAATGGCCTACGCGCAATATATTGGAGGTTTGGACTTACGCAACAATCAATAGTCATGCGTCATAATGTATTCAAGACAGGGGTCGCTATTTGTGTACAAAATTAATTTGTAAAAACCCACGGATATGAATATACTGGATATGTGCCAATGAAAGTTATGTATTAATCAGGATCTTTCTTAAATTCATGCAGTACTATCACGACTTTATGTAAGCTCTGTGGATATATGCGGTCATTTTTAAAGAGTTAGGAGAGTTGTACCAACTCCTTGTTTTAACCAACTGACTACAAAATTGTATTTGTTATTGAGCTAGCGAGATGTGCTTGTTGTTAAATCGAAACGTTCACGTGTGTGAAAATTTGATTCGTACATTTTTTTTTACAATGGGAGTGCTATAAAAGAAACAGCAATGATTTTTCGCAAGTTCATGGTATTGTTCTTTGTTTTTAATATTTCCTCTCTATTCTCTTTTTCGGTCTATGATCATCCATCTTTCTGTTCATATTTTTCCATTTACCACACTTTACCCCACTTTGGCTCTCCTTCATGTTCTTAATGTCTATCTCTGACTCTGTCTCTCTATGTCTGCCCGCTCCCTCTCTTCTATATTTCTCTTTTCTCCGTTTGCCTTTCTACCGATCTCTTTCATTCTCTCTCTCTCTCTCTCTCTGTCTCTCTCTCTCTCTCATGCTACCTTTTTATCAAATCTCTCCTCCTCTTTCTAACGCCATTCTCTTTCTCTCATTCTTTCTCTCTTGTTCTTCTTCCCTTCCCATAATTTCCCTTGCTCTATCTCTCTTTCTCTCTGGAGCCCTAGTGGCTCTTCCCAGGACGTCTGTCCGCCGCGTCTGAGCTTTAATTTATAAGTTTTTGTTCTTCTTTTTTTAATTCCAAAGGATACTTTTTAACCCATTAACTTCAGGATTCTCTAATGATCCCATAATGATCCATACAGGGATCAATCGGTTCCTGTAGGCAATTATATGGAAAGAATGGGTTCGCTCGGTCGGACAGAAAACATATTCTACATGTATCAATCAAAGCCTTTAAAGCCATCTCGATTCAACACGAATTATTAAATACTACAATTTTTTTTTATCTTGACCAACACTGTATAATAAATTTAAGAGGCATACTAGTTCATCTGATGAAAGATCTTTTAATAAGAAGATAGAAAATGCAGATAAAAATCGAAATTATGAATAAAGGAAACACAGTTATACCATGCGTGAATATCACATTTAATGACATTAATTTTATTCCAAATTAGCAGTTTGTGGCCTATTCTGTTACAGTCTGCTGAGTAATTTAAAGCTACGGTCACAAAGGTACGTACGATCGATTATTTCGTACGAATTTCCTTGTTTTCCCATTCTCTTCCCGAATTTCCATTGTCTGAAAATCGTTCGTACGGCGTTCGTAGCAGTTCATAATGGCATTTGTGACCGAGGCTTTAGGTGAATGCCCTACATACGTGGTTTAGTGGATAAATCACCGATTCACCGGACTGTGGACATACGGTTCGATTCCCAGCCACTTATTCCCTCGGTAAGATATTAATCTACGTTTACCACTCTTTACCCAGGTCTAGGTAAAAAGGAAAAAGAATAATTCATGATATTAACAGCGTTCTTTGGGATGAGTACGATAGAGTTATAAATCGTAATTTTGTGACATCATCACTGAGTATACAGTAAACAATTTATATACATTACTACTTAAGAGAAAGTTAATGATCAAGAAATATCACATTACAGAGTTATGAAGAATTTACACAATATAGCACAATTTTCCCCAACATTCAACTTTTTTTTTAACGTAAACTTGACCTCTTGACAAGAGCTTAAGCTTATACGATGCAAAGAATGGAAGTGTACATTTTACAGAAAGAACTATATATATTTTTTTTAAAGATTTGATAATCTTTCCCAGCTGAGCTAAATCGGACAGACACAACCCACCATTAATGTCCAGTATTCATTGCAGTGGCAATTCATGATACAGGAAATAATGGTATTTTACACGAAATGTTGTTTCAGTCGGTTCACCTAACTTTGCCCCAACACAGTTTGCCCGACGGTTCACCACATTTTGCCCGTTGCACACATGAGATGATCGACCTTGTCATATACCCGTTATATTCATTTATATTTATATAATTCCCTCTGGCTCTTCAAATGTTCCTCAAGTTTTACCCCCCCCCCCCCCCCCCCCCAAAAAAAAAAAAAAAAAAAAAAAAAAAAAATTACAAACTTGTTAATTTTTGTTTTATTGCAATACAAAGAAAGACACGAGGAGAGTAACCATCAGAGTTAAAATGGACATCTTCGAAAGAGTGTCGGCTCGACTGACGCCCGGGTAGAGGCCGTTCGTCCCGCAGAGCGCGTCAAACCGACAACCATTCGAAGACGTCTCGAGGTGCGAAACAACGTCGTCGTACGGGCAGAAGAATTCTCCGCAGGTGCCGAGCTTGATCGGGAGTTCGTTGTGGAGGACGAGCACGCGGTACTGGTCGCTGGGGCACTGAAGGACGTTGAAGCTGACGTGACCGGTCATGGGCGAGATACGGCCGCTGCGAAAGGCGCGGTTGACGCTGACGTCGTAGTTGTTGGCGAGTAGTTTGGGAGTGTCCTCGTAGAGACCGAGTATTGTCAGGAAAGGCTGGAGAGTTGACGAATGGCCGAACTTGAAACTTCCTCTGCGGGTGCTGCATGACAAGCAAAGGAATGGAGTAGTTGCAGACTTTGAAAGATAAAGTGGGCGATTACAAAAATAAAGCGCTTTTGAAACAGACTTTTGTCCATGAATAATGAAATAGCGCTATACTTGATCAATATAAACAATAAACATTGCACATTGTATGAGTTCATTATATACTTTACCATTATGTCAACCATACTAACTATAATAATGTTTTGAAATATAACGGCAGCTGTTAGATATTACTATTATCCTTGAAATAAGATGATGACGAAACTTTACGTAAGAAGTGTTGATAAAGTTCAAATTCTAGATTTTTCAAAACTTTTCTAGAATTTTGAAGGTATTTCGGGCCTTACTTGTTGGCTGCGCAATAATAAGAAGGATATAAAAAGTTAAGATAATAAACCTTTTGTTTGGTAAGAATATTCTACCAGCGAGGAAGAGAATTTTGATTATTGGGGAGGGGCTCTCTCAAGGTGGAGAGTGTACCAACATATCAGTATTGAAAGCTCACCCATTTTTCTTCACAGTCGTCATATACTCGACGACATCGTCGACGAGTGGGCACGCCATTTGGTAATTGATGTCGTAGCCATAACCTTCTTTCCAGTATTGCTTGAGATCGAGCCAATATTCCACGGCCAAAGACTCGTTACGTAAGAAGAGGTTGCACCAGGGGGAAGAACCGTAGTACGCGCTCTCGTAGCCGCACATGTGATGCATTACTTCAAGGTCGTCTGTAAGATAGATTGGAAATGATAAATATTAGATTTGGATCGGCAACCAGTTGCGAACTGGATAAAAATGCTTTATCAGGGATGCATCAAGGATTGTTAGAAAGGGTTTCGAGATTTTTGTTTTTGTTTTGTTTGTTTATGTCTTTTAACTGTTTGATAGTCTTTTACTTCTCCCTCAAATTTGATTTTTCAGGAAATGACAAACGATTCCCCCACATGAGTTTCCCTCATAATCATAAAAAGTGATCTTTCGAATCCCTGGACCCACCTATATTATGCACTGTATACATAGTGGGTAAAAATTGCCGACATTTCTCCTCCGATGACAATATTATTCTGTGCTTATTTCGTAAATAGGGTATTGAGTCTGTGGCGTAGCGTGTATGCACCCATTAAGGGGGGGGGGGGGCACTAAAACTGGCACGATTGGGGGGGGGGGGTATAGGCACTGCATGGTGTTACTAAGAAAATGAAATGCAAATTTTCCAAGGTTACTGATTAGGAGGATGATGCGAAAGGTGGTCCAGGGGTCTTCATTTCTCGTCCATTTCCCCTCCTCCCTTTCCCTTCCTTTCTTTTCCCAACTTTCCTTTCATTTTATTTTTCTGATCATTCGATTGGCGCCTTGTGCCCCCCCCCCCCCCCCCCCCGTGCTCACCTGTAGCTACGCCGTTTTTAGGATCAGGGTTGCAATTGGGATTTAGGCTAAGGCTACGGTCAGGTTTAGTTTTAGAAAGAGGGTTAGGGTTAGGAAATATGATGGGTCTAGAGTTGTAGCTATAGGAATTATGTTAATGTAACAAAGTGACCGAGGAGCCGTGTGTCTTACAAAGGTAACGCCCCCTCCAATCCCTTTATCTCACATTATCTCTTTGTTGAAATTAACAGAATCAGACCACTGAAGTTAGCAACAAAATGTGACTCTCGTGTGAGACCCCACGTAAGAGCAATCCGTCTGCGTTGTCTTTCAAAGTTTACACTTTGAAGATAACGTATCTTCTCTAAGGGGAAATAACAAATATTTTAAGAATACTGTTTGATTAGAGGTACATAAAATCAATGTTAAAGTGAAAATTAATGTGCACTTTAAGTGACTTTTAATTAGCAGGGTGATCAGTTATTGTAACAAGTTCAGATTCGCTCACGAATTTATTATTGCGCTGTTATAAAATGCAGTTGAGTTTAAAGGCCCACTGCACTATTTGTAGCTACTTGCACCCTCCATATAACAAACAGTGCCTAATCGGTGACCATTGGTCCCCCATGATCCTCTTTTTCTTATGTTAACTGAGAGCTGAGTTGATGAGATAACCACCTGTCCAGTGACCTTGCAGGGCGGTCTAATCCCTCTTGTAAACTACGGCAGATAAGCTTTAAAGCAAACAGCATTTCGTTGGATATCTCTCTTTACATTCGATTCTCTAAAAACGCGATTTCTACATGGTCCTTTTTTTCCCCCTCTCTTCTACGACAAAAAAAAGCGGTTAATCCCTGGGGTACTTGCAGGTACTCGACGGAAACGAAACGTAACATCATATCCGGAACCCGCTTCCGAATCCTGGATGATTTCCAAAATCACATTTATGACACATGCTTTAGAGGGGTATAGGAGGTCACATAGGGCAAGTGACCCCCCCCCCCCCCCCTCCTGGAATGACGAAAAGGAGGGGAAGAGAGAAAGGGGAGAAGGAAATTGGAGATGGAGGTAGGGGGGGGGGGCAAAGTGAACAGAAGATGACACGCCTTCTAAAACACCCTGTTCTTACTATATAATGAGATAACGATGACCTTAATGATATTTCGTATACTTTTAGGAAGACTGCGATGCCCCACCCCCATGAAAGTAGTCTTTCCAATAAATTGCTGAAGCTAGTTATGTCATTGATGACACATACGACATCACCACTTTGTCTCCTGTTTCCTTCAATTTCTTACAAATTTGTTGATCTCTAGTATTCTTCGTTCTATCTATTTATTCCTCCTTGTATAGTCGAAATGCATGCTGTATTATGCTTTGATTGCTGAGCTTTTATGTTAACAGATTAGATTAGATTGGACTCCCCATTGTTAAAGTAAATATGATTGTGTAACTGCATCCTAGCTAAAATCTGAGCTCTGCTTAGCCTCATCGTTTGAACTTCTGTATTCTTCGAAATTAAAAAAATCAGACGATGGTTTCACTTTATATGATGCTTGAATGTTAAAGGTAATAACAACAAACAAACAAAAACTAATTTAAGCATCAACAAAATTAACAACGAAAACCCCTCTGCTAGTATATAAAAAATACTAGTTTGTTGATGATGATATAATAATAGATGAAATTGAAATAGGTAATTTGTTGTTACTTTTGGTCATGTTCCATGGTCCCGTCCATCCGATTGGGGCGAGTTTGGTGGCCACCGCTTTGTATGCCGAGGTGAGTTCGGGTCCCTCTTCGAACCTGTCGCGCTCAATGACCGCCGCATCATTATCGTCGACGTCGGTGATAAACTTCGTGCAGCTCTCGTAGAACTTCAGGAGGAGGTCGTTGCCTTCAAGCTCGTGGTCGACCGCTACGGTTTCAGTGTTCGCCGTCGAATTCGTGGTCGAATTAAATGTACACGTCAACACGTCCTGTTAATAAAATCGTGAAGAAAAAATACTTTAAAACAAAAAGATCGCAACTATTTTCGAGAAATCTGCTCTAGGACAATTTCAATGCCCTATTGTACGTATGTCCCATAGAAATTATGTTCACACATTGTAATGGGTGACGCAAAGGCTATTGAAATCGCCTAAGGATGGTTTTTCGAAGTATAGTAGGTATCGTGTTTAAATTGAATCGTTGCAGAAAATTTAAATTCACATGCACAGTTTGACAATAATAAGTATTAACATCTTTTGTCTTCAAACAAGAGCTAGCTTGGACAAGTGAATAAGAGATAACATGTTGTTTAAACCATATGTTTGTAAGCGAAGAGTATTTTGTGTATTACATTTAAAAAAAATAAAAATCATTAATATTTCATGGACTAGAATTAGTGCATTTGGAAGAGACAAATAAAAAACCTTGTTAAAAGTGGTCCTATTGAAATAATTTTAAAACAATAATAAAATAATGATATCAGTGTAGCATTTACATAGCCGTGAAATATACACTGTTGGTCATAATGGTGGAATATTTATTTTTACCCCAGTTTAGGGGTCTAGATCTAGATGCATTTTTCTGATGATGTTATCAGTTCTAACAACCTGCTGGGCACCGGAAAATAATCTTTAAAATCAGGTAATTTCAATATCCGCTTCAAATTTATACCATGCAACACCCCTACTTATAACGTTAGTCTTCTAAGCATAGAATATCACATGCTTTTTTTACGAGGAGGGATTTATTACTTTATTTCTTCCTGAACATGCTCGTTTACGATTATTGTAACACATTTTAATGAATGCTTATGGATATATTACCTGAATTAAATGTCACCAGTTACTTTAATAATCCTCGTTTGGCCCATATCTTCCTATCTTATGATGAATTAGTGTAGCATGATGTTATCATTATATTCGTATATTAATGATGTTAATATATGATAAGTTTGTTCCATTGCCTTGTAAAACAACAAATTACCACTTCCTTAGCTGCATTACTAAATTGCTCCCTTTAATAAAGCTTTCAATTTAATTTTAGTATAGGCCTATAATGTATTGAGTGAAACGAAACTATTATAATGACTACGGTAGTAAACATAATTGTACAAAGGTAATTTCCGTCATACTTTCGTCCTCATACTTTTATTTTCAACAGGAAGGGAAAATGAGCACAGCTATTGTAAGTGTACTTGTATTTTACATCAAAGTTATTCTCACAATGATTATATACGACCAATCAATAAAGGCCTCTGGAAGGAGATTGTAAGATATAAACTGTTGCCCATAAAGTTGGAATCATTTTTTTTCTTCTTATCTCTTTCTTGAAGTGATTATGATCATTTGGTTTATTCTTGATAGATAACGTTTATATCTTCTCATAACTTTATATTGATCATCCTAAAGAGGCAAAGAGATTGATGAATAACGTTATGAGAAGATAATAAACTTTATCTATCAAGAATGAACCATGTTGATACAATCACTTCATAAATGGAGAAGAAAGAAAAGAAAAATGTATTCCAACTTTAAAGTTGCCAGTGTAATTATTTAGATTTATATAATGATATTGGTATTATATTGGTCGCTTGTAGGCCGGGAGTGTTCATCTCCACTAAGCATCGAGTGCTTATGGGTTACCATCAAAATGGTATTATTCAACCTTCCTGGGTCGAGAGAGGCAAATCATGTCTTGCCAAATAGTGCCGCTGATCGGTACACAAGTGTTGTTAAGATTGCATGAGTGAACTTACCCTTGTAGGTGTTTTGCTAGAGAAGGTACAATTAGCTTTCGGACCTTGGAGACCGTTGATGAAACCTTGTGCGCTGTCGACGGTCCGTTGTCTATACGTGCCCTGGAAGTCGAACCCGTCGAGGCCATCTTTGACGAAGAGTTCCGGCAGACGTTGCTTGATCCTCATACCCAACCCTTCCATTTCAGCGAAACCGGCAGGGTGGAGCGAACTTTCGAGCGCTATCGGGTAGAGGTTGTCGGTGATGTTGAGCAGGTAGGCGAACTCCTCGCTGACGCCGGTCATTTTCATCCTCGCCAAGATGGCATTGTAATCCTCGATGTCGCCATCACTCGCGTACCGCATCCCGTGGCGGTTGACGGCGTACACTCCTACGGGCTTGCAGCCCGTTACCGAGGCGCTCTCCCCGACATCGCTGGCTATGGTCTGCCAGTCCCTCAACCGCTGGTTCTTTTCGTCGGTCCCAGGTTCGAAGCTTGTTTCGTAGCCGGTCTTCGTGCTGTAGCGTGCTGTTGGACCTTGGCCGTAAACGCAGACGACAACGGTGATTAATATTGCCAGACGATGCATTTTTGCTAATTGTTGTTCTCGCTCTCTAGCTGATCAGCAGAAGAGTGCTTACGTCGAGTATCCTCGGTATTATTGAACAAACATGCTCTGACTGTCTCGACCTTTGGAATAATACGGGCAGCGTTAAACTAGTGAAGTTGTCTATAGTTCGCCCATTAAAAGCGAGCGTAGCAAAAATTAACACGCGTTTCAGTAGGATGTCCGTGAACTTGTATCAATGAATTATGACGTCGGTTTCGTGAAACAATGCGTTCGCTGGATGCTCTTATAATCTACATATCCTGTGATTCCTGTCGAGAACGACTGTGAGCTATGTTACCCAGCAAGAAGGTAAAAGCATTGTCTAATTAAACAGCTGACATATTTTGAATGACGGAAACAGCGAAGGGGGACATTACTATTGTAATTTGCTGAGCTCAGCATGTAAGATTACATTGTTGTTGCTAATTGTTATTTGGCACTTTTTGGCAGCATCTTTGCGCCCAGGGGCGTCGGAAGTTGGGGGGGGGGGGGGCAAAACGTATCTTTGCCCCCGCCCCCTGAAAAAAATCAGCGGTAAAGGATTAAATATTTGTATTATTTAACCAAAAATAAAATAAAAAGTAATAACAAACATGAATTGAATCACAACCAATCAGTAATTAAATTTTCTAAACATTCCGCATACCCCTACATTAATCAATAGAGAATTTGATAATTGCCCTACGCGCATTCATGTATCGTGGAAATATTGTTAGAGGATGGTAAAGCGTGTTTTTTTTTCTCAAGGGCCTTAACCCTAAAAAGGGCGGACAATTTGAGGTCTTAATACGGCCGGGGTGGGGGCATTATGCCCCTCCAAGATCTCGGCCTAGGAAGGTTCAATTAATTTGAAAATTAGGATGGTGATAGATTGAAGTATATTGAATAAGATGGTAATGTTTATTTTCTTTTATGTTTTTTTTTTTTAATTAATTTTTTATGACAATATGCACATTTTGGGGGGAAATATTCTTACACACTCACATTTGTGAGAATTACATATTTTGATAGACATGTGATAATATTTTGTCGCCTAACACCCGAACCATAGATCCGCCCATATCCAATTTGGTATCAAAATGTGTGGGAGACATGAGGGAAAAACTCATGAAATTTCAGCGTAGATGGCGTTAACAAGTATTTCCCATGCTACACCCCCCCCCCCCCTTTAAATGGCATAACCCCCTCGGAGCTTCATGTGGCTCAGCCCCCTGGACCCCACGCCAATTAGTGAACTACCAGTATCGCAAATAAGTTATCTAAATACGCTTATCTGACTATTATTGATTGCCTAAATCCCCTAAGTTTTGTGGGGCTCCCTGATCCCCGCCGGGGCAAAACCCCTGGACCCCACACTCACTTCGCTCCCTACGCTATACCTGATCGTTATTACTCCACTTTGATAAACGTTCCCTGGGGCCTGCATGTTACATATGAGAGTGGTGGTGATGCAGATTTTTTTTTCTGCCCCCAAACATTTTTGCTCATTACGCCACTGCCCCTGAAATGTCCCCCCCCCCCCCATCCCAAACTGCTTCCAGTGCGCCTGTTTGTGCCTACATGGGTGCCGGGAAAACACCAGCATGTTTAAAGAGCCTGAGAAAGGTTGGTGCTTTTTTACCCTATAGTTCCGCCCCCTTTTTACCAGTTTCCAGAAAGCATGTCTACAGTGCATGGTGATGTGAATGTGTGGAGGCGTCTGTTTAATTATGAGCGTTTCATAATGTTGTCGTAAGAAAATCTTTGGTGTGGCTCAAGTCATTGGGGGGGGGGGGGGGGGGTCATTAGCTGGTGGGGCCGTGGGGGCACCAGTCTTAGGTAGATGAAATGATAATGTACAAGATCATCTTTAGGGGGATATACTAGTACCGATATAATAGTACGGGAGATATAGTATGAATAATAGTATGAGAGGGTCCTAACTTCTTTTCGACATAGCCCTTTCCGCCCTATCCTTTTCTTGTTCTGCTTTATATCGCTCACTTTTTTTCTTCTTTTCTTTTTAGCCATTCAGTATAACGGGATGGGGCATAATCATCCATGACTGCCTTCAAATGGACTTTAAATGTCACCAGCTGCATACAGGAAAAATATCTGTATTTTTTATTTAAAAAAAGGCGTATACACCAATACTGGGTATTGCAATAAAGTATTTCTGTAAATGATGTCACTATGAAGCTGAATCATACACAAAGATCGAGTCACCACACATGCAGGGGAGGGGAAGGGAAGGGGCAGGGAAGGTCACGGGCGGGGTTTAGAATCTGAAAGAAGCATGTACGTGAATCAGAAATTATTGGCTAGGAGTGAAACAGAATTGCAAAAGGAAAACCGCCCACTGTTTCCATTTTTTTTTTTTCATGCGTTCGGGTTATACCTACTCCAATCAACAGACTTCTCCTTTTCCTTCTCCTTCTCCTTCTCCTTTCTCTCTTCTCCTTCTCCTTTCTCTCTTCTCCTTTTTAATGTCCATCTTATATTATTCTTCTCCTTCTTTTTTTCCACTTCTTCTTCCCGTTCTTCATCGTCATCTTCTCCTCCTCCTCCTCCTCCTCTTCTTGTCTACTTCTCCTAATTCGTTATTTTATTTCCTTCCTTCGGCCTAATAAATCCATCTAGCATAAATTCTGAGTACATATCGAGTTCTTTTGGATAAACGCTCATAATCTCTTTCCTTCTCTTGACCTTCTTTTGTCAATCCAAGTCCACTTGCTTCTTCATTTCCTCTTCTCCTTTCCTTTTCCACCTCCACCCTTTTTCTCTCTCTCTTTCAAAAGTTCTCTCTAGTCTCTTCACCAAACACTTCACTCACAATTCTCCATGATACAACACAATGAATAATACTTGCACAAAATGTCTTGACTTAAGACACGCCACTTCTTTTTAATAGTCTGCATAGTTGAAAACCAGGAAAAATGCATAAGGCAAAAAATGGTCACAAACTATTTTTGTGTTTTCAACTGAGCTAAAGTTATCCCACACAGTCAAGAGAAAAAAAATCAAACCAGATAAAACAAAATTATCGGATTGAAGAGAAAAATAGAAATAATAAATTCTCTATTTTACATGATTGTATATCACATCTCACACCCAAATTGTACTGATAGATTTTCAGTACATTATTTCATCTACTTTGAGATAATATCTCAAATTTCTTTTTTTCGTATTGCACTTAATTTTTCATTTACATTTCCTTTTGCCATCATAGCAAATGAACTAATCACAAAAGAAATATATGAAGCATACATTCATAGAGAGAGGCTTACTGACTGCTAGACATATATGTTCCCATTGCCTCTGATTTGCATACATAAGTGATATAAATATGCACAACCCCTATAAATTGTGTACTGCATGCAGGACCTGTGTTTCCTTTTTGCATGTCAAATCAATTGTTTATACAATATTCCTTTGATACATCTGAAACAACACCAAATAAGTTTAGATTTTTGTAACAATGGGAAAGGGCTCCACTTCAGACAGAAAATATTTATCTTGCTTACAAATCATCATAGCTGCATTCTCTTAAATAAAGTATATGATACGATTTAAAGCTGCATGAAAATATCTCCTTAAATGGTTAAATATAAGCATTTTTCTTAGAGGTACTATGTGATGTTTGAAAGTTTTTTTGTTTTTTTCCTGTGGTTGAAGTTTACATACATTGATCATGAACAAACATGTAACAGCAGGGTGGACTATGACTTTGCTTAAAGGTCTAGTTTGCCAACATCAGTGCAAACATTTACATTTCATTTTCTCGAAAATAATCAAGTTAATTGGAACCTTTAAAAGATAATATCATAGGAAGGAACATGCAACTTCAGCTCCAGATTACACTGCAACTAAATGCACAAGCTGCTAACACAGTTACTTCCCACTCAAGGGTTTAAAAAAACAAAAACACAACAAATACACACAAAAAAGGCACATGCTACATTTTGACGCTCAGCAAGATCACATCTTAGAACAATCGGAAAAGCTAGTACTTTACTGAAACAGAATAATAACATAATAACATAATATTATTATGTTATGACTTTGCCTATACGTTTTTATGAGACATCATTGTCATACGTTAATGGAAGAATTTATTTTTACAAAGAAAACAAATGAACCTGGAATTCTAGGTTAAAGATTTCCTGACAGCATGGCTAATAACTGTTATGATAATTCTAATACGTTACGCGGAAATTGCTAACATCTGTTTCATTCCATGTATTTAGAATTACTGCAATTCCAAAAAAATTGGAAGGAAATCGTAATGCAACAAAGCTTTAGTAAATGCGCTATCTTCAATAAATTTCAATATAATCATGTTAACAGGTAAGACTAAGGGCTATATTTCAGGCTAATCATAAATTCTAAATAAATTTTAGAAATATTTTAATGGTAAGAGTCATTCAATTCAACCTGTATATATAAGGTGATCTGAAAGTCTGTTCAGTAATATTTCATTAACTTTTAGTACAGATGAACATTATGGTGTGGCATCAATTTCCTAAAGAAAATAGGGTCTAATTTTCAAAAGGGATGAAATATATAATGGATTGTAAAAGAGGTTGTGCCCCGTACTTCATGAATAGTCATAATAAATTCAAGCTCAGATGTATGGACAGAAAAGAAGCGAGACTTGGAAGGAACGTTTCCAAACACCACATTCTCACCCATTTTTTTCACTTTGCCTACAAATTGCTCATCTGCAAGTTTGCATTTCTTTTTCACCAAAGTAGAGGCAAAAACAAACAATGAACAACACAAAACCCCAAGTAGCACAGAATAGAGCAGTTGCAATCCTTTTGAACTATACATATTTTTTTAAGATTCACTTTTATATATAATTCACATATATTTTTTATTAAAGTACTTTTCCTTTTGTCAGAATAATGTACAATATCTTAAACTAACTTTCTTTAGTAAGTTTTGTTTTCATATCTTGTAAATTATCCCACTTTAAGTAAACTCTTTAATAAGCGTGTGTTTCTTATTATTAGTGAACCTTTTTCATTGGTATGTAGCAAATGCAGTAATATCCTGTTATTCTTTTTTTAACGTAAACATCATAAAACTCAGCAATGTCCAATATTGGTATAAAGGCCGACATTTGCAGCATTCAAACACTTCAGAAAGCTCCGATGTCAATACAATTTGTGTTTTCAAAGGTTATCTTTCATGAATGCAGACACAAAATTGTGCACATGTATTTCTAGTATTCAATCACTACATTAAATGCATAATGTAGATTTATAAGAATTAAAACAATGTTAATTCAAAATAGCTGAACGTATTGAACATGTAGTTCACTTTGTTCATCAAAATGCTTTGACTATGCATAATTAAGCATAGGGCTTGAACTGATATTTAAAAATCCCAGATAATATATATAAGAGGTACAACGATATACTGGTAGTACTTTTTGATCTACTCCATCAGTATGATAAATAGTATACTTTGTATAAATCGATAAAGTCCTTAGAACAGGACTCAGAGTGAAAGGTTAATAGGTGCATTTTAGCATGCAATGTGAATGACCGTCATTGATGACGACATAAACTGGATATGTATATGATTATACACATGTAGTATGTATATTAATGTTCAGAATAAGATAAGCTCATATCCATTCCATGTTAACTACTCATGCTTTCTGCTTTAAGTGATAAATTTGTAAGAGTGTACGAGTGTGAACACACACAGGATTAAAGTTATTCCCAATACTTCTGAATGCACTATGTGCACAATTCATGCTGTATCCATCTGATCCTAGTGATTAACAATGCTTGAAGTTAATAATTAACGTTATTTTAGAAATAGCAATCTTATTTGCAGTGTACACAATTAATGCTGTTTTCTTTCCATCGTAAATGATTCGAAATGCTTGTACCTTACATAGTCTCTCTTCAGAAAGAATCGTCATATTGTTTAACACGAGGTAATAACACACATTACGTTTGAAAATACATGGCTTAATGTTAAATCTTGGGTAGCTTTGGTGCACTGACGAGAGGGTTGCTCTGCTCCAGGAGTTTCCTGCCCTCCGTCTTGTAATCGTACTCGCAGTTGTGGGCTTCGGCGTAGCGATGGCTGGCACAGAAGTTGT
This sequence comes from Strongylocentrotus purpuratus, assembly GCF_000002235.5. NCBI lineage: Eukaryota > Metazoa > Echinodermata > Echinoidea > Camarodonta > Strongylocentrotidae > Strongylocentrotus > Strongylocentrotus purpuratus. Next base: position 21,503,833 of record NW_022145595.1, read on the forward strand.
GATTGCACCTGTCAACAGGAAGGGGAGATGGGAAGAGGAAGAAAAGAGTGGCGTTATTGTAAGCTCGAGAAGACGAAAAGTCTATGTTTGGTTTTTTGTAAAAGCTGGGGTCAAATATCGGTCAGGTAGTAAGAAGAATTGGGAGATTGAAACTTGTTAATAGTTATGAATTTTGACTTTCTTGCATTGCAATCAATCAGTCTTAAACCAGTTGTGATTTAATAAGTTCATGGCATGAAACGTTCACAAATCTCTGGTGAAATTTGCAAACATTTTCATGCATGCAAAAGCTAATTCTGCCTACATTGTAAGTCAAATCTGTTGAGACCCCAAAATAGTTCCACCTATACAAAATTCAACTTAGGACATTTAATTGGCACATGTATTGCAAAGTGTTGTCCCCAAAAAATTCGGCTTATGCCATTTTGAGTCATGCAGAACTAACTGTACCTTGTAAGTTATGGTGAAAGAAGTACAGGCATATGAAAGAATTGTTCATGTTTTGGTAAAATCCTGGAACAAGCAAAGCCACTCGGCACAGTAAGACTTAATATTAATCTTGAGCTCTGGTATGGGCATTGTATGTCGAGAGAACATGGCTATAATTCATTCTGGATTGTTTATCCTGCAGTAGATTGATCGTTTAAACCAGGAAAATAAGGAACAATCTCAAAAAAACTTCCAGAAAATCATCATTCAATACAAACCACAGCTCTCATTTGCACACAGTAACCTGTGTTTTAAGCACATGGTGTTGGGCCAACTTCCCTAGATTTCCTCATCTTTCTATGCTCATTAATCAGCCCCAATACATTTTCAATCAAAATTGTTTGTCGCATATCATTTATTCCTAATCTTGAACATTCAGTTCATGTTTTGTTGGATTATGTAAGAATATATTTTGTATCATTACCAGAACTCAAACTTTAATCTTTAAGGAAAAAGAAAGGCAGTCCTGGTGGAAACATGCAATGGAAATGGTCTTACCTGCATGCATAACTGGTGGCAAGGCCGGTTTTCTTGTTGCACATGAAGCATCTCTTACTCGCCTTCTTCTTGGAGCCGATAGCTGGCTTGGTGACTGGAGGCAGGCGATGAGCTGGAGATGTTACTACAGGGTGAACAAAGAAAAACAAGAGTTCAATAATGGTTTGTTCTGGTAAGAGGTGCTGTACAAACTAGCAAGTGAAGTGCATGTGAATAAAAAGAGCTGGATATGTTAATGCGTGGTGAAGGAATAAATAAGGAATACATGAATGTTTATGCTGAAGAGAAGATACAAAAGAATGAACAAATCAGCAAATGATATCTGAGCTGGAGGTGTGAGTAAAGAGTGAATTTAAAAATTAGAAATTAGAAACAAGAAATGGCTAAATATGTAAAAACTAGCAATAAACCAGCAATCTTACGACAGGGTGAACAAAGAAAATATTGTCGCGACTGGTTTATAATGAGATAATGCTAATGTCTGCAAACTGTAAATTAGATAGATACCGGTAAGCTGGAATTTGTTATACTTGGAGCCATTATGATTACTAAAATCACGAAATGTCTTTTTTAGATGTTTCATGGATTTGAAAAAAACGTACTCCATTCACGAGTCTAATGACATCTCAAATGAAATATTGATTTCTTAAAATATAAAAATTAATTATTTGTGGAAGATACTCACATAATCTGCCTTCCTTGCTGCCGGATAACCTCCCTCGTATACTGTGAGCAGACTATAACATAAAAACACAATTGAAAATCATAAAATGAATATTCTCATATTACAGTGTATGGGCATTAATCAATGAAATATATAATGTAGGGGAAGTATTCTAAAACACTATATGACGTTTTTTGTTAAAAAGAGATAGGTTAACTGTCATTACAACTAGAAAATCAGGGAATATTCGATTCATAGGTGCTTCCACAGATGTCTTTTTAACTACATACATGTATGTGCATGTACTGTAGATACTAGGCCTACTGCCAAGACTTTGTTTGTTTCTGTGTACAACATCAGGAAACCCTCAAAGCAACTTCCTTTTTCGTAGTCTTTTTATGCATTTTAAAAGCCTTGGTTCCTTTCCTGACGTTTGAAACTAAATTGTTCATTAACGAGGTTGCGATTCCTCTGAAACAAAGCAAGATGAAACATGCCCCAGTTCCCACTCTTCTCTAAACCACACAATGTGCAAAATATATTGTTCATAAAACCAATAAAACTTCTATAGTTTTCAACCCCTACATATTAACATCATATGTGAAGCATAATTAGAATACCCAAGCAACTAAACAATCACTTGTCTATGTTTCTTATGGCATCATTATTCGGAGCAACTATATGATGTTCAGTCTTTTTTTCCTCCAACCAACATGTGCCTTGCAAGCATTTGTAGTGTACATGCTAGAAAGGCTACCGGAACAGCCCAACCATGCAATGTGAATATACATGTAGGCAGAAGATTTAAAATTTAGATGCAAAATTGTTTTTTAAATTGAATACTCCTACAGTGTACATATATAGAAAGGATAAAACATTGTTACATAAAAAATATATATTTCAAGTGACAAAACTAGAACAAGTTTGACCATATTTGTCATTGTTTCTCTTCATTTTGGCTATTATTCCCAGTTGTGCAGAGTTTAAAAATCGGATCCTGAAAATCTGCATTTCTAAAGTGAGAAACAAGAAGCTTACCACTGAATAAATATACATACAGTGTAGTTCCTTTTAGAGAGGTAAAATTTGGTACATTTCCTTATTGCTTATCGTATTTCCTCAAGGCAGAGTTAACTTACAATCAGAGCTTTCCTGGCATCTGGCGTTCTTATCCTGTCTTCACTAATAGCATTTGTGAGTCCATTGCTGGAATTGAGAGCTTGAGATAGCGTCATGCTACCCGAAGTAACTCGTGAATGTCCGCTGCGCTTCCCCGTATGCGAGCTCTCGCGGTGTCCCGACCTCACAATATTGTTAATCTTGCCTTCGCGATTAGCTTGATTTACGAGTTGGGTCACCATGCGGGCATCGGCAGTCTTTAGGTTCATGCGTTCCGGGCCGCGGCTGGCGTCGGCCGCGACCTGGGCTGCTTCGGCAAGATTGGAGGAAGTGGTCGGCCGGAGGTCCTGGATGAAGGAACTCTGCGTGGAAGGGGGGTGTGGGTATGCGTTTGTCCGACTTCGGAAGGAGTGATGCAAATTGGCACCGGTGAGGTTCTCAAGGGCACGTTGCGACGATGACGGCGGTGGGACGGGGCTATGCCTGCTTTCTTTGCTACTACTGAGTCTCAATGTTCGGCTCTTGCTGCGGCTGCTCATACCGGCCGACATAGCCACTGGGTTTGTCGTAGCACCAATTTGCGTAATGTCTGCTGCCCTCGCTTTGGGCACAATTTCAGGTTTTGTCCGTGTCCTCATGCCTAGACCCTTGGCGGACGATCCAATGCGAGGTGTCCGGGTGCTAGGCAATTTCTCATGACTGTCACCGGTAGAAACCATAGCGCCCCCTACAGGTGGTAGTATTGTAGTTCCTACGGGTGGAAGGGGGCTGGTCTTGTTGAGGGACTTGCTTCCTTTCTTAGCTGAGAAGATTCTCCTCTGTCCTGAACTCTTGGGTCTACTACTGCTTGGTGGTCTTGCTGTCTTTGTTGTTTTCTATAAAAGAATAAAAAAATGCATGGTAATAATGGAGCGATAGAGCAATTCATCAACACCGAGAGCCAGAAGAGAGATAGATCTGTGTAAGAGTATATGAGGTTTAGTCCGTCTGGCTCTCAACAGACTAGATAATGCATTAGTTCTCTCTGAACATAATATGTCTTCACACATGTAATAAGTGAATATCAATGACATGTTTTCTTGAGATTTACACAAATGAAAAATCACCTAACATGTTACTGGTTCATAATTCAAAAGTTCATCATTACTATCATAAATGTTCCTTTTAACACAAGGTTTATAAATTGTATCATGTGAATACATTGCCCTGCCTTCCTGATCGTTTTACTGTACATGAATTTCAAACTTTTTACATATTTGAAATATCTTTCTTTGAATCTCCTTTTTTCAAAGTAAAATCATAGTTGATCTGTAATCTAATGTTGTAAACAGAATATATAGCAGATTTTTAAAATTAATTCTCATCAAGTTGGCTTTGAAATCTCAATTTACCTTTTTGCCAACGGATAAATTTTCCATCTTCGCTCTAAGAAGTTTCATCTTTCCCATGGTGAGGTCGTTCTCCTCCGTTGGATATTCCGGTGGCGGGTTCGGGTTCGGGTTCTTCTTCTCCTCATCCTCCTCCTCTCCAACGTTGTACACAGAAGCACCACTGTACATATAAAGAGGGAGAGAGAGGGAGAGAGAGGGAGAGAGAGGGAGAGAGAGGGAGAGAGAGGGAGAGAGAGGGAGAGAGAGGGAGAGAGAGAGGGAGAGAGAGATGGTAGGGGATTGAGAGAGAGAGAGAGAAATGTTATGTTTGTGGAGTAATTCATTTAAATGCATAATTCTTCATGAGATTGTGCCTATCATGTAATATTAAAAAGGAATGATAAAATCACCTATTTGTACCTGACAAGGACAACCTTTTTCATGAACATGTCAATGAGAAAATACTTGTCAAATACAATTTAATGTATATATCAGCATGTTAAATGATTCATTTTTTTCTCTTCATGTATTATGCCCAACTCCACAGTATGCACTCAATTCTGTTTAATTTTCTTTATTTCATTAAAAAAACATGAGTACATGTAAATTCAAGTTCAATCTACATTTGAGAGCAGGAAACACCGTTGCAAGCTTCTCTGGCTTTCCTGCTTTGTAATGAATGGCGAGGGGGGGGGGGGAAGAAATGTTCTGGGAACAACCACTAAGGTCGATTTCAAGCATTTCAATTTGATAATGTACAGGTAAATGTATGAAAATATTACCTGTGAATGTTATACACGGTTACACCATATTAATAATTTTTGGACATATTTGTTATACTATCTATTATAGTTCCATACTGTGACAAGCTTCGTCATATACATGTATTCTCTTCCTTGTTTATATGGGATTTCCCCCTTTCTCTCTCTCTCTCTCTCTCTCTCTCTCTCTCTCTCTCTCTCTCTCTCTTGGGCAAAGGGGGGGGGGTACAGTATGTTCTAAGGGCATTTAAACATATTAAGTAACTCAATACAGTTTACATACCGGTACATGAAATTCATACTACAAGTACACAACATCTATGAATGTTTGATGTATCCTCAGGTTGACGTTATGTCATAATAACATTCTAGATTACATCAGCACTGTGTAAATTTATGAGTGACATGCAAACTTGGGAATCTATCCCACTTCAACTTTTGACGTTAAGGGTGGGTTGTGGGTCGACTTGTGAGTAATACATAGTTTCCTTTCTCTTGGTTGTGATCTTGGTCAATGAAACCAGTGAACAAAACAATGAAGTGAAATCAATCTTGAAGTATGTACCTGCATGAACTATGTGCCGGTAAAGTACAGGAAAGCCCATAAGAAGAGAAGACTATAAGTACATATTTGTACATGCTGTATGCATACATGTATGATAAAATACATGAGCACTAGAAGACAAATGAGTTAAATTATAACTGTGGTCTTTATGCAGGTGGTCTTAAAATGTACAGTTTGTACAAGTACATGTACATGTACAAGTATGTACAGGTTCCATTAGTACAGGTTTAAATAAGAAACAATAGTAGGGAAATTAAAAATGTGGTCTTTATAGACAAGTGGTCTTTCTATACAGGTGATTGCTAAAGCAGGTTTGACTGTATTCTGCATCATACAAAAAAATAAACATCTCTGGAACCAGAAATAAAAAATTAATCAACACCACATCCTCATTTCTAATCAAAGCCAAACAAAACAAAATTATAGCCTCAGGATATTGCAGGAGTGTGACTGGTATCAAACAAAAACACATCAATAGAAGATCTTATTGATCTAGCACCTGGCCTTCACGACTAGATGCTTATAATGTAATTCATACTCCCAAGAGACCCAGCTCCTCCACTTGCCATTGATTTTCAAACATCCCTCGCTCGCTGTTACGTTGAATGATTGCATCTCAACTAACGCACGAGGGAGAGCATTTCATAGATTTACAAAGCTTGGATGAATTCAATACTCAACGATGCTCAACATTATTGTACTTTGTAGGCCTATCTACATGAAGCGCCTGTCATTCAGACATGTATAGTACATGAATATTATATTACATTGCTCCAAAATGATGAAATGTTTCCTTGAACAGTTAAACTTAAAGGGAGACGTTTATGCGTATAAGAAGAAGAAGAAAGAAAGACACCGTTTAGAAAGGACCATTTTGTAGTTAGCACATGTGTCAAATGACCCGAAAATATCCACAGATCTTTTACTCATGGAGAAGTCCCACTTTGTGTATTTTAGAATAATCAATGCCTAAGTCATGTACATGTACATGTATGTGCTTCATGAAAAGCTTTTGTTTGCCCTCTTGTATCATAGAATGTACCGTAGGTGCACACATGAATAATGATTACATGTACATAACATAAGCACGTATTCATTTTACAATTTTATCACAAATGACCTTTATCTGCCCATGTGCAGATAGTATTTACAAAATGGCTTAAAAGGGATGGGTCATGTGTTTGTCCTTTTACTAAATGGTTGCTATGGAAAAGCTTGCAACTCTGCAAATGAGCTAAAAATGTATACAATTATGTGGGTAGGAAAGGGTCAACAAACTATCCACATCAACGAGTCCTACACATATCTAGGGATGAAACCTCCTCCCCCCCCCCCCCCCCCCCCCCCCTGCAAGGTGCGTAAGGTGGGAACATCTTGGAGGTGAGCCAGGCCAGGTAAGGGGTCTATTGTGTACATTGGAAACCCCCTTGGTAACCAGTGTTATCCCACAGACTATTGACAAGCAGGTAAGGGTGGCTATTGTGTGAATACAATGGCCAGGGGGTCTATTAACGGTCTATAATGAGAAGCAAGTGGTCAAAGGGAAGGCTCGGTCAACACATACAGTGGTTGGAATTAGTCTATCTATCCAGACTCGCAATGTGTGCCAATAGGCAATACACATTTATTGACAACACGTGTCTATAATTTATGGAGGTTCCATGCTAGGAGATGGGAGCGAGATTTATCCATCCCTCATACAAGTGTAGTGTGGAATGTCTATGAAAATACATGTACAAATGAAATGTACAGTGTACATGGAAATACAGGTACTGTACACAACATGTACATGTATATACAATGTCCATTCATGTTCAATTTTAATTTCTACAATAACAATACCAAGAAGGCCTACATTTGCAAACAGGTACATGTACCCAAGTAGACCTACAATGTGTACATGTAATGTACATTGTACATACAGACTGCAATATTGGGGGTTGGACAAAAATGTATACCGGTACATGTTTTCATAAGGAGCTTATAATTTGAGGTCAAACCGTTCCATTTTGGAGATATGAAATTTGTTTTAACAAATTTCTGACTAAAAATTTTATGCTAGCTTTTTGACAGATTTACAAAGTGGAGGCAAAAGGGGATCTACATGTATCTAAATTCATTATTTGTTTTTGCTACATAAAGTACATGTACAATTTACATAGTACACTAAAGGTGTTAAAAGTTTGATGTTTTTATGTTTCCCATTGTGCAAGAGGATCTTCTTCTGGAAATGTAAGACTAGGCAGTGTACAACTACTGTACAGTGTAGATTATTTGTTTATCAATCCATTTGTAATGGGTGATCACATGCTTTGCCTTTGACAGCAATAACAAATGCTGGTATAATGTACACTGTACAGTAAAACACAATAAAGAGTGAAGTCCTGCTAATTGTTGTGATATCTGGGCCCCATTTCACAGAGCTTGTCATCAGTGACAAATGACAGTTTTTGTTAAAAGCTAGCGAAATCCTTGCTTCTGATTGGTTTTCAGCAGATTTGTCACAGAGAAAAGGCTTTGAGAACGGGTCTCAGGTCTCTGTCTCATAAAGTTTGTGTTAGAAAAAAAGACACAATTACTGTTATTTTATCTTTGTATATATTGTCATGATGATGGTCTGGAAATAAATTTCAATTCAATACTGAAATTGTGGCAATCGATTGGCTGAGAGCCAATTTGTCATAGAAATTTAGCATTTGTTATTGATATCAAGTTATTGTGAAACAGGGCACTGACTAGCAAATAAACTGACACATTAATGTTTTACAAACATGTTTTTCTAGTTTTCTGTTTTCATCTTCATCTACGGAAGGCCAAATAAGAAAAATTAAGTGTTTCTTGTCCCTGCCAGCCTCCTCTTTTTTCTTTTTTTACTATTTACTATCAGAAGAAGAAAAAAAAAGAAAAAAAAAAACCCCTGCCTTGTCACCTTTTGTTTAAAACACCTGGACGAGAAACACTGTATTTTTGTTATTTGGCCTAAATTCTTTCCTTGCTACCTGTCTGTTTCCCCCAACAATGCAATAATTCTTGATTTTCAATCTGTTCTTCCCTTTCTCTGTCTTGTGCTCACAAGATTAATTTGCTTTCTCTCTCTCTCTTTCTCTCTCTTGCTTTCCCTCTCTCTCTCTTTCTCTCTGTCCATAACCTTCCTCCTTTACTTATCATCAGTCCTCACCTTAGTGACTCCGAGAGCGGGGTCAGCGTCCCGTCTCCCCGGTCCACGACACGGAAGAAATTGAGCTGGTCTCCTTCCCGGAAGACGAGGAGGGTGACCTGGCGGTTGCCTGGCAACTTCTCCCAAATCTCCTCTTTGTTGGCCTCCATGTATTCCGCCATCTCCCGGATAGCAGGATCTTCCATCGGAACTGTCAAAGAATAATTAGTTAATAACATTTATTTCCCATATAGACATGTACAGTATGACTGTATACTGTTCAAAAGCATGAACATGTACTGTGAAGTGCCATACATGTAGCTACGATCAGACAAATAACCCAAATTGTTTCAATGTGATTGTAGCCAAACCCTTAGGCACATGTAATGTACATGTAGATGTTGTCTTGATTTGTGTATTGTTTTAATAATGTTTAGTAACGAATATATATTTCATATTTTTTATTATCAAAATAGGGTCAACATTTTTATAAGGATTATGTTTTCTTTCTGGTTGCAACCTATTCAGTTTATTTTATGTCCTTGTCAAATATGTTCTTAGTGTGTATTGTATGTTATATACCCGATTGTTTCTTTATAACTGAATTAAACAAAATTGAATTGATTGAATTGAAGTAAAGATTAGAATGGAATATCTTCAAAACGATCCCTTCCATAAAAGTTGGTATGGAGCCCTGTACAAGTATTTTCCCATTGTATAGCCCATTTTTTTTAGGGTTACCAGTGAGAATTCAAGAGTGGGTTTGAAAATCTTTGAAAATTGTTTAGTTTGTACACAAAAAGCCTAGATATTGAAACTGAATTGATAGGGCCTGAATTCAGGCTTTTGCCTTGAAAACTGCCACCTATTATTTGTATTTTTATTTCTAATGAAACTAAAACTATTTCAGTTTAATAAATTAAACCACAAGCTACTGAAACTATAGAATTTGATTGCCTGTGAGCAAATTTGTTACAGAATGGTAGCAATTCACCGGTTTAGGGTTACGACAGTGCGCATGCGCAGACATGGGCGCCATTTTAACTGCCTGTGCTGTGCGCTCACATCATATTGCATGGGCGCTATCTTAATTTACGCGTTAACCACTGACCTCTAGAGGTCAACGATTTGTTTACTCGTACATTAAAATGGCGCCCATAACCGTAAACTGGTGTATTGTTGTCAGAGCAGACCACCATTAATACTCAGCACAAGAGACAACTTGGGCTCTGAAGAAGATCATAGCCAAGTTATCCACAAAAGCTTAATAGATCAAAAATACTTGTGTTGATTTATTGCATTAGATATGTTGTGTACATGTTGAACACCACATTAAAGAATACTTGATATGAACATTTCAGATAGTGAATAGTGAAAAGTGAATACAAATTTCTAAAGGTGAAAAGTTCAGCAAAATTAATGGCGATTTAGAGGCCCTTTTGTCACACAAGCTACAGTGTACAACACAATCTACTACACAAGTTGTGAGTAACTGGCATTTAAACTCTAGAAATGCAATATGATGCAGAGATTGTCCCATTGTTGAGTTAGCCCCCCCCCCCCCCCCCCCCCACCATTCAGAGCCTGTTTATGAAGTACAGTATGGCCCTGATCCTTATTTTAAAAGTAACATTGTTTATGTAACTTGACAACAAAAAGACTCACTTCTTCGAGTATTGATAGGACCTCCCCTCATTGCCAAGACCAACTTCAGAGATGCCGATGGTGGAATTCTGATGGGGAAAAAAAAGAAAGAAAGAAATTGAACACTTTTCTTGACATTAACTCTGCATAGAGCTTCATGTAAATACATGTAGTTGAATCTGTTGGGACAGCATAATTAGTTTGATTATGGCAAAATTAGACATAGTCAATGTGAATAAAATACGTTTTGCATAGTTTGGTTTAAAAAAAGAATATGTTTGACTTGGGCCTTTTAGGGAAAATTTGAGTTGTGCATCTTTGAGTGATGCCGAGTTAACTGTACATATCGTCCTTGTTTTCACGAAGTGACGGTAGTGAGGAAAATCGTAACGCAAAGTGAATGCAATTTTTTTCACTACCGTCACTTCGTGAAAACAAGGACGATACAAACTCTTTTTTGTAAATACATTGAAATGACTTGGACTGCTGTCCCGTTACTTGATCAAACAATCAAAGTCTTACCCATAGTCCTGCAAACAGTAATCATCCTCAAGCTCTACAGACCTCCAAATGAGATGTTGCTGGGAGATGGGGATACCTGCAAATAATTAACAATCAAAGACAATACAATTTATCAATTTTGTTGTTATATGCACATACATACATGGGGGCGGGGGGCCTTAAGACGAGTTGCGATTGATTTAAATCAATCACAACTTTTTATAAGATGGGGCCTTGATTGATTCAGAAGTTCCAACTGTGTAGATATAGAACATTCAACATTCAATCAGAGTCTAAGTTTTAATTAATTTTTTTTTACTTTGGTATGACAAGTTAAGACATGAGAAGATAAATAAGATGTTTGCCATTTCAAAATTAAGGCCCTTGGTGGCTTGGCCTTATGCTAGGTTAAAACAGGGCTGTCAACTTTGGGGAACTGCTTCGAGGGAGATCGTATGCAACTTTTTTTGGGCTCAACAGGGAAGGGGGGGGGGGGTTGTTGAGTAAGAAAAAAAAATCAAAAAAATCTGTGCGCCATCTACACGTTCGTAATGGCGTTATCACAGTTTTTTCCTTCATAATCATTTTGCCTTCGGCGTAGACTAGAAGGGATGAGATTGACGGCAGCGAGAGTTTAACACGGCTTGCAAGATTTGCAACATGGATGTCGATTTTGACCCATAATTTCCTTAAAAGGGACCATTAAACGGATTATTTCAATCAAGTTAGTAAGTGGAACCGATGTATTATAGCCTAGGCCTAATTTAAAATTGGATATGGACAAGGTAAAATGACATTTTGGGGGATTTTGGGGGCATAACAATACGGCCGTGGCAAGTTTGTCATGTTTGTGGCTAAAATCTAGCCGTGATATCTTCAACATACGATGGTATAGGCGATCGTTCAGTCTCTATAACCGGAGGTCTAGTGGAGCCAGACGTAGTCTCAGTGGAACAACCGACGATTATAGAGACTGAAGCTTTCGGTCTAGGTCGGGACTAGATCTAGGCATTCGGTCTCCGATTAAAATGGAGCCGGAGGGCTTGAGCAGTTAACTACTGAACAATTCATATTTCATATCAATCTCAACACCCTATATTAGTACTTAAAAGTATTAGTAGTGACACAGAAAAAAAATATATATATTTCCACCCATTATCCCCCCTAGATTCTCTAGACTATATATTTTCCACTAATTTCAGTGAGTAACTTCGCACCTTCCAATCTCTGTATTTTGGCCTTGACAGAAATCACAGTTTCGAACGGCGACACTCGCAGCTCGAACACAGTTCCTGTCAAAGTCTCAATGAATAATTCCATAATATCAGCATATTCTGGATAATCAATGTACTCCATGGTGTCTTCCTGCAGGTTGCTCTCCATCTGGAAACAACTAAGGGTTCACCACCTTTCCTTGTAAAACTCAAATCACTTTTGATCCACCATTTCGATTCTCATCTTGGCGAAGGTAAACCGGCTTGGAGTTGGAATGTTTGACTTTTCTACGTAGCTAGCACTGTCTGTAGCAGTTGCTGATGTCTCCATAAAATCACGCCATTGTGCCTGTATTTGTTGGATATTTCAAAGACTTGAAGTTGAATTTGGTCCACTAACTTGTCAAACCTGATTTTTCGTGAGCTATTTGCCTACGAAGTCGGTAAAATACAATTGAATGCGATATTAGTACTGCGGACTTGTTGTTTCCTTTTAATAATTTCTTTTTCCCCATTATTTCTGCACGTACGATAATATGCGCACGTACTTCGTACGTACGTACAATTCCAAGCAGTACGGTACGGTACAAGCGGATCGGGAATCGGCACACACACCGCTGTAACCGGGGGCGCGTTTCCGTTTTACACCCTGCCCTAGGCTTTTCTCCAATAAAATTTTACAAACCGACTGGTATTCGGAGTCTAGTCGTCCACATCTTGCCTCGGCGCTCTGCACACACCACCAGAACTCTGAAAACGTCACGTAGCGCTAGCTAACTCTCTATACTAACTAGTTGATCTTCCTAGTCGTATCATTTATTTTTATCCATTAATACGCAATACTCTAAGAGCGTGAGGATGCGTGATCAGCTCGCAAAATTTAGCCCAGCGATAACAAAACAATAATATATCGGGAAAACCGTCTTGAACAAGAAGACCCTCGCATCCCCAATTGAAATTGTATAAGCTTTGGCTTCGCTATTCTTGACGTCGATATAAACAAACTTAGACTTCGGATACAGCATGTTTCGTGTAATTTCTTGCCGAAAAGCCTAGGGCAGGGTGTAAAACGGAAACGCGCGCCCCGGGGGGCAGGTGCACACAAACAAACGTCTCTAGCTAGCGAGCTAGCTCAGCGCACCCGGATTGCACAGCAAGAGTGTGGTATGCTCTGAAGTTAGCGACCATTTTTAATGGATGAATGGACATCATTTGTAACAAAAGCAAACGATAATTTGCTAATATTTGGTGTTTGATACCGAAAGCAACATAGATATTGAGTCGCATGCTCGAGATAATATATCGAAAAAAGAAAATACACCAGACACATTGAATATAAAAACAATGCATCTCTTAATCTCTTTTTCATTGCGGTTCTTAGATGGAAAAAAAAAAAAATCGAAAAAAGAAACTAAGCGATATTTTCAGTTCATTAGTGACGTACGTCACCATTGGTAACGCGGGTCATACGTACGTACGATGATACTACTAGTATATTTATTTATTTATTTATTTATGCATATTCACAATTTCATAATTCATTGGAGTTAACATTACATGAAAAAGAATATAATATGTTAAAAATCCTTTCCAATTGTACAATACATTTGAATTGACTTCACATGAAAAAGAATATATCAATGTTTTATCAAAGACAAGTTGCAACTATTATACAGTTTAAAGAATGAACATATACAAAGGTGATGAAACAAAAGCAAATAAAGCTTCAATTGTTACAACACCTTTCAAATATATGATATACGACAAACAAAATTCCTTAAGGGTTGTGAACTATTTACACTATTTACAAAGAACAAGAAAAAAGAAGAAATATATTAAAATGTAAAAAGTCTTTTAGATCATAAAATAATTAGATTTATGTTTGATATAATGAGAACTGATATATAGATTTTGTTTATATGTAAGTAATATCTTACATCTGCGAAATTTAAAATCATTTGAGTGCTCTTTTAAAGGAGTTTGGTGATTTTATATTAGTTAGGTAGATAATTCCATAAATCTGCATCACTGCATGGACCCCTATGTCTGATTGATTTCTGGGCTAATGTAGTGTGAGGATTGACCACATGTAAATTCGCGTATCCGGACAACTACCCCTGGACATCCACCCCCGGATAACCACCCCCAGTCAACTACCCCCTAGGACAGATACCCCCTAGGGCAACCACCCTCTAGGACGACTCCCCCAAGACAACTTCCCCCGGACAACCAGGCACGTAGCCAGAGTTTGATGGGGTTTTTTTTTTGGGGGGGGGGGGCACATACATGTAATCGATCGAGGTCAAAAAGGGGTCTACAAAAATTCAACCTATCTTGGAAATTTTTAGGGGGCACGTGCCCCCCCCCCCCCCACATGCCCCCCCCCCCCTGTTGCTACGTGCCTGCGGACAACTAACCCCTTGACAACTAATCCAAGGACAACTACCCCCTAGGACAATTACCCCCTGGACAACTACCCCCATTACGCAGACCACTATCCCCTAGGACAACTAGCCCCGGACAACTACCCCCGGATAATTACCCCCTAGAAGAGTTGTCCGGGGTCGTCGTCCTAGAGGGTGGTTGCCCTAGGGGTACTATAGTTGTCCTGGGGGTACTATAGTTGTCCTAGGGGGAAGTTGAGTTATGGTGGTTATCCGGGGGTGGATGTCCATGGGAAATTTTCCTATAGAACCGTAAAATCGATGACTGCCTTGTTGAATTATGAGTGAACCACGTTGTTAGGTTGAAACATTGAAGATAATGCAGTAGGTTACAATTTGATATTGAAACGGAACGTAAATATGATTAAACAACGATCCTACCACTGGGGGGGGGGGGGGGCACCTATGCAGAATCTATGAAAACTACTGTTCAAGAGGAGAAATTGGCATTAAGAATTATAAACAAAAAAATATGGGGGCGCTCGATCAGTAGGGATGCATGGGCATTTTGCGAGTATCCTTGGAAAGCGTTGGGCACCCTTCTCCTTGCCCTCATTGATTCCTACAACTAACGGCCTAATTCAATTTTGTTGAAATTAATTAAATATAATTATATCAAATAGGTATATATTTAATTAAATGGTTGCAGGGGCGGCAAAGCGTCTTCCAAAGCAAGCCGGGGTGGGGCAACATAAAAAGAGGCACTTTCTGAAAAGGGGCTCCTACACTGAGGGAAAACTCAATGCGAAAATCTACCATTCTATTTGGGGGGACCAAGAAAAAAGGGGCACTTTCTGGAGAAAAAAATGTGGGCTCTTACATGGGAAAGTCTATCATTTTGTTCGAGGGCACCAAAAAAAGAGCACTTTCTAGAAAAAAGGGGCTCCTATACAAAAGGAAACCTCAAAGCGAAAATCTATCATTTTTAGACTTTCCTAATATCCCTTTATGATTAAATTATGACGGATGACTTCAAAATTTGTTTCTCTCTTTACATGGTCCAAGATACTACTTAAGCATCTAACCTTGCAGTTGGGTGTGATGGTCTGAATATTTATTTACGAGTGAGCAAAGCGAGCGATCAAAAAAAAATTAAGAATTGTGAAGTTGCAGGGGAAAAACTTATATCTTATAAAAGAAGGAAACAAAAACAAAAAAAGGTCCACTCCAAAAATAACTTACTTTCAATATAACCAGAAAAATTAGACAAACCAATCAAAAATAGTTTGAGCAAAATCGGGTTACTAATAAAAAAAGTTATGATTTTTTAATGACTTTAAAAACTTTGAAAATCACTACACAAATTGGCAACTCACTCATGAGTCTGTGACGTATGGTCCTCACTATCCACTAATTATTTTCTTTATATTGATAAAAGAAATTTCCTATTTTCACCCTAATAATCTTATTTCTTCACTCCAGCATCCAAGTTAGATTGTTAGTAATTTGTGTGGATGCACAAATAAAGACGTTTTTTTCAGTTAAATCATGAACATTTAATTTCGATAAACTATTTATATAAAAATCAATAATTATGAAATATAATATTCAGGAAATAGTATCAATTCTTCAAAATTCATAAAAGGTTTTGGGAATTGTCATGCACGCAATATGATACAAATCATATAACCTGAGCAAAGGCATGTGGAAATCAAGTTTTTTGGGGGATAAAAAGGTAAATTAATGGGATTAAACTATATAATGCAATTGATAAGTTGTGAGGACATGACGTCACAAACTGATAACTAAATTGGCAATTTGTGTACTGATTCTCATTGTTCCATAGTTTTACATATACTTTTTCAAAAATTCATAACTTTATTATTAGTTATCCGATTTTGCTCAAACTTTTTTTGATTGGTTTGTCTGATTTTTCTGCTTCTATTGAAAGTAAATTATTTTTGGAGTGGACTTACCCATTAAGGAGCCTAATCATAACATACTAAACAGACCTTAATAAACATATCAACTATCAATGCGAGTAAGCGTTGCGAGCAGGATTTGAGAAAATTAAAGAAAAAATTGCTCTAAGTTTTAAATTAGGGGCACATGTAAAAGGTGAAAAGGGCAAATATCAGATGTGAAAAGGGGGGATTTTTCGGAGTCTTTGGACCTTAAAAGAGCTATTCACCAGAGATGGAGAAAAAGGCACTCATTAGAACGAAAAAGAATTGTCGCTGTCGAAAGAAAAGGGACATATATCAAATTTTAATGTGGGCATTTTCTCATACTATAGGTGAAAAAGGGTATTAATGAAAAAGGGACGGGAAAATTGGCACTTATCAGAAGAAAGAAGGGCGCTTATTTGGAAGAAAAGGGGCACGTGTAAAAATAAATGAGGCACTTATCAGAGGTGTAAACGGTCACTTAAGAAGGGTAAAGGGCAGTCTTACCGAGGAAACGGGGCACCGTGTCAAATTAAAAGGGGCATCTCTCAGATTTGAATAGGGGACAATATTATCAGTGTCGGTGAGAGGCGCTTATATGTCAAACGGGCACCTTTTTGGACTATAAGAATAAGGGGTAGTACTTTTTTAATCTAAGGGACCCTTGCCTATGTAAAAAGGGGCACTTTGGGGATACTTAGGGAGGGGACGCTGTGCCCTTGCCCCCCGGGATAGCCTCCTCTGAGCCACATCAGAATACCGTTGTTCCTGCAGGCCCTGTAATTAATAATTGCCATTTACAAACTGGGTTCCGTTGCCAAAAAACTTACCGTTGATGGTTACTACCATGGAGTGATTTTGAAGTTATATGGAAGTTGCCATTGATGGCAAAGTTACCATCAATGGTAAGTTTTATGCGACGGGGACCAGGGTGGAGGCGGGGTAGAGAGTGCAAGGCAAAGTAGATCAATGTCTTTAAAATAGACGTTGGGATTCGAACCCTAAACTTTGGATGATGATGATAAAAATAACAATGATAAATGTAATAATAATAAATGATAATGATAACGATATTAATAATTATAATAATACTGACAATGATGATAATGATGTTGATGATAATAACGTCTGTAAAAGGAGCATCCTATAGATCCCTTCCCAGGCGCGGATCTACGGGGGGGGGGTTTAGGGGGTTTAAACCCCCCCCCCCTTGGGCGGCCCCCCCAAAAAAATTTAAAAGGAAGAAAAAAAAAGGAAAAAAAGAAAAAAAGAAAAAGAAAAAAGAACGGACGCTGGAGAGAAACCCTTTCAAATGCAAATATTGTGAGAAGATATTCAACTCATCTGGTAACTTAACCAAACACATGATAACTCTGGATATAACTGTATTAAACTGTTACTTGATTTAAAAAGACGTTATCATGCACTGCTTTTTATGGTCTCCATTGTGTTAATAGATGCCAGGAAAACATCACTTACGGGGTTCAAATAAACACCCCAAAAAAAATCGGCTCGCCGCTTCGCGGCTCGTGGACGATGCTCTGCATCGTCATTATTTTGGTCAAACCCCCCCCTTAGCAAAAAGCTAGATCCGCCCCTGCTTCCACCTCGCCCACATGTCCCTACCCAGACGACCCTTGGAGTCCAACGGTTCGGGACATTATTATAGGACGGTGTCACAATTCAATTCAAATTTTACTGATTATAATCCAAACAAATAGAATCATTCACAATTTAAAAAAAATATAACAACAATCAATTATACTTTTTTAGTGTTTATAGTGTAACAAAAATTATTGAGTATCAGCATTGTCGCCCTCTAGCTCTTGACCCTCAACTTAATTGACCGTGCAGGATAGAATAGCGCAAAGCTTTTCTTCACACACCTAATCGGAGATGAAGGTAGCCCATCCAATGTGTAAAAAATGCCAATTTGATAAGTGTAAGGATCGCATTGTACACATACAACCGCTATACTACACACACGCAATATATTCTTTGTGTATTGTATCCGCCAGGCATGATCAGTGCAACGATGGCTGGCTACCAATTAAAATAGGCATGGTGATCGGATATAATGAGAGTAGATGATGGAGGGGGGGGGGGGGGGGGGGGGGGGGGGGGGGGTAAAGCGCAGTACTTAGGGGCAAATCAAAGAATTATACTAAGACCTCACCTCATGTATGTTAGAAATTAAAAAGTTATTATCTTCTTTTGAATTGCAATATATCCCCGCACCATAATTATAAGTCATGCATGAATGTTATTTGTCATATGTTATATATTTGAAAGGTGGTACACGCAGAAACTATTCACCATTATGTCACTGTCATGTACATATTTTCTATGGATATAATTTTTCACGATCTCAACTCTTTACCAAATCAGCGTCATGTACATTGTCGATGGATAAAGTGGAATATTTATTCTTCACCACCCTATACGATAACTTTTCACCACCCTAGCGTCATGTACATTATCTATGGATAACCAACCTGGAGTATTCTTCACCACCCTACGCTAACTTTTCACCACCCTAGCGTCATGTACATTGTCTATGGATAAAGTAACTCTTCACCACCCTACGATAACTTTTCACCACCCTAGCGCCATATGTACAGTGTCTATGGATAAACTGGAATATTAATTCTTCACCACCCTACGATAACTTTTCACCACCCTAGCGCCATGTACATTGTCTATGGATAAACTGGAATATGAACTCTTCACCACCGGCTACGCTAACTTTTCACCACCCTAGCGCCATGTACAGTGTCTATGGATAAGCTGGAATATTAACTCTTCACCACCCTACGCTATCTTTTCACCACCCTAGCGTCATGTACATTGTCTATGGATAAGCTGGAATATTAATTTTTCACCACCCTACGCTAACTTTTCACCACCCTACCGTCATGTGCATTTTCTATGGATAAGCTGGAATATTAACTCTTCACCACCCTACGCTAACTTTTCACCACCCTATATAGCGTCATGTACATTGTCTATGGATAAAGTGGAATATTAAATCTTCACCACCCTACGCTAACTTTTCACCACCCTTCCGTTATGTACATTGTCTATGAATAAGCTGGAATATTAACTCTTCACCACCCTACGCTAACTTTTCACCACCCTACCGTCATGTGCATTTTCTATGGATAAGCTGGAATATTAACTCTTCACCACCCTACGCTAACTTTTCACCACCCTATATAGCGTCATGTACATTGTCTATGGATAAAGTGGAATATTAACTCTTCACCACCCTACGCTAACTTTTCACCACCCTTCCATTATGTACATTGTCTATGAATAAGCTGGAATATTAACTCTTCACCACCCTACGCTAACTTTTCACCACCCTACCGTCATGTACATTGTCGATGGATAAACTGCACTATTAATTTTTCACCACCCTACGCTAACTTTTCACCACCCTATAGCGCCATGTACATTGTCTATAAACCGGAATATTAACTCTTTACCGTGTTAGTTTGTGTTAGTTATGCCTATGCCTTCACGGTGACCATATGGTAGGAATACTCCCCAGCAGAGGCCGCCCTCCTGGGGGGGGGGGGGAGTAGGGGCACGTGCCCCCCCCCCCACTTTTTCAAGCACCCGAAAAGTGCCCCTTTTTACATAGGAATAGTGCTCCTTTTACTCTGATAAGTGCCCCTTTTATTTTGACACGTGCCCCTTTTCCTTCGACAAGTTCCCATTTTCCATTACAATAAGTGTCCATTTTCCATTCTCGTAAGTGCCCTCTTTAATCTCTAGTATTTGGGTAGGTGTGGGGAATTGGAGACCCTTAAGCACATTTTCATAATTTACATAAACATGAAAAATGTTACACATACAGAAAGTTTTGTTTTCTCTTTAGTAACTTCTTCTCTTTATTGGGAAACAAAATTGTGGTCATGATGTAACTGATTAATAAGATAAAAATAATTTATGACGTCATCACCAAAGGTCTCTCATTACCAACATGCGTAGGTAATAAGGGACAGTTACAAATCAAGACATTTCAAATCAAGACATCAAGACAAAAATGGGATTGTTATAGTTAGTTCAAACACTTTTTGAAAGAGATACATGCAGCCAATGAACTTACTGTAATTTTGAAACGATTTTGAAAGAAGAAATTAATTCCATGTTATCCGCTTGTTATGCTTTATAATTCATTGATATTACAGTATATAACATATTGCAATTTAGTATGGGCAACCAGCGCCAAAATCAAAATCAACTCTATTTATTTATTGCAAAAGAAAGCCCTTCGTATTATGTACTGGTTCACCATTATTTATCTCACACAAGTCCAATATTTTACAAACTGAAAACCCTTACAGTATTCGACATAATTTCGCTACAATGTTTACTGATAATGTTTAAGTATTTAAAAAATATGCTCCCTCTTTCATTTCAAAACTTTTACACTATGAATAAAGCTATTCACTCTTACCCTACTCGTAATTCCTCAAATTTTCATCTAGTATACCCGAAATAAATCCATAAGACACCATGGTCCTGACCTATGGAACTTTCTCCCAGAATCTATTAAATCATGTTGCTCCCTCTCAGGGCCGTAGCCAGAGTTTGATGTTTAGGGGGGGGGGGGGGGGGGACACATACATGTAATTGATCGACGTTCTGGGGAGGGGTCTAAACAATTTCAATTTTTGGGGGGCACGTGCCCCCCCCCCCCCCCCCCCCCTCCGTGGCTACGGGCCTGCTCACTCTGCTCATTTAAGGCCAAAGTTAAAACGATGTTATTATCAGAATACTCAAGGTAGAATTTCTGTGTCAATTCTTTATTGTTTATCATGTCATCTCTTCTTTCATTCGAATCATAATCATCATCATCATCATCATCTTCATCATCATCATCATCCTCATCTGCATTGTCAATATCACCATCATCGAAATTTGTATTTTCAATTACCTATCCGTATCTGCTTAATATGTGTTAATATATTCATGAGTTTTTGTCTGGGGTTGTCGTTTTATCAAGCAATCTGCTTACAATGACAGTCCTTCTTCCGCAAATAATTGTTTAATGTTTTATAATGTTTGAGGAAACTTAGTATTTATGACATTTTATATATATATATATATATATATATATATATATATATATATGTGTGTGTATTTGCTAATTTATGATTCATTGTCAGAAAAATACTTATTGTACTTTATATTATTATTGTTATCGAAAAACTGTATGATTACACGAATGCAGAAGAAAATATAATCAAATCAAAATATACTTATGTTAATTATCTAAGGTCTTTTCAGTCTTCCGTTATGAAAATGTACTTATAACCCTATCAGGATTGGGTTTTTCCTCTTTATAAGATGTAATTTTTCGCACTGCGACCTCACAAATCTTAACACTTTTCCTCGCTCGCAAATAAATGTTCAGACCATCACACCCAACTGCAAAGCATGATGCATTATGCAATATCTTGTATGGTGTATAAAGTGAAACAAATATTGAAATCATCCCTGATAATGTAAACACAATGTAGGGGTATATACCGAAGTCTAAACAGTGTCTATTTTCTCTTTGAGATTTCCCTTTGTAGCCTAGGTGCCTTTTTTTCTTCAGAAAGTGTCCTTTTTTCTTGGTGCCCCGCCCCCCCCCCACTTTCGAAGTCGCTCGGCCGCCCCTTTTCCCCAGTGAGTGGAGACTACAAACTTGCGATTGATTGGAGGACTTACGATTGATTTGGATCAATCGTAACTCTATAAGACGGGGACAAGCTCTCATGAAATTCTCACAATGATACACATCTGAAGTTTGAAAACAATATTAAGACAGCGGACACCAGAATATTTCGAAAACTAATAAACATTTATTGAGAAATTACAGGAAATGCCAATGCATACATGACATTTTTTTCCTTTCAATTCTATTTTCTCTTCTTCGTTCTCGTAGACATAGCCTCTACGGTAATACGTGGCAACATTAGAATAAAGAATCAGTACTAGTACTATATAGATCAGGCGCGCCGGAAACAGTTTGGGATGGGGGGGGGGGGGGGGGGGGGTTGGGGGTGGCAAACATTCCAGGGGGCTCGCTTTCCAGGGGCAGTGACGTAATGAGTAAAAAAAACGTTCGGAAGGGGGGGGGGGGGCAGACGAAAAAATCTGCATCACCACCAGTCTTACATGTTACATGCAGCTCCCGCGGAACGTTTTTCAAAGTGGAGTATTAACGATCAGGTAGAGCGTAAATTGGCGTAGGGTCCAGGGCATGAGTCTCGGTAGGGGGATCAAGGGGCTGAGTCCCCGGAAGCTCAGGGGTTTTAGGTATTAAATTACGGTTAGATGAGCATCCAGGGGCCCTCTTTAAGGCCATTGACGTGTTCCAGGTGGGGAGCCCCCAGAAGCCCAGAGGTTTTAATATTTAACTACAGTCAGATGAGCATCCAGGGGCCCGCCCTATAGTGGGTCCAGGGGGCAGAGCCCCCGGAAGCTCAGGGGCTTAGGTATTTAATTACGGTCAGATGAGCATCCAGGAGCCCGCCTTAGGGACATTGGTGGGGTCTAGGGGGCATAACCCCCGAAAGCTCGGGGTTTTTAGGTATTTAATTACGGTCAGATGAGCATCCAAAGGAAAGAGCCCCCGGAAGCTCAGGGGTTTTAGGTATATTACGGTCAGATGAGCATCAAGGGGGCCGCCTTAAGGCCCTTGGTGGGGTTCGGGGCGGAGCCCCCTTAAGCTCTGTGGTTAAGGCATTTAATTACGGTCAGATGAGCATTTTTTATACCTTATTTGTGACATTGGCAGGTCACTTATTTTTTCTCTCCGTCTTTCTTTCTTTTTCTCTTTAACATACTTTTTCAAAAAGTGAGGTGGGGGGGGGGGGGAGGCTCGAGCCCAGCCACTTTGCAGACCATGACATAAAGGCTTCTAAATAAGCGTATTTTTCGCTCGACTGTAATTTGGGAATTTCTTATCGTCCAACAAACGTATAAAAAGGTAAGACTTACAAAAAAAAATGGAGAAAAAATACCAGAAAATCATGTCATAACAACAACATTTGTAAATCACTGGTATCGAATAAGAAATACACCCCCATCAGTACGCCAGCGTTCGGGGGCTCATGTCTTCTCACCCCTATAACAAAAAAACAGACACGCTTTCCCATTCTCGCACAATATGTCCATGATATGCGCTATTATAAATACCTCCGTTGATAAATACCGTTTAGGTGGCATGCGCAATGTTTATGAAATTTAATTCCTGTGAACGTTTCTTTTCTTTGAATGGAATTGTATATGTGATTTAATTCAGGATTTTATTATTGTTATGTTCTTTTGGGTTAAAAATACAAACCATGTTTACTCCTTTACTGTTTTGTTTTGTTTTTTGGGGGGGAGGGGGGCGTTTTTTGTGGGGGGGGGGGCAAAAATGCGTTTTGATATAGATGGTAATATCAAACTTATCTATTAGAGAAGAAAGTTGCAACGAAAGTGCGTCTCTTTGCTCATTTACCAGTCTCCCTTGTGACTATGACATTCATAGTTAGCAACTGGGAAAGTATTACATTCAGATACTGTACAAGATTGTACATTAATTTCAGTTTTAAAGAGATCATAATGATGATTGTTAGCCGACACAAACAGCCTTTTTACCATTGCAAATCGGCCTGCATATATGACGTACTATCAAGTACATGATCAGGAAACGTATTAACATGTTAAAGTACAAACACTTTTCCCATAATTATACACGACACAAATAAGATAAGACAATGTTTCAAACAAACAACATCAACAGAAGGAGCTTCCTTACATGCTATAGCATGTGTCAAATGTGCCTGTTGGTTATGGAAAAGGGATTATATTAACTCTATTTTATTGTATGTCTGTTTACGTTTATATACACAATCATGCATGTACGCTTTTAAACTCTCATACGAGTTTATTTTTCTTACTAGTATATTCAAAATGTTAATTAATCCGTTCAATAACGATTTATCACAATTAACTCCTCCCTCTCCATCTCATGTTTTACCACCATCCTTGCAGACATTTAATATAGTATTCTGTAGACCAAGACAACACAAACTTGTTAACAGATTCGTTGTTATTCACATTCTCTATATTATATGGGATATAAATTCAATGTTGTACAGTCAGTTTACATCTCAAATGCAGCTGTGCACATATTTAAAACATTAGACATGGCAACCAAGTCACAATGAGAACCACATATTATTAAAATCATTTACGAGACCAGCTTTGCCTTCGTGCTTCATTATGTTGTCATCCCTTTGGAATCAATGTGGAATTGTGTGGAGGTCCTACATAAACAGCACAACAATTTCGCCGTTCATTTCCGATTCTCTTGAATTCATAACGACTGAAATAAGATCCATTCAAGTTGCAAACTTCCGACGAATCAACAGTTTCCCAGTTGCATGTACCTGCATAAGGTCTTGCGATACCGCAAAATATTTCGGGAACAAGGTGTAATTGCGCATTTGCCAGGTATATTGAGGTTCATTTGTAAAATATATTCCACATATTACAGAATGTTACAATATATGTTTTCTCTACAGTTGTATTAGAAAAAGATATACAGGCTAGTACAATAGAATTTTAAATTCTTGACGATAATATTTTGGAGAGTGCAAGTTTTATAATTTGTTTGATAGTCTGTTAAATAAAGAGGACTGTTTCATTGTTAAAGCATCTCACCCGTCTACATATCAAGCACTAT
Source organism: Strongylocentrotus purpuratus (assembly GCF_000002235.5). NCBI lineage: Eukaryota > Metazoa > Echinodermata > Echinoidea > Camarodonta > Strongylocentrotidae > Strongylocentrotus > Strongylocentrotus purpuratus. Next base: position 21,528,879 of record NW_022145595.1, read on the forward strand.
ATATTTTTTAAAAATTTATATAGGCGACAGAAGGGGATCGCAACTGTTTATTTTAGTTCATCCTCGTGAAGCAATTGCTTATACATAAACCCACCGATCGGAAATAATAAATCTCTTACAGGTTTTATTTGAACCCCATGATCTCTTTTTCAGCCAACATGACAGTCTGAAGAACTTTGCAGGAATTGTGAATATGTCACGTATGTCCTATCTGTCAGCAGTGTCCTATAGAATTCAAATCATGCAAGGAAACCTGTTTACTTTTAAGACTTGACCGTCAGACGCTATTAAATGAATGATTGACTTGCTTTGGTAATAAATAGAGCTGTAAGGGGTACATGAGCATTACATGCAGGCACGGATCCAGGATTTCTTAGGGGGGGGGGGGGCAAATTTGAAATCATGCGAGCCAAATATTGGTACGTTATGGTGACCAGCAGTGACGTAATTGGGAGGGGGGTGGGTGCAAGTAGGGGCGAGTTTACCCCTCCCTCCTCTTCGAAGCGCGGAAGCTTTGACATTTCAAAAAATTATTAGAGAAAGAAGACGATTCGTTGTACCGTTATCGACTCTTAATCTTCGTCTAAATTCAGTTTCCCCCCCCCCCTCCCGCGCGAAGCGCGGAAGCTTTTACGTTTCATTAAATCATTAGAGAAAGAAGACGATTCGTTGTATCGTTCTTGACTCTTAATCCTTGTCTAACTTCAGTTCCCCCCCCCTCGTGCGAAGCGCGGAAGCTTTTACGTTTCATTAAATCATTAGAGAAAGAAGACGATTCGTTGTACCGTTCTCGACTCTTAATCCTTGTCTAAATTCAGTCCCCTCCCCCTCCTCCCGCGCAAAGCGCGGAAGCTTCGACGTTTCATTAAATTATTAAAGAAAGAAGACGATTCGTTGTACCGCTCTCGAAGATAATCCTTGTCTAAATTCAGTTCCCCCCTCCCGTGCGAAGCGCGGAAGCTTCGACGTTTCATTTAATTTTTAGAGAAAGAAGACGATTCGTTGTACCGCTCTCGAAAATATTCTTCGTCTGAATTCAGTTTCCCCCCTCCCCCTTTTTGGGGACCACCCCACCGCCCCCCCCCCCCCCCTGGCTACGCGCCTGCAGTCAGATGAACTTATGTTGATACATTGTCTGCCCCCGGAAGTTCAGGGGTTTTAGGCATTTAATTACGGTCAGATGAGCATTATTTTGATACCTAATTGTGACATTTGCAGGTCACTAATTGGCGTGGGGTTCAGGGGGCGGAGCCCCCGGAAACTCAAGGGTTTTAGGCACTCAATTACAGTCAGATGAGTATCAAGGGGCCCGCCTTAGGGCCCTAGGTGGAATCCGGGGGCTGAGCCCTCGTGGTTTCAGGCATTTAATTTAATCATGGTCAGATGAGCATATTTTGATACATCATTGTAATGTGACACTGGCAGTTAACTATTTTTTCTTTCTTGCTCTCTTTCTTTCTATTTCTCTTTAATATACTTTTTCAAAAAAGTGGGGGGGGGGGGGGGGGGGGGGGGGGCTCGAGGATCCCGATCCCCGCCGTTCCGCGGGCCCTGACATGTAGGCATCTCAAGAAGCATTTTCTTGCCTGGCTGTAAATTTAGGAATTTGTCATTTTCCAACAAAAGCATACAAAAGTACAATTTACTTAAAAGTGATGAAAAATCTCGGAAAATTATGTCATTTCAGCATTATTTGTAAACCACCGTTATGGAATTAGAAATAAACCACGTTTGAATTTTATTTCCCCAAAGCCCCCCCCCCTCCCCTATCAGTACGCCAGTTCCCCCCCCCCCCCGATTTACACCTTGTTGACGAGAAAATTACAACTGATATCCCTTACCTTTCTTCATTCTCTATTTGCTCTTTCCCTTTCTCTCCTCTTTCCCTTTCCCTTCCCTTCTCTCTCTTTTAAGTTTGCCTGGGGGGGGGGGGGGTCGGGGCAAGGTCATTTTGGCCCCCAGTCCGCTCCACACATTGTCGACTGATCTCCCCTTCTTTTCTCCCTTTTCTTTTCTTCTTCCTCTTTTTTGTTCCCTTTTAGCTCTCCTCTTTTCCTTTTCCTTCCTTCTCTTTTTTTAACGCGGGGACGGGGGGGGGGGGGGCGGAGGCAAGGGCCTTTTGCCTCCACCCCCCCGGTCGGGAAAATTGCAACTGATATCCCCCTTCTTTTCTTTTCTTCTTCCTCTTTTTTCCTTCCCTTTATCTCATCTTTTCCTTTTTTCTTTCCCTTTCCTTCCTTCTCTTTTATTTTTTGATTGGGGGAGGGGGCAGCAGCCTGGGAGGCAATTCATTTTGCCCCCCCCCCGATCTCCTTCTTCCCTCTTTTTTTTTCTTCTTCCTCTTTTTTTCCCTTTTTCTCCTCTTTCCCTTTCCCTTCTTTTCCTCTTCTTTCTCTCCTTTTTTTCGGGGGGGGGGGGGGGCAAGGCCCTCGCCCCCCCCCCTGGATCCGCGCCTCTCTACATGTACTAAATTTAAATCTAAAATCAAATATTCCAGTTTATCCATAGACACTGTACATGGCGCTAGGGTGGTGAAAAGTTAGCGTAGGGTGGTGAAAAATTAATATTCCAGTGTATCCATAGACAATTAATGCACATGGTGCTAGGGTGGTGAAAAGTTAGTGTAGGGTGGTGAAAAATTAATATTCCAGTTTATCCATAGACACTGTACATGGCGCTAGGGTGGTGAAAAGTTAGCGTAGGGTGGTGAAGAGTTAATATTTCAGCTTATCCATAGACAATGCACATGACGGTAGGGTGGTGAAAAGTTAGCGTAGGGTGGTGAAGAGTTATTATTCCAGCTTATCCATAGATAATGTACATGACGCTAGGGTGGTGAAAAGTTAGCGTAGGGTGGTGAAGAGTTAATATTACCATTTGTCCATAGACAATGTACATGACGCTAGGGTGGTGAAAAGTTAGCGTAGGGTGGTGAAGAGTTAATATTTCAGCTTATCCATAGACAATGCACATGACGGTAGGGTGGTGAAAAGTTAGCGTAGGGTGGTGAAGAGTTATTATTCCAGCTTATCCATAGATAATGTACATGACGCTAGGGTGGTGAAAAGTTAGCGTAGGGTGGTGAAGAGTCAATAATCCATAGACAATGTACATAACGGAAGGGTGGTGAAAAGTTAGCGTAGGGTGGTGAAGAGTTAATATGCCAGCTTATCCATAGACAATGTACATAACGGAAGGGTGGTGAAAAGTTAGCGTAGGGTGGTGAAGAGTTAATAATCCATAGACAATGTACATAACGGAAGGGTGGTGAAAAGTTAGCGTAGGGTGGTGAAGAGTTAATAATCCATAGACAATGTACATAACGGAAGGGTGGTGAAAAGTTAGCGTAGGGTGGTGAAGAGTTAATAATCCATAGACAATGTACATGACGGAAGGGTGGTGAAAAGTTAGCGTAGGGTGGTGAAGAGTTAATATGCCAGCTTATCCATAGACAATGTACATAACGGAAGGGTGGTGAAAAGTTAGCGTAGGGTGGTGAAGAGTTAATAATCAATAGACAATGTACATAACGGAAGGGTGGTGAAAAGTTAGCGTAGGGTGGTGAAGAGTTAATATTCCACTTTATCCATAATTGACAATTTACATGACGCTAGGGTGGTGAAAAGTTGAGATCGTGAAAAATTATATCCATAGAAAATATGTACATGACGGTGACATAATGGTGAATAGTTTATGTGATTTGGTATTTAAAGAGTCAATGCCCCCTTTCCCAGAGAAAAGGCATATATATTCAAGCTCTATTCAAGCTCTATTTGCTTATGTTTCATCACCTTTGTGTGTTCATTCTTCAAACTGTATATAAGTTGCAACTTGTCTTTGATAAAACAATGATATATTCTTTTTCACGTGAAGTTAATTCAAATGTATTGTAAAATTGAAAATGATTTGTCATCTTATATTAATTTTCATGTGATGTTAACTTCAATGAATTGTGAAATTGTTAACATGCATAAATAAATATATATGCATGACATGCTTATAATTATGGTGCGGGATATATTGCAATTCGAAAGAAGATAATAACGTTTTAATTTCTAACATAAATGAGGTGAGGTCTTAGTATAATTCTTTGATTTGCCCCTAAGTACTGCGCTTTACCCCCCCCCCCCCCTCCATCATCTAATCTCATTATATCCTACCACCATGCCTATTTTAATTGGTAGCCAGCCATCGTTGCACTGATCATGCCTGATGGATACAATACACAAAGAATATATTGCGTGTGTGTAGTATAGCGGATGTACGTGTACAATGCGATCCTTACACTTATCAAATTGGCAATTTTTACACATTGGATGGGCTACCTTCATCTCCGATCAGGTGTGTGAAGAAAAGCTTCACTAGAATAGCGCAGCCATACGAGGGAAACCCGGAAGTGTATATTTCTTTTATTTTTACAAGACACAGTTATTACCTTTCGCACTGTCATGAAAGAAAAACACAGGCATTTTATGAGAAAGAGAAGTCAGAGCACTTAACAAAATTAAACATAGACCTACCCCCACCCCGTTGTCCTTATTCGGCATAATTACCCGCACATTAAATAATTTATTATGCAGCATTTGGAACTACATGTTATCGCGTATGATCTGAAATTCTTTGGGCGTAATAGCATGACTAGTCTACGTGATGAATAAAATAAGGCGTTATAAGGAAACACAGCTCAGCTTACCAACATATTTTATAATTTAATATACAATGACAAAATAAGATGCCCGCGTTACAATGACGGACATTGCTGAAAATATATGTACAAAACCAAACAGAACCAAAAGAAAAGAAAAGAAAAGGAAAGAAAGGGAAGCAGGCGCGAAGCCAGGGGGGGGGGGGGGGGTGGAGCGGTGGTGGCGGTCGCCCCACTAAATCGCCGGCCAAAAAAAAAAAAAAAAAAAGAGAGAGAAAGAAGAAAGGAAGAGGACGTAGGAAGAAAAAGGATTAAGATTCGAGAACGGTACAACGAATCGTCTTCAATCTTTCTCTAATAATTTGATGAAACGTCAAGGCTTCCTAGCTTTGCGAGGGAGGGGCGGGGGAAAACTGAATTCAGATAAGGATTAAGAGTCAAGGTACAAAGAAACGTCTTCTTTCTCTAATAATTTAATGAAACGTCAAGGGTTCCGTGCTTCGTGCGGGAGGGGGGTATCTCTATTCAGACAATGATTAAGAGTCGAGAATCGTACAACGAATCCGTCTTCTTTCTTTAACTTAATTTAATGAAACGTCAGAACTTTCGCGCTACGCGCGGAGGAAGGGGAACTCGATTCAAACAAGGATTAAGAGTCGAGAACGGTACAACGATTCGTCTTCTAATAATTTAATGAAACGTCAATAGAAACTGAATTTAGACAAGGATTAAGAGTCCGACGGTACAACGAATCGCCTTCTTTCTCTAGTAATCTAATGAAACGTCAAAGCTTTCGCGCTTCGCGCGCGAGAGGGGGGGGGGGGGGGGGGGGGGGGGGGGGGGAATTACCCCCTCCCTGCACCCACCCCCTACCGGGAACGCGCTACGCGCGCTCTGTAAGTGATTCGCGTGCTCACTATACCACCCCCCCTAAGGCTACGCGCTTGAAGTGAAGGGAAGGGAATGGAATGGAATGGAAGAAAAGATCATAGGTTTGGATTTTTCTTCAATGCGTTAATTTCAAATAGGGCGAGCCTATTGCAAATGTACGTTTTTCCACACATGTGATCGGGGGTGAGAATCCTGACAATTATATACAACATATCTAGTCATAATATTTTCTATACTTACAAAATTTGGTTCACGGGTTAGATAGGGTAAAATCGTGTTATCAGTGTTATTTAGGGTACGCATATGCGTGTTCCCTCCTTTTGAAAACTGACCCCCAAATTCCGGAGTGTAAAGTCAATACGGGTTAGATTTTTGTGTACTACGAGCCGGACATTGGTGCTTGAAAAGTACCCCTTTACCGGACATTTTGGTAACATGCATGCGGTCATTCCGACCCCGGAGTGGGGGAGGGGCCGGGGTCTGGTTCGGCGGGGGGCGGCCAGTTGGGGCGAGTGCTCGACGGCCGCACGGTCCGAGGCTGACACATGGTCTGAATAATTTGAGGGGTCAAGTCTTGTGGGTAAGATGAGGTAACGGACAGGTTCGAGCTCAAATATAATTTATTTTTATATATTTATTTATCATTCATTTAGTTTTTCTAGCTTTTGGGCGTTTCAGTTCAGCTCTTCGAGTTGGAGGGACAAAGAGTCTTTGAAGTGCAGACTATAACCGCGTGTTACAACTGCACATGCGCGGGAATGTCGGACGGTCTTGCGGAGGGAATCACCACGCGAAGGGATATCAAGACTCCTCAGAGTATTAGTCTCCATCAAGGCAACCGATGATAAGAATTTTTTGTTCAGGACAAATCTGCTACTTTATTAAATTCTTTACCAAGGAGCGAATCGTGTGTGTGTGTGGGGGGAGGGGGGAGGGGGGGGGGCGGACCACCTGTTTTCTGCCCCTCTTGACAATTTCGATTTATCGATTTATTGATATATATATATATATATATATATATATATATATATATATATATAAAAGTTCCTAGACCATTTTCTTTTTTTTCCCTTTTTTTTGGGGGGGGGGGGGGGGCTTGGGGAGTTGGCAATTCAGTAACAAGTAACAACCCCAGGTAACAACGTCTCATTTATGAAGGAGAAAAATGTGTAAGCACTGCTTTAGCTCCGACCTGACCCGACCCGGCCAGCCCGTTTCATAAAACCTTTTATCAATAACAAATGCTAAATTTCTTTCGGACAAATTTGCTCTCAGCCAATCAGATGCCATGATTTCAGTAGCTTATAAATCTAGCTTGTAGCTTGTTATTGATATCAAGTTTTATGAAACACAGGGCCCAGATCTATATAGGATGGATGCACGATCCTGTGTTAATTTTAAAGCAATGGATTTATGATATAAGAAGAGGCGTCACTGAATGATGATCATGAAGGCCAAGCATAGGGAGCCTTTTAGAGATCATTTTGAGCCTTTTTACAGGTTTTTAAAGATTCAAGCTTAAGCTTCTTCTTCTTCTTCGTTATAATCTGCCTCCTCCAGATCCTGAAGATTCTTGCACCGTCTCCCTCAAAATGAAGATGGAATCGAAAGCCCCTCAATCAAATATTTGAAAGCTTCGGTTTAAAATAGAAGCTAAATAATAAACATAATTCTTTGACAAGAAAGAAATTCAGACCCCCTCCCCCAGAAGAATATATAGTGCATATGGCCTTTCAAACAAATATCCAGCTCAATTTTTGACGATATTAACTATTTCATATTATTGCACCACATGATCGACGACATGGCCATTGGCATCGCTCTTAAAATTGCTTACGATTTGGCACTTACGAGAGGGAAGTGACTTAACAAGTTAATGATTGAACTAACAAAGTGCTATTCTTAATTTTAATAAATTCTCTTTGAATGCTACCCTACGCTCTCACATTCTCAAACAAATGGTAGCGACTTGAGCTAGGCTAAGGAAATGCGGCGCTATTTTTAGACCAATACTGCTAGGACTATCGCATTCATTCTGCACACGAATGATTTCCACACAGCTCACACGCGCCGCGCCGAACCGCCGTACCGTCTTTCCGTCTTGAGTACAATCTACGCTGCAGTCAGCTAACAACACGTGGGTCAAAATTGCTCTTTTTGCTGTTTCTCGACGTCAGTTTGCAACTGTCAGTATGGCTTTACCTAAAGTTTTCTTCGACATTCAAGCCGATGGCCAGGCCGTTGGAAGAATAGTTATGGAGGTAAGAACTAAGATGTCTTTTGAATACAGTCTCTTTTGACTTTCGACTCGAAATAAATTAAAATTAAAATTAAAAATAAAAGTAGCCTAGATCTAGATCTAACAGTTAGATCTATTCTAGGCTAGGTTCTCGGGAGTAGATTCTAGGCCTAGGGTCTAGGGTCACTCTGAGTCTGACTCAGTCTGAGGTCAAGTAGGCTACGGACAAGCTAGAAATAGAATATGTGTGTGTCTGTGTAGGCCTGGGTTTTTACAGACGTGTATCAATCAGATAGGGTCTAGGCCTAATTAGGGACTTTTCGATTAGCACGTTCACTAGATCTAATGGACTGCGACGTAGACTCTATGCGGTCAAGTTTTGAACCAGTGCGCATGCGCCTCAACGAGCTCATCGTTCGTAGCAGAATTCTCGAACGCGTTGGCCCTTGTTTTGCCATTGTTCGCCCTTGTTTTGCCGTCGTTCGCAAACTGTGACGATACATGTTCGTAAGCATCTTTTGTAGGCACGAAACATCTCATAGAAGTCACATAATGAACCCAATTGTCCTAATTCTAGAACCGTAGAGTGGTGGAAGCCGTGAATTCTCTTAAATTAACACATTTTCGTGTGTGTAATTTCCCTTAAATCAAAATTGTTGCAGAATAATTCATAAAATGAACACATTTTAGGCCTATTTGTGCATCGCCAATCTGTTGCCGCATAAATTTTGAGATCAGTCCCATTCGCCGAATTTGGTGTGTTGAATCTTAAGCTTTTCGATCGAATTTCGGGCTCACTAGATCTAAGCAGAATAATTCATAAAATGAACACATTTTATTTATTCAACGCTAATCTGTTGCAGCATAATTTTTTAAAACAGTGCCATGCACCGAATTTGGTGTTATATCTTTAGCTATTCGATCGAGTTTCGCGCTCACTAAGCGAGCGTCGTAGTTGTGTAAAATCGAAAAGGTAACGAACAATAGTCAGCGTGCCTCGTCAACCTAGCCTTAAGGGCTCTCTCGAAATGTTTTTTTAATGATATTATTCGAGAGAGCCTTAACTTGCTCCCATACCCCTGCACGGAGAGGCATATAAACAAAACTCAAAAGTGGTCCAAAATCACACTTTCGCGCACCCGACCAATATTGGACAGTGGCTTTGATAAATTTTGTCGTAGTTTTGGTCTTAATTACCGCCTTAATTTCAAAATCGGATCTGAAAATCGGATCTGAAAATAACAAAATACGAGCAATTTTCTTACCAGACCGATACAGCTCAGCTCGCTTTTCACGTGTACCGTGTGAATTCACGATGTCTACACAATGGTGATGACCTCTGACTGGCACTTCGTAAATGTGCTGCTTCCGTATAATGCGCTGAATAACACTCATACAGCGCATTATACGGAAGCAGCACAATTACGGAAGTGCCAGTCAGAGGTCATCACCATTGTGTAGACATCGTGAATTCACACGGTACACATGAAAAGGGAGCTGAGCTGTATCGGTCTGGTAAGAAAATTGCTCTTATTTTGTTATTTTCAGATCCGATTTTGAAATTAAGGCGGTAATTAAGACCAAAACTACGACAAAATTTATCAAAGCCACTGTCCAATATTGGTCGGGTGCGCGAAAGTGTGATTTTGGACCACTTTTGAGTTTTGTTTACATGCCTCTCCGTGCAGGGGTATGGGAGCAAGTTAAGGCTCTCTCGAATAATATCATTAAAAAAACATTTCGAGAGAGCCCTTAAGGCTACGTCAACCCTGCTTAAAAATGACCGCATACGTCACAGTCCACTTATGAACGTGCAAATCGAAAAGTCCCTAATATTTACGTCTGGAGACCGACCTTTAAACGTCACCATCCAAAATACGTGACTCAGTTTCGAACCTGCGTCTTTGGCTGAATAAGTTTGTAACTTCCACTTTTTAGCTGGATTACAGGCGCACGCCACAACGCCTAGTTGAATAGAACAACTAGACCCTAGTCTAGGCGGCGCTTGTTCAGAAACCTACCGGGTATCCAAAATTTGACCCGTTTCACACATTTTGGGGTCTAAAATTACCTTCATAGCAATTTTAGGTCCTTAAAGGGCACTAGAAATGTCATAAATAGAAATAAGAGCAATAACCATGCACTTTGAAGGCATTTGCGCCTTTGCGGTCTGAAAACAGACTTCAAATATCCCCTTAAGTAATTAGTTCAAATGTTTTAAAATGTGCCCTCCCCACCACCCCCACCACCCCCACCACCCCCCCCCCCCCTTCCTTAATTGAAAAAAAAAATCTGCACAAGAGCCACCCCCTGGGGGCCGTTTCTCGAAACCAACTCCATGACGGTCATATCTTTGTCGGCGACCTACGGAGATGTCTTGAAGCGGATAAACCATTTCACAAAGCCATGACAGACATTATATCGATATATCGCGATACTAGCAGCTCAAGAACATAGTCTTTGTCACAATCCAATTGATTTATCAAGAATAACCCAAAACAAGTTTTGGGGCTAAAATTGTTCAAAAAGAAATATATAAATTCTCCTAAAATAAATAGTGTCATCATCAAATGTAGATCATCAAACGATTTGCATATTTCTGTAAAGATTCTTATTTTGAAGAAAAACCGGTGAGTGTTTTTTTTTTGACAGTCGAATGAAAAGTTAGTCTAAGGATACCGTAATGTGATAGTTTATTATCAATACGTACTCAGGGAATAATTTTCCTCAAATTTTTTGATTAGCAATTTCAGGCGATGGATGAATATTTCAAATGAAATTCTGTACATTTCTATGGAAGAAAACTGCTACACAAAAGATATTTTGTATAGCAGTCATGCAAAAATGCATAGCAAATTGCGATGCGATACCAGGAAAATTATTCCCTGGTACTTTTTTGTTTATTGGGACGAGGAATTTTAGGCAAAATACCTTTTCTCAGCCAGTTTTTATTCTAGAGTCTCATAAATACTCGTTATATAATTGATTTGATATTGAAAATATAATTTGGAAGAAGTAATTAAAGAGGGAATAATAATGCACATAGGCCCCAAAGGTATCACCAGGGCTCGAATTACCCACCGGCAATCGGCAATTTGCCGCCATGCCCCTCTCACTGGCCGGAATGCCCTTTTCAAAATCAAACCGTTTACGGCCACAATATTTTAATCCACAAAAGTTTTGCCGACATTATAGTCATCGTAAGCCAACCCGACTTGTAATGTTCAAAAAGGTTTTGTTGCCCATACGGAGCTCTAAAAACAATGATAGTCGGCAAGGTTTTGTTGCCCCTCCGGAGCTCTAAAAACAATGATAGTCGGCAAGGTTTTGTTGCCCCTTCGGAGCTCTAAAAACAATAATTACCGGAAGGTTTTGTTGCCCCTCCGGAGCTCTAAAAACAATAATAGTCGGCAAAGTTTTGTTGCCCCTCCGGAGCTCTAAAAACAATAATTACCGGAAGGTTTTGTTGCCCCTACGGAGCTCTAAAAACAATAATAGTCGGCAAGGTTTTGTTGCCCCTCCGGAGCTCTAAAAACAATATTTATCGGCAAGGTTTTGTTGCCCCTCCGGAGCTCTAAAAACAATATTTATCGGCAAGGTTTTGTTGCCCCTCCAGGGCTCTAAAAACAATAATTACCGGAAGGTTTTGTTGCCCCTACGGAGCTCTAAAAACAATTATAGTCGGCAAGGGTTTGTTGCCCTTCCGGAGCTCTAAAAACAATAATTACCGGAAGGTTTTGTTGCCCCTCCGGAGCTCTAAAAACAATAATAGTCGGCAAGGTTTTGTTGCCCCTCCGGAGCTCTAAAAACAATAATTACCGGAAGGTTTTGTTGCCCCTACGGAGCTCTAAAAACAATAATAGTCGGCAAGGTTTTGTTGCCCCTCCGGAGCTCTAAAAACAATTATAGTCGGCAAGTTTTTGTTGCCCCTCCGGAGCTCTAAAAACAATAATTACCGGAAGGTTTTATTGCCCCTCAGGAGCTCTAAAAACAATGATATTCGGCAAGGTTTTGTTGCCCCTCCGAGGCTCTAAAAACAATAATTATCGGAAGGTTTTGTTGCCCCTCCGGAGCTCTAAAAACAATGATAGTCGGCAAGGTTTTGTTGCCCCTCCGGAGCTCTAAAAACAATATTTATCGGCAAGGTTTTGTTGCCCCTCCAGAGCTCTAAAAACAATAATAGTCGGCAAGGTTTTGTTGCCCCTCCGGAGCTCTAAAAACAATATTTATCGGCAAGTTTTTGTTGCCCCTCTGGAGCTCTAAAAACAATAATTACCGGAAGGTTTTGTTGCCCCTCAGGAGCTCTAAAAACAATGATAGTCGGCAAGGTTTTGTTGCCCCTCCGAGGCTCTAAAAACAATAATTATCGGAAGGTTTTGTTGCCCCTCTGGAGCTCTAAAAACAATGATAGTCGGCAAGGTTTTGTTGCCCCTCCGATGCTCTAAAAACAATAATTATCGGAAGGTTTTGTTGCCCCTCCGGAGCTCTAAAAACAATAAATACCAGAAGGTTTTGTTGCCCCTACGGAGCTCTAAAAACAATTATAGTCGGCAAGGTTTTGTTGCCCCTCCGGAGCTCTAAAAACAATAATTACCGGAAGGTTTTGTTGCCCCTACGGACCTCTAAAAATAATAATAATCGGCAAGGTTTTGTTGCCCCTCTGGAGCTCTAAAAACAATAATTACCGGAAGGTTTTGTTGCCCCTACGGAGCTCTAAAAACAATAATAATCGGCAAGGTTTTGTTGCCCCTCCGGAGCTCTAAAAACAATAATTACCGGAAGGTTTTGTTGCCCCTCCGGAGCTCTAAAAACAATATTTATCGGCAAGGTTTTGTTGCCCCTCCGGAGCTCTAAAAACAATAATTACCGGAAGGTTTTGTTGCCCCTACGGAGCTCTAAAAACAATTATAGTCGGCAAGGTTTTGTTGCCCTTCCGGAGCTCTAAAAACAATAATTACCGGAAGGTTTTGTTGCCCCTCCGGAGCTCTAAAAACAAAGATAGTCGGCAAGGTTATGTTGCCCCTCCGGAGCTCTAAAAACAATAATTACCGGAAGGTTTTGTTGCCCCTACGGAGCTCTAAAAACAATAATAGTTGGCAAGGTTTTGTTGCCCCTCCGGAGCTTTAAAAACAATAATAGTCGGCAAGGTTTTGTTGCCCCTACGGAGCTCTAAAAACAATAATTACCGGAAGGTTTTGTTGCCCCTCCGGAGCTCTAAAAACAATAATTACTGGAAGCTTTTGTTGCCCCTACGGAGCTCTAAAAACAATAATTATCAGCAAGGCTTTGTTGCCCCTACGGAGATCTAAAACAATGATAATCGGCAAGACTTTGTTGCCCCTACGGAGATCTAAAACAATAATTATTGGCGAGACTTAATTTCCACTATGGAACTCCTAAATTAATTGGCGGGACTTAATTGCCCGGCTTAATTGCCGATACGGAGATATGAAAGAATGTCTTCATCCAAATGACTGAAACTTTTGGCACAAAAACTGTAATGACTCAGGCTTAGTTTTTCAATCCATCCTTTTTATTTGAACCAATCAATATCGGGAAGTTTTGTTTACCCATCGTTGGTACAACATCTTTACTTCGCGTTGTGACCTTTTTTGGTGCGTTTTCACAGATTTTAATCAGTGAAAAACTTGGATTTTTCTCGGGAGGAGGGTCTGGAATTAAATCAGAAAAGGATTAAGAGTCGAGATAATGGTACAAAGAATCGTCTTCTTTCCCATACGTTTTAATTAAAACGTCATAGCTTCCGCCCATCGCGCGGGAGGGGCGTGAATTGAGTTCAGAAAAGGATAATACCGGTAGTCGAGATCGAGACGAATCGTCTTCTTTCCCTAATAATTTATTAAAAACGTCTAAGCTTCCGCGCTTCCCTTGGAATTCAGAAAAGGATAATGAGTCAAGAACGGTACAACGAATCATCTTCTTTCTCTAATAATTCAATGAAACGTCAAAGGGGGAAACCCCCCCCCTCCAGCTCCCCCCCCCCCAATTTTTTTTTGAAAAGCATTTTAAAGAGAAATAGAAAGAAAGAGAGCAAGAAAGAAAAAATAGTTAACTACCAGTTTCTCAACAAAATAAGGTATCAAAAATTGCTCATCTGATCGTAATTAAACGCCTAAAACCCCTGAGCTTCCGTGGGCTCTGCCCCGGGACCCAACCAAGGGCCCTTTGGCAGGTCTCTTGATACTCGTCTGACTGCAATTTAGTGCCTAAAACCCTTGATCTTCTGGGGCAGTGGGCCCCCCCCCCCAAAAAAAAAAAAGCCAAAAAAAGAGAGGAGAGAAAAGGAAGAGGACGTATGAAGAAAAAGGAGCAGACAAAAAACATTTTTGAAATTCAGACAAGGATTAAGAGTCGAGAACGGTACAACGCATCATCTTCTTTCTCTAATGATTTAACCCTTACTGTACTGGGGGGGGGGGGCCTGGGAGGCCCCCCCTCGACATTTTCGGAGTTTGCGCCGCAACCGCTTGGAATTTTGAACTGTCGTTTCATGACTTTTTTCCCTGAAGTCTCACGCACATTTTGATACCATTTTCGTCGAAATCGGATATACCTGTAAGGCGTTACATAATTAGTATGCGCATGTCATCAAAAAAAAAAAAAAAAAAAAATTGCATCAAAATTTGCATAAATTATCATTATTAATTACATTAAATTAACTTTTTTGAGTTAAAAAAGAAGTTTCATATGAATAATGAGTTTCAACATTCAAAAAGTGGAGTTTGACACGTTTTCTGTAATATGCATAAAATTAGCATTTTTGCATAATTAATTAGGCTAACGACAAAAATTTGCATATTCGGAAAAAACTAATTATACCATCTTGTTCCTTACGTAAATATCTACAAACGTGCAAATTTTCGTGTTCATCGGACAATCGACGGCCGAGATCATAGGGGGGGGCCTCCCAGGCCCCCCCCCCAGTCAGTGGGTGCTCAAAATAGCCCAGTACAGTAAGGGTTAATGAAACATAAAAGCTTCCGCGCTTTGCGCGGAAAGGGGAAAAATGTATTCATGCAGGCGAAGATTATTTTCGAGAACGGTACAACGAATCGTCTTGTTTCTCTAATAATTAAATTAAATGTCAAAGCTTCCGCGCTTCGATCGCGCAGGAGGTGGGGTAACTGAATTTAGACAAGGATTAAGAGTCGAGAACGATACAACGAATTGTGTTCTTTCTCTAATGATTTAATGAAACGTAAAAGCTTTCGCGCTTTGCGCGCGCGGATGGGGGGGGGGGGACTGAATTCAGACGAGGATTAAGAGTCGAGAACGGGACAACGAATCGTCTTCTTTCTCTAATGATTTAATGAAACGTAAAAGCTTCCGAGCTTTGCGGGGGAGGGGGGGGGGATGAATTCAGACGAGGATTAAGAGTCGAGAACGGGACAACGAATCGTCTTCTTTCTCTAATGATTTAATGAAACGTAAAAGCTTCTGAGCTTTGCGGAGGAGGGGGGGGGGATGAATTTAGACGAGGATTAAGAGTAAAAAACGGGACAACGAATCGTCTTCTTTCTCTAATGATTTAATGAAACGTAAAAGCTTCCGAGCTTTGCGGGGAGGGGGGGGGATGAATTTAGACGAGGATTAAGAGTAAAAAACGGGACAACGAATCCTCTTCTTTCTCTAATGATTTAATGAAACGTAAAAGCTTCCGCGCTTTGCGCGGAGGGAGGGGCACTGTATTCAGACGAGCAGGCACGTACGCAGGGGAGGGGGGGGTTTGGGGGCGTTTTTTTTTTTATGTCTGTATTTTGGAGCAAACCCCCCCCCCCCCTTTTTTTTTAAAATGAAACACACAAAAAAAAAAAAATTATGCCAATGGCTGATCTAAAAAAGGTGACCTCACCCCCCCCCCCCCACCTCAAAGGGAACAAAATGTCAAATCCCCCCCCCCCCCCCCCCCCCCCGCTTATTCAGCGGCTGGCTGAGTAGTTGCGATTTTTTTTTTTAGGACAAAAAAAAAAGTGGGCCCCCCCCCCCCCCCCAAGGAAGAAATTCTGGATCCGCCCCTGGGTGCACATATCCCCCCCCCCCCCCCTACCTTGAAAACAACGGCGTGAGGTGATTTTACGCGCACTTTCCACGTTGGCCTTAGTGCCCCTTAGGATAGATTTGTGCCCCTTTCAGTGGATTTGTGCCCTCTCAAAAAAGTGGCCTTGACCCAAATTTGATGTAATTCGAGGCCTGTATCACGGTATCCTAAGAAAAGACTATGGATCGACTATGGACAACGGTGTGTAACATTCTTACCTCTCTTATTTATATGTTATATTTTAATGATTTGTGATTTAATTTTTAAATTCAGCTTTTTAAAATGTCTGTATAATTTGTATTGTCACTTCTTTACATTTGCATTTCGCATCCCAGAGAATTACGTACCGAACTCGTCTATATTTTTCTCAAATTGATAGTGAAACTAATCGTACATTACGCGGCCCCTGGAATGGCAACAAACTGACTTGTGATGGCGCTTTACAGCAATTAAAAAGATATGACGGGTTCGGAGCAGTGACAACTCATTGTCGCGGAAGTTGTCGCTCATCTTGGCAAAGACGGCTTTGTGAAACACTTAGCTGACAAGTTGCGTGACAGTGGCGAGATGTCGTTGATCTTGTAGTCATGACGGTTTCGAGAAACGGCCCCCGGGAAGATAAAGGGAGCCAGAGAGAAAAAGATATACAATAATAACATGACAATGTCTTATGGAAAATTACTACCTATAAAAAGCCATTTTTGGAAGTACTTGCATATCTGATATTGATCAGTAGACCTCTAGACCACACATAGGAGCATCACTATCCTGGCTGTGTAGTAAAAGCTGTGCTTTTGATTCTCAACATTTCAAACACCACTGTACAAAACTCCACTGATTTCACTCAAAATCGGTACTTTAGTGACAATTGATGACACCTATATAGCAGTAGAGTACATTTTTTGCAATGACGACCTTCGTCATTGCCTTGTTTTCGTTCACATTATTAATATTCTTACTTCTTCTTCCTCTTCTTCTTCTTGTCGTCCGGAATCCCATTCGTTTTGCACGTAGTGCTTGTTATTCCTATACAGGTCCTTTTCTCTTGCTCGATTCCTTTCAAACTTCGTAGGCGTAATCTCTGATATCCAATGTAGGTCACCTACTTTTTCGTTTTCTGAAATCACTCATGCGTAAACGTCCAGGCGCCATTTTGTCCGTTTCTGGTCCATTTTAAGGCCTTTCTATCTTCCTTCCTATCTCCACTCTGCTAAATCCTACAAACTTCTAACAAATTTCTCTAGATAGTCTAAGAGATGGTCTTTAATCTGCGACGTATAACCTGCCCTTCAAAATGCCATCTTCATACTCAAAATTCAAATCTGAAACCGACTCCGTCAGCAATCTCTCAAATTCTTGAAAAATGGACCCCTACAAATCTAAAAATTGCTATAACTTTCTTTAACCAATTCCTTTTCGTCTCATCTTCTCGCAGTATCTTTATTTTATAATTGCGCATAGCCATGCCAAATTTTACGCTCCAATGGCTTTGCAAAACATAAATAGCGCCCTCTAAAATTCTGGGAATTGGCTTTCTTTCTGTGGCTGTATCTCCATTATGGCTTGGCAGACCCGTACCCTTTTTTGGATTTAGATACTTGAAGATATGCCCTTTCCAGCCATATACAAAATTAAATACCCTAACACTGACCAAATTTGAGAAAATTGCCCTCCAAATTCGCCATTTTCAAGAAAATTGCAAAATAACTTCAACTTGCTCTTAAATTGCGATCATTATACCTACAACAATGAAACTTAGCAGACACATATATCAATATACGTGACAACTGTCTGCCAAGTTTGGTAAATTTTTATAACGTCAGCGCAAAGTTATCACCAAAAATGATGAATGTGCTATGCATTACGTAATAGCGCCTTTAATGCGTGCAGTACTTTGCGCGCAGATGACAGTGGTGTCAAACTGACCGCAATGAAGTGCCCTTTGGAATGATACCAAGTATGGTATATGTTCACACAGAAAATTTTTGAGTAAATCACATTTGAACAAGGGTCATTATACAAATTCCGCCGAGTTTCCGCCCAATATTATAACACGTATCGGCTATGGCGTCATTTTTTCAGACTGCTTTTCGCCCCCTAAACGTCCCTTTTTTTCCTTGAAATTTTGCAGTGACATTCCGAGTTGCTATACGCAGGGCACCTCAAAGCCGGATTTTTAAAATTGGTCAATGGGGTCATTTAAGACGCCATTTTGTCCTATAAATCTTTTTTGCATCACGTGTTTGGATGGAATTATCATAGGAAAAAAAAAGGAGTGGTTTACAATAACAACCATGGAATTCTCTCTCTAATGATACCAAATACGGCCAATAAAGAGACATAAAGAGAGAGAAGAAAAAAAAATTAACTTCGGTCACAATACAGATCCTGTACGTTTTTCGCCCATGCATTACACGCATTGTCTATGGGGCATATCGGGTTCACGCTTTTGACCCCCAGAACGATCTTTATTGCAATGACGAACATGCACCAAATCCGTTTGGCTTTTGCACGCAGTGCTTGCGAGTCCTTTCTAGGTTCTTTCCCCTATCCCAATTTCTTTCAAACTGCGTAGACATAGTCACTACCATCCCATCAAGGTCACTGTCGAGGCCTTTCTTTCGCCCTACCTATCTCCAATATCACAGAAGCTACAGACTTCGTACAAATTGCTCTTGATAGTCAGAGAGACGCTCTTTTGTTTGATACGTAGAAACATGGCGTCATTGCACGCACATCGTTCTGAGACGATTGCATTTCTAGTTTTAACTTGCTGATGTTAAAAAGAATAATTTAAAAATTCAAATTGTAAGTCTAGTGTCAAACTTTGCTTACAGCTGCATCGACATGACTGTGCAGTCTATGCAATATTGTGTGGTGTGTATATTTGTGTATAGGTCTAATAATACTACCTTCCTTTCTCTCAGCAAGCATGCAGTGCTAGAGGTCAATACACATTAGCATTGACTCTATGCTTTGCTGGAGTGCTCTAGACCTCTATACTATACTTCACAAATGCGCCAAAATTGGTGATTTAAGACCAAAGTGCTAAATTTGTCTCATGTATGCTGTCGTATCAACTGGAAGAAAAAAGTTCTGGTCCACCGACCATGCGATTACATTGTGAAAGAAACGTGGAATCGATCAGAAAAGGTGGATTATCTAGCATATAAGTATTGGTGTGTACTGCAAGGTTCTGGAATCATAAAAGTGATCAAAAATTTGGCCGAGTCTTGGTAAAGTTACATGTGCATAATAACCTGTTCCGATTTTTATGATGTTACAAGTTACATGCCATTTTGCGAATATTAAGGCATTTGAAGAGCCATGCTTTTCAGGGAACATTTTTTATCTGATGTTCTAACTTCTTCCACACTTGCATAATACAATGATAACGCTCACAAATTATTTTTCACCTATTTCCAGAACTCAACCTTCTCTTTAAACTAAGCTGGCTACATCACTAAACGATGGGTTTACACCCATGGCATTGCAAACAAAGTACAATGTAATAGTGCAATCATGAGTGAGCTGTTAGGTAGCCAAGTATTGATACGAATGGAAAAAAGGTGCTCTAGGCCTCTAGCGAGTATCCAAAAAGGATTTTATATTCCTGTTTAACACCTTCCCTTACTATAAAACACCTGCTCCAAAGGGTTTTATACTGTTCTGTTGCCAAGTGTCAAGTGTACATTTGATTCCAACACAAAGTCTAGCTTTAATTATAGACCTACTATCCAAACCATCTCAGGAAGTTAATGTAGCGATGCACCCATAAGGGAATTGGTTTGATGCAGAAATGCCAGAGGTGAAAATTTCTGGTTAAAACTATTTATGCGATAGAAACAAACATATTGGCTGACATAGTTGGCTTATACTTTTATTCGAAGACGGGGTGAGGAATTTACCCAATGGCAAGCCCGTATTCAAGTCACGTGTTTATGCTTTAATTTTTTCTACCTCGCCCGGCAATTTTTGTGTAGCAGTGATGCGAGTTGTGTGCAGCATCTTGATTCACGTTTCCACGCATGTCACATCTTGATGCATTCTTAGTTCATGTAATCAGGCCTGATAAAAACCTGATTTAAACCGGTTTCCCCGATTTTTTTTTTTATATAAATATTTTTTTTTACCAGATGTTTTTTTTTTTTTCTTCCTCATTTTATCCTGATTTTCCCCTTATTTTCTCTATTCTTCTCAATTTTCCCTATTTTTTTCCCAATTTTCTTACTCAAAAGGGGGGAATGTTGTTAAGATGCCATTTTCCCCTCCGAATCCTTGTTTTTTTTTTTTTACTTAAGCGGGGCGTGGTTGAGGGGCTGGAGGGGGGGGGGGGGACCTTTTTTTTTTGTGCTCACTGTCACCCCTGTGTAATGCACATAATTTCATAGGGCATGATTATGCATAGGCTACACCAAGAACCGCATCGTACGTGTGATATGTGATGTGACTGGCTCTTTATATGAAGTACATGTAAAAGTAAGCAGCGCCTTCTAGCACTGCCTTGCAGAGCTACAGAAAAGTACTGATCTTCAGTGGTGTTAACATTTTTGGGAAAAATATACCGAATTTCAGAGCTAAGTCAAGTGTTAGTTTCTGTTGCATGATGCTATGGGATGCACATGCGTCAAGACTTCTTGAATGTTAAATTGAAAATAATGCTTTTAATAAGACACTTACGGGTCTTGTGTAGTTTTGGTAAGCTCTCAAAAAAGGTTTTGTTTGATTTCTTTTGCACACGTCTCACTTATGACACAAGGAAACAATAGAAGACTCTTATTTGATAATGAATATGTGCTTTGTCATTCAAAATGTCTGTTTTGTTACCAATACTATTCATGACCTTGTAATTGTTGAGCTTTACAACGCCTCTCGATGGCTTTTTTTAATGACAAGGACAATGTATTGAGTTTCATGAGTACATGCAGGTTGGAATGTACTTAGTAATACATGAAATGCGGGGGACTGGGCCTGATCAATAACACTGTTGTCAATAGCTTGCAGTGTGTGTGATAAACATACATGTACATGCATGAACAGTAGTAAGTAGTCTGGTATATTGGAGGCCTTATTTTCCAGTATGCAAGCTAGTAAGGGATGTCATGTCCAACTCATGACTCTTTGGATTATAGTGGATAATAGAATTGAATTGAATTAATTAATTATTCACCCTTTTCATTAAAAAAAACACATGCAAAGTCAAATAGTGCAGTACAGAAATTCTTACAAAGGTGGTTAACACAAGAATAGAAGGGGAAATAAATTAAAGAAATTGTCATTAAAAAATTAATTTAGGCAGAATTTGCTACCCACAGCATGGAAAAGGTTAATGTGAAGTAAGTATCCAAGACTCGGGGATGGTTTACATGCGTGAATCTACTCTAGTACTAGTTCTTGTCATTTGATGTGTAAAATAGTCGTCTAAACTGTGCACTGCACCATTGCCGTTCCGATTGTGTCAAAAAAAGTGGAAGTCAAATATGGCTCACCGTCTACCGAGCAAGTTACGATAGGCAAGACAAAAATGCTGATCCAGTCTATTGATATTACAATGGACAGGTAGTACGCACTCCTTGTCACATTATCCACAAAATAATGACTTGCCCAAGATTATGATGATGAAGAAGAAAAAAAATTAGGCACTATGAACTAACCCTGTAAGTTCAGGCTTTGATCGGATCGGAAGATCGGAGCAACGCTCTCGCACCTGTGATCGGTATCGGCAAAAAAAATCAGCAGAATTAAAAAAAAAATTTAATGCCCAAAATTTTCAAGTTTTTGGCTTTCAAATGCTCAAAAAAAAATTATGGCTGGGATTATTTTGTCATTTGGAGTTGTTGTAGACCACGTTTGTTGATATTTAGTGCCTTTTCATGACTTTGAAATTAATAATATTGGTCTTAGAGAAGAGGCAAAACATGCGGGCCGCCATCTTGGATTACAATGTAGGCTTGCAGAGAGGTAAAAATAATGTGACCGAAGGCCCACATATATGTTTAGTCTATCTGCAGTCAACTGCAGGGCAATATGAATGTACGACAAATAGCCTGTTTTTATTTAATCGACAGTATTGATGAGCAACTGTTGATTAATTTTATTTTTTACCTTTTACAGCTGAGGTCCGATGTAGTTCCCAAGACAGCTGGTAAGTTACTTTGACTATTTCAGTACAATGCAAGTACATACAAGTTAATGTTGCCAATTTGAGGAAGAAATGCTGATTTATGTATATTAATTCTTTGAACTGATTAAATCTTGTTTGCGTGTAAGTACACCCTCCCTTTTTAGTGCTGCGAATCCCACCAAAATATTGTAACATTTTACCGGTACGTACAGTGCAATCGGACTAAGAATGCTAAGGGTAATTTTTCTGAAATAGAGACAGATGCATGTATTCTGAAGTTAAATCACGTGAAAGGTATTTTATGCCCGTTTTAACATTGAAAACAAAGACATGATCTGTGATAATAACTTGGAAAATAATGTTTGTGATGACGTGGGCAGTGAAATGATTGTTCACTTGCATACATTGTACATTCTTCCTTGCCATTTCATCATGATTTGCTTATACGGGACTTGGTGAAGCTGATGTGTATACAAATCTTGATAATGCAAATGGTGAAATTCGATGACCCGAAGAACATTAACGGAGCTTGCCTTCTGGACTTGGAATGCATCAGTCCGTCCCGTGTAAGGGATATGTATAAGCTTCCTTTACCATTCCTCTCACAGTGGTGGGTGGGTGCATTATGTAATGTCTGTCCACAAATCAGTGAAAAAATGCACGGGGCTCAGGGCGAAATCAAATAGCCCCTGAAATGCCCAAAAAGAGCCCCCGAAAATCAGAAAAGAATTCAATGCAAAACAAATTTTAGAATGTTATTTTCATGCAGGCAAGGTTGAAAAGTAGCCCCCAAAAATATTAATTTTTTCCCTGCTATCACAACCCAAGTTAACATGTCTTTACAAGATTTCTTTGCACCTTTTTATTGCTGTATAGAGAACTTCCGTGTCCTGTGCACTGGGGAGAAGGGCTTCGGCTACAAGGGATCCAGTTTCCATCGTGTCATCCCAAAGTTCATGTGCCAAGGTGGGGACTTCACTAAGGGCAACGGCACTGGTGGAAAGAGCATCTACGGAGAGAAGTTTGCCGATGAGAACTTCACTCTGAAGCACACTGAGCCAGGTTTGTGCATCTTGTCAGGGAAAAAATATACAGGGGCTTGGGGCGAAGTAGCCCCCGAAAGTAAAAAAAAAAGAGCCCCCAAGTTCAAAGCAAAACAAATTAAAGAGTGTTATTTTCATATTCAAGCAAGCAAGCTTGAAAAGTAGCTCCCGAAATGTTTTTATTAATTTTTTCCCTGCATCTTGTCACTCTTGGAAAAGGATGAGGTGGAGGGGGGGGGGGGGGGGGGGGGGGGGAGTGAGAATGGTTGTTAGCTCAAGATTGAACTTGTGATTGTACAGTGATTGAATTTGAACGTAAAGAGCTAAAAACCACCATATAACGCACAAGGGGGGCGAATTCCTGACACACAGCCCAACTTGTTACTGCAAGATGTCAGCTTGGCAGACAATTCCAAATGACTGTGCACGCATGATACTTTCTTACATGTTGTGCATTGGTGCATGGAAATGGCTATTACACAAAGATATTTGACATGGATTTGATGATTCTCGGGGAGGGTTTCATTATAAACGATGAATTTGTCACATGAATGACTAATGAGGTGGTATGCTAGGGAGAGGCAGAGACAGCATAAGAAGAAGAGAGAGAGAGAGAGGCAGAGCAAGAGAGGGGACAGGGAGAGGAAGGAAAGAGACTAGCATCATAGAAATAGGATAATTTGATATTGTAGCAAACTTGAAAGATTAACCGTATATAGGTTTAATACACGACATGGAAAGACTAAATGGGGTAGTTAAAAGGTATTACAAAGTTTTGGTAAATTTTAAAAATTGGCTGGATAGTGATTCTTTACAATTTTGATATATTTGGATGCCCCTATCGATGTATTATAAGCACTAAAAATATTAGCCCCTAAAACTCTTCTGCTTTTGAGAAAAATTGAATATAAAAATTTACCGGTGCTCCCTGTAAATTTTGATAAATTTGAAATAGCGCCTACGACCAGACGATGGTAGCTGCGACCATAAAAATCTCAGAATATGCAGATCCGATATAATATATTCCAAACGGTAATAGCAAATCGGTCGATTTTAGTCAAATAGTATTGTTTGATAGCTAAATTATTATTTTGACCTTGAGAGGGCGCTATACAACTTAAAGAGTTTATTATTTACAATTTCATCACTTTAGACTCTATTTCAACCGTGACAACGATCACTGAATATTGTAGGACCGCATATGCTTCCAATTTGTTCATTTGAACCAAATTCATTACCCCATACCAAAACTTTGTATTACCTTTAAGTTCATGAGGTCAGATGTTATTGATCAATGAACATACAATATTACAGGCCGAGGCATATTAGAGACGCAGTTGCGTTCCGTAGACAGGGTCGCATTAGAAATGCAGTCGCATCCATCACATTTATTGGGGATTGTTTTTATATTCTACAGGAACCCTGTCAATGGCTAATGCTGGACCCAACACCAATGGATCACAGTTTTTCATCTGCACAGCAGTGACCTCGTGGTAAGTATAAGATATTACTCAGATAAGGATATGAGAAAACTGGGTGTACTTCCTCAAGTCATGCTTGGGTGATTACTACCAGATTTGGCATGAACCGTCAATAAATTGTATTATTGTTAATACGTAACACCATCTCAGCCATCAGATTCATTCACGCACAACGTTCACCATCTCCACTCCCAGGGGGTGTTCCTTTTATATGGTCACCATGAGGGCATATCAAAATTATTAACACAAAGGCTTTGGTCATCTTTCTAGGTCCCCATTTCTCTCCTGGGTAAGGGGTAGGTGGAGTGGCAAATGTAGATTAATGCCTTGCCAAAGGAAATTGATGCTGTGTCGGGATCAAACCCATGACCTTTGCACTACAAGTCGGGTGCTTAGAAGCCCCCCACCCCCGGGATGGGCTATGCAGTTTCAAAATAGCCCGTGCTAGATTAGGTTAAACCAGTCAACTATGACTTGTTTGCTACTCTCTGTTCACACTGTCAACCATGGCATCGTGAAGGCGTGTTCACGTTTTCCCGGGTCTACCATTTGGTAAACTGTTTGGACGTTGAATCAAGAGGCACATGTTCAAACGACTTTCATCAGATATCCCTCCTGATTCCTAATCCAATACCGATACTGGGAGCCAACTCGACAATTCGATCATTAGATCCAGTTGTAACTTATAGTTTTAAAAGTCGTTAAACAATGGTCAAAATCAAATAAACTCTGTCTATGATGATAAGATTATTTCCTCCAAATTGGGACTTTTAAAATTCTGAGGAAGTCTTTAATTTGTGTTCAGCAATTAACTTGGGAGGGTGATGGACAAATGTAGACATTAGATGACTTTACACTACACATGTAGTAGTGCTGTATATCTGTATCTCAAAATTGGTACAGAAAATGAATTAAAGCCCATTATAGTGATAATTCTGTAGTTTGCTATTGATCGGTGATATCATTTATTTAGTACAGGGATGCCAGTTTTCAGGCAGTCGCCTGAGTTCAGGCCCTGGCAAGTTATTTTCATATCATAGTTTAGGCTTTTTGTGTACAAACTAGCTCATTCTAGGTGATTTTCAGGCCCTCTGTTCAATTCTAACTGGTATCCCTGATAATAACAAATTCACAGATACATTGTTCAGGATGCAATTGGGATATAGGTTAGATTTAGATTAAAAGTCACAGGAATAGTTTTTTTTTAATCCAGCTGTGTACTACATCCTATTTGGCTGCTCTGCTGTTAGTGTGCATGATGATGTCGAATCTCTGGGAGCATTACCCTGTAGAGGTGTCGTGGTCGAGTGGATATGTCACCGGACTGTGGATCACAAGGTCCGCGGTTCAAGTCCCGCCGCGGCACTAATGTCCTTTGGCAAAACATTGATCTACACTTGGGTACCTGGTAGGATTATTCCTTGAAATGCACTGTGCGCCGATATCCGTAGCCGGAGCTAAGGCTAGGGTAATTTCCAAAGCTCTTTGGAAGCGCATAGAGACCAAGTATTATGCACTATACAAGAACGGACTATTTATTATTATTTTCATCATCATCACCATCTTAATTCTCTTACAGGCTCGATGGAAAGCATGTAGTCTTTGGCAAAGTGGCTCAAGGTTCCGACGTCATTAAGAAGGTTGAGAGTTACGGGAGCGAAAGTGGCAAAACCTCCAAGAAGATAGTTATTGCTGACTGTGGCCAGCTGTAAATCAACGAAATTCAAAATATTGGTCTTGTCTAATATCATCAGACCTATTTGTTAAGTTTTATCCCATCATGTAGTAGCAGCATGTGATGTTGAATATACTCGTTTTGTACAAGACAGTTCTTTTCTTATTTTTTTTTTTAATTGTGTAGATGTGTTGAATAACTTGTTAAACTGAGTGAAAATTTGTATTTCAAAATAGACTGGTTACATCAGATAGATATAGAAGTACTATTTCATATGGTTTAAAATAATCCTTGGTGCCAATGTAATTTTGATAAGAAATGATGAGGAAGCAGATGGTTTTTGAGATCGCATAGTGATATGCTTTTTTTGACCGCCACATTAATGTCACCGAGTTCCCATTTCTATTCAAGGCAGCACATTAAAACAATCAAGCAATTCTTCACTACGTGCTTTTTATACTTCGTACATATTATAAATACATGTATCTATAATGGTAAGAACTTCTACATTGGTCTTAAGCCACTTTTTCATTGTCCTGCACTCTTCTCATTACAACAAAAATCCTGGCCCTTCTGCTCTTCAAAGAGAGATGGGTTCATTCTGTCACCTTTCTTTGATTGACTGGAAGTACTGTAGTTGTGTGAAATGAAAGATAATGTTTCGAAATCAAGATCTGGACCAATTCCAAAATCAAATAACGGATAAGAAATAGAGCATCTTTGTGCAGCGTAGACGTGTATCTGTGCGTTACCTAGTATGGAGCAGAATTTCATGTTGTGTAGAATATATATTCCATTATATTAAATGGAGAATACTTGAATTTCCTGTTTTGGGGAGGGGGGTCATTTGCCTTCTGTGAAGGTGAGTGTAAATACAGAGCATTTTTTGTTTTTTAATTGCTGAGGTGGTGGGGCATCTGTTTACCCAGCGACAATCATTCATGTGAGTTGTGAAACGCAAGTTCTGCTCATAATTCATAAGCAGTTCATGTTTATTTTCTGAGATTCTTATTTGTATAATTTGGATAAAGATTTGGTTTGACACTTTGACAGCATAGCAAGTCAGTGGGAATGTGAGCCCCTTTTATTCATATGGTTCAACCAGAATATTGTGAAATCGATCATGATCTTTGAAAACAATACCTGAAGCTGTTTTCCCTTAAAATGTTTTAAACAAATTGTATTTGTATTTTTTTGTATTTTTTTGTATTAGCATGCAGATTGTCTTTGTTGACGTAGTGAAAAATCAATATTTTTTCTGTATCTCCCAAGTAGTAGACAATAAAATCATATTCGGTCTGGAAATCGATGTTTTTATTTTCTGTTATTCGCTGTCTACCTTTCAGACGTGAGGCTTTGTTTCCATATAAAGCTTTAAACACAAATAACACATACCTGCCAACCCTTCAGAAAAATCAGGAATATTCTGATTTTTTTTTGGTGTGGATTATCAGGACCTAAAAACTTGTAATATTTCGATTTTTCAATTTTTCAATTTTTTAATTTTTTTTATCATATGCTGCGATTTGAGAGTTCACATACTCAGGTGCTGAACGGCTGCATGATCGAGCATCAAATTTGTATTGCCTTTTTTTGTACAGATTGACGCTTTATTGCCAGTTCCATACATGCCAACTGTTCAGATTAAAGAGGAACATTCCTCTTTTTGGGAAAAGATAATTATCATTTTAATGCAGGTGTTCCTCTTCCTGTACAAATTTGTCTGTAGTACTGAATAGGAGAGTTAGGATTGTTCCTTTTTTTTTTTTTAAATAGTATAATTTGTACAGATTTCTGATTTTCAAATGTTGGCATGTATGCAGTTCCGCTGCATGTGCGAACGCCTATTAAAGGTATAAATTTGTTATTTTCGAAGGCATACAGTGCTAGAAATTCATATTTATTTTCAAATGTTGGCAGGTATGATAACATTGGAAATCATCTCAAATAATCTGTTGCAGAAAAAATGGGACAAAGGCGAGGTGCACTTTACATTTTCTGGGTCTTGTTCAGCCATGGACAAATTTACTGACGTTATTTTGGGGATGAGAAGGAGATTACATATACCAAGACAGCAAGAATTTAAAAAAAATTCAACTCGTATTATTTCCCATTTTGAAACGATGTGAACACAGAAGCAAAAAAAAGCAATAAAATAAAATTCTGAAAATGGTGGGATACACCTAGATTTTAGAAGCAAATTGCTTGTGGGTAGAGTCCCAGATTTACAAAATGATAATTAACAATATGACATAGAATCGGGGTACATGTGTGTTTAACAAAATTATAAGAATAAAGGGAGTTTACAGATAGCACATGGTACACATGACCCCAAATATCCACAGATCTTTTACACATGGAGAAGTTCCACTTTGAACACCTTAGAATAATAACTGCCAAAGTCCTAGATGTGCTTCATGAATACCTTTTGTTTGACCTCTTGAAAAGAATACTTCCACCTGCGTATCATAGAATGTACTGTTGGTGCATAAATGAATAATGTTATATAACTTTTATGAGCGCATATCCACTATTCATCTCTGTGGGTAATACCATTTTGGTACAAATGACCTTTATCTGCCCATGCGCAGATTGTATCTGTAAACTAATATTAAGACGTACAACATTTGCACATCAATTATCTGAAGAATACAGACATACTAGACACGTACGTACATACAAACACACATACATACATACATACATACAATGAAGAGAATAAGAAATGATGAGATAAGTCAAGAAAGAAGATGAGAAAGAGAGAACAGAGGGACCGGGAGAGAGTGGAAAAGAGGATACACGTGTGAAGGAAAAGATAGCACAGTTGGAAGCTTACATAGATAAAGAGAAACCGGTAGATAAATAGAGAGGGAGGGAAAGCAGGGGAGCGGATCCAGGAGAGCAAAAATATAAAGGGTTATCGTGGAAAAGAGCATGTTAAGAAGCTTTCGTACACACGAGAAACGGTAGATAAATAGAGATGGAGTGAAAGCAGGGAGGAAGGGGTTAACGGATCCAGGTTTCTATGACTGACAGAAGAGGGGGTAAGGAAATATGCAGAGGCAGCCCTCGGGGGGGGGGGGGGCACTCCGGCAGGGGTTCAATGCCCAACTTTTTAAGGTACCCCCTAAATGTCCCTTTGCATAGAAACAGTGCCCCTTTTCCTTTTGATAAGTGCACCCCCTCCCGATTTTGTTCATAAGATCCCCTTCACTCCCTCATCATTGTCCCTTTTCACCTCTGATTAATGCCCCTATTAAAATCCGATTAGAGCCCCATTTTACTTCGACAACTGCCTCTTTTCCTTTCTCATAACTGATAAGCGCCCCTTTTCATCACTGGTAATTAGGCCCCTTTTTCAGGTACGAGAAATACACATTACTAAGTCTGAGAAGTGCCCCCTTCACCTCTGATAATTGCCCCTTTTCATATCTGAGAGGTACACGTTTTATTTTGACAAGTGCCCCATTTCCTTTGTAATAATTGCCCCCTTCCCCTTCTGATAACTGCTCCTTTATTTCTTGATGAGTGTTCCTGTTCACCCCTGATGAGTGCCCTTTTCATTTTGATACGTGCCCTTTTTCCTTTATAACTAAGCACCCTTTTCCATTATCATAAGTGAAAAAAACCCAAAGTTTAACCCATTTTTATCTCACCCAAAGTACATATTAATGGACAATCTTTTATGTGATCGATAAAATGAACTTGTAAACAAAGTAAAGTATTTTACGAAGTACACGAAGGACAGTATTCTGTTTTATCCATCAAACATTACATTCAATACTTTTTCAGTCCGAATGAGAGAGAGAGAGAGAGAGAGAGAGAGAGAGAGAGAGAAAGAGAAAGAAAGAGAGACAGCAAGAGACAAGTGAAGAGAAATCCAATTCACCCTATAATCAAATAAAGTCTGAGAATCTCAATCCACATATTTACAAATAATTCAAATATTTTTGTGATTGCATATGATATGTAAAAATTGTTGAAGATGGTGATAAAATCGAATAAAGAACAAATCATTTTGTAAAATTTTGGAGTTATATAATAACAATTTTTGTTTGTGTAAGGAGAAGGGTTCCATTGCACAATTATATGTCAATGGATTCCTATAAAAATAACAAAAAGGGACCTATTGCGGGGGGGGGGGAGCAGCGTAGAAAAAACTATCGGGGAGCCTAGGGAGTGGCCATTCTTCAAAAGGGCCCTTGGGGGGGGGGGAACCTGCCGTCGTCAGGTCGATCAGCTATGGCTGCGCCGTAGCCTGCGACCGGTAGCGTTAGCCACAAAGCCATGTCCAATTTAAAACTTGATTTGATTTGATTTATTTCTTGCCATGTTTTTTAAGGTTTTTTACATTTTCAATTTTACTTTCCTGAGTTTATTAATTCACTCTCTACATCAGTCACATTTTATCCTTTTCCAGTCTGTAAACAACTTTGCAACATGACAACAATGATGGAAAGGGTTTTATATATTTCTCATATAAAGGCGCCCTAAACTTGCACGATCGAGGTGATCATGGGTCTTTCATATTCGAGTCTATTGAAAGCAACCCCCCCCCCCCGGTACATTTTGAAAATTGGCTGGATAGTGATTCTTTACAATTTTTATATATTTGGATGCCCCTATGGATGTATTATAAGCACTAACAAATTTATCCCCTAAAACAATTCTGCTTTTGAGAAAAATTGGATATAACATTTTCAAATAGCGCTTACGGCCAAACGATGGTAGCTATACGATCATGACAATCTCAGAATATGCAGTTGTGATATATATATTCCAAACGGTAATAGCAAATCGGTCGATTTAGTCAAATAACATTGTTTTATAGCTAAATTAAATCTTGATCTTGAGAGGGCGCTATACAACACGAATAGTTTATTATTTACAATTTCATCAATTTAGACTCGATTTCAGCCACAACAACGATCACTGAATATAATTGTAGGATCGCATAATTATGCTTCCAATATGTTCATTTGAACCAAACTCATGACCCCATGCATACCAAAAATTTGTATTATACCTTTAAAGTAAAATGAGCATCTCTCAGATGTGAATACGGGCAATTATACTAGGTGAAGGGGGCACTTAATTATCAAAGGTGGTATAAGAGGCACTTATTATAATGTGGAATGGACAACTGTAATAAATAAAAAGGGGCACTTATCTGAAGTAAAAGGGGGCACTTTTCCTAAGTAAAAGGGGCACTTTAGGGTTACCTCAAAATATGGGGGCACTGCCCCCTCATCCGGCTACGCCACCTCTGGCAAAAACTCTTACAATTTTGAAAAGGCAGACCCATATATAGGGGGATTTTTTGTTTAAAATGGGATCCGTCACCCTTTTTTTAAGGGTTTTTGTGTGAAAAAGTTGCCCATAATAGAGCGGCATGCACACCCCCGACTGTCTTAAATTTTGAATACCCCCCCCCCCCCGGGTTTTGACCCCGTCCCCGCCAACAATTGAGGGCAAAATATTTCGAAATAAATTTTACTAAATATCCTTCCCCATAGTCCTAGGGCTATCAACTCCTCTTTGGAATTTCATCTCTTTCATTTCCCACCCTTTTACTTTTAGTCGTCGTTGTCATCCAAAGTTTGTTTCGTTTTCGTTGTTGTCTATCCACTTTTGTGTTGAAGTAACATGTACGTACAGAGCGTTTTACCTATCACTTCCGGTCCTCAATGCAAAATGGCCGAGAATGCGGACAAACCCTCGGCGAAGGGCTCCACAAAAGCACAAGAAAACAACATGAATTCTTCACTGAAAGACACGGATTCCAAAGTGACATCGCCACAGAATGGTAGCACCAATGATTCAGACAATGAAAATGATGAAAACTCGTTGAAAATCGGTGATACTTACTTGATACAGCGGCACGACAACACGTGGCGTAAGTATGGATGACGAATCGTGTACAAAGTCAATCTAAATTTAAAAGAACTGATGAGCCGCGCTTGAAGTCTGGCGCAGCTCTGCTGTGTGTGAGTGATTGTTCTTGACGTTGTAGAAGTCTACTTGTAGACTCTAGTGTTGTGTTTTGAGTTGATGCGTGGTTCAGAATTACTTACTTATGGATAGATCTACGTAGGCCTTGTGGATTATTCTGAAAGTTAAGAAGTTAAGTTTAAGTGAACAATAAACATGGTTAAGGCTCATTATTCTGTTCATAAGTGTGAGTGTAGTGTGACCATTTGGATCGTGACTCTAGCGTGGAGATCGATACGTACCTAACCAGTAGGGGCGCTGGTCTGAGAATGAGGATCGTCCTCATAAACAAGGATATCCTCGTAAATGCAGACAAAATGCGTCCTCAACAATTAGGGATCGTCTACATTTTCACAGACATTTTTTTTCATCAGAGCTCTGCAGGTTTCGGCCTTCGGGTTACCAAACCGCCCACTGGCATCGGCGATGTGAAAAATGGATTCCGCATAAGAAAATAACTCTAGATCTAGTTCACTGTCTACTTTTATGGGTTGTCCGTCCTCCTGAGGATTTATCGCTCATAATGTGAAAGTCTCTGTACAAAGTAGATGTAAAATACTTCAAGAAAATCATCGCGGAATCTGTTTTTATTCAACGACAACGTGTCGATCAAAAATATGAAACGTCTCTATCAAAATCTGAACGATCCTTATTTTTGAGGACGCATCGGTCAGCATTTACGAAGACGATCCTTATTCTTGGACCAGCGCCCCTACTGCTCACTACCATGATAAGTTGATAACACATCAAAAATCTTATTCAAATAAAGGTCATGATCTAAGAGTTGGTATCTTTCTTACCTGTTTTATTAATTTTCTTATCTTTTTTGGTGTATTTTAATTATTTTTCCTAAAAACGAAGACGTGAACCTTAATTTTAATGACCGTAATGATTGTCATCAATTCATTTAAGTGAATTTAGTACTTTCATGAATTTAATGAGGATCTGAGATAACAGTCGCTAAGCTTTACCCCGGCCTATTGTCTGTATGGCTGTCGCTGAAATGCAAAGAGATGCTGTTTACACACATAAAACTGCTAATTTGATACTTACTCAAGAATAATACTTAGTCATTACTCATTAGTGTAAAAAGGTGCTTGCACAGGGAGTTTAATTCTTAAGTGACCCTCAACACGTGCACCTTCGAATACTCAACTAATATTTGTTTTAGATTGTAACATTGTTAAAAAAAAAGAGAAGAATTTCAGTTTTGACTCCTTGGCAAGCTAGTTCACATTGTGCACACATACTCATGTGGTATGAGAGGATTGTACAATACTACAATTAACTAGTGGCCTGCAAAGGATAAAAGATAAAGACCAGTTATGGTCATGCGATTGCATTGTGAAAGAAACGTTGTGGAATCGATCAGAAAAGGTTGATCATCTAGCATATAAGTATTGGTGTGTACTGCAAGGTTCTGGAATCATCAAAACGATAAGAAATTTGGCCCAGTCTTCGTAAAGTTACAAGCACTGTACACAGAAAGATGTATATGGGACTACGCACACGTGAGCGACACATGCGTTTATATCTCACAGTCCAATAGATAAACTAATTTACCAAATATATTGATTAGTAGGCGGTTTCCTGGCAAAATTTTTATCATGTATTAGTCTAAACATATTCTTTCACATGATTGGTAATAAGAGCTTCCATTTCATTTTTTGAAATTGGGGCGTTTCCAATACTGGTCTTTACCTTTAACAATATTTTTTTTTTTCTTCTTCAGACAATGCCGAGATTGTGCAGACCAGAAAGAATGAACAGGATAGCAACAAGAAGGAGTATTATGTACACTACAAAGGACGTAAGTATTAAAGACCCACTGCACAACTTGTAGCTACTTGCGCCCTCTGTATAACAAACAATACCTAATCGGTGACCATTGGTCCCCATGATCCTCTTTTTCTTATGTTAACTGAGAGCTGAGTTGATGAGATAACCACCTGTCCAGTAACCTTGCAGGGCAGTCTAATCCCTCCTTTAAACTACGGCAGATAAGTTTTAAAGGAGGAATTATCTTAATTCTTCTTCTTTTCTTCTGTAGAACTTGGGAGTATAGTGCAGGCCATTTTGGTTTATCTTTGTACTTTATTAAAGGCATCGTTTAACGATGTTAAATCTGAGCTGCATGGCCCTACATGTTATCAGTGTCTGTTATATGGTGTGATATTGTAGCCCTAAACAAGTTGCGGTTTAAAAGGATCAAAGTAAAAATCTTTGAGTGACCGGTTTCACCATACTCATTTTCCTAATAGACTAGTGTTATAAAAACCGTTGGAAAACGAATTCTGAAATTTCTAATTCCAATCGTAGATATCATGATAATCAGACAGGTGATTGGCTTGTAAAAGTAATGGGATTCATTGATGACCTATAGGTTTATAATTGTAATTACAGCATGAGCTAAATCCAGGATTTATTTTAGAATCTAAGGCAAAGTTACCCAATCCCTTTAAGTAATGCAGTTGTATATTCAGTGCGTTTGAAGATCTAGTCTATTCCAGTCTGTTACAAAATCAGTGGGTAACTGGGGCAAATTCCACTACCATCCCTTACACCCCCCCCCCCCCCTCCTTGTGTAACAATTCTCTTAATCCTCTATTAAAGAAAGCAGACTGTTATTTAAAAAAAACTTGGTCAACTGTCAATGCATCGTAACGGTAAAGGACACTTGCTTAACATGGAACCACTTGCCAATGATGCTTTAGTTATCCCTGTCTGAAACCCAAGAAATACTTGGATGTGAGGACAGATAATACTTGACTGAGGCAAACACACAATTTGTAATTGAAAGAATGCATGAGTAGAGAAAGCACAGGACAAAAGGGACTTTGGAAATCATTGTTGATCTTTTTGCCCAGCTTTTTTTCAAAAGAACAGCCCCATTTTAACCTTCATGCAGTATGTATGATGTAAATGCTTGGGGGATAAAAATTAATCCTTAGTGGGAATAGGAATTGTTATCCTTTGGATGTTTGAATGCCATATCGGGTATCAAGTTTGATGTAAAATAGGCATGTAGGATTCGGCTAAAAGGTATTCTTTCAGTCCTGAGTTTAGTTAAAGATAAAAACCAGTTATGGCCATGCGATTGCATTGTGAAAGAAACGTTATGGAATCGATCAGAAAAGGTTGATCATCTAGCATATAAGTATTGGTGTGTACTGCAAGGTTCTAGAATCATCAAAATGATAAGAAATTTGACCCAATCTTGGTAAAGTTACAAGCACTGTACACAGAAAGATGAATATGGGACTACATGACACGTGCGCGACACATGCGTTATATCTATCTGGTCCAAATATATATAATATTTTACCAAATGTATCAATTAGTAGGCGGTTTCTCTGCAAAATTTGTATCATTACGTATTAGTCAAAACATATTCTTTCACATGATTGGTAATAAAAGCTTCCATTTCATTTTTTGAGAGGGGGGCATTTCCAAAACTGGTCTTTACCTTTAAGGACTTTGGCAATTGTAGGGGAAGTGACCGCCGAGCAATCTTCGCTAGAGCGTGCCTCCTTGCACCATATCAATCACAACTTATCTTGTTGGTTGTATTTGCCTGTACCCTATGCAGTCAATCGGCGCATGGACGAGTGGGTCGGGAAAGAGAAGGTGAACGTCCAACAGCCCCCCCAGGAGAGGCAGAAGTCCGAGACCGGAGACTCGCTGGACGACTCGGACAGAAAGATCACCAGGAACCAGAAGAGAAAACACGACGAGATCAACCATGTTCAGAAGGTCAGTGAGTAGGTCACCTCAGAGTACAGAGTTTTCTAAATGTCCAAATGAATTGGCTTTGCCTCCTCAAATTGGCATTTGTTATTATTATTTTTTTTTTAATTTTTACATAGTTGAAGACAAATCAACTAATCAAAATATATATTAAAGGACCCAAATGTGAATTAAATTACAAAATGAACAAAAAAATAAACAGACCATTATGTTCATGAAAATACTGATTTTGTATATTCCACTTTGTGCGCCACCGATTATTTTTGATAAAAGCCTTGTTTCTTCTCGGTCGGGACAATGCACAAGAGAAAGGGATTCAAAATTCTCTGTGTACTGATTTTCCTCATATTGCTGATGTATTATTTGCAATAACATCCTGGATCAAAAAATGATGCAAGAAAGTCACTTCAACTTGATGGTTGTGGTCTACAAGAAAATTGAAAGGGAATCCTTATATGGGACGGATCACAAAAGCAATATTTTGCTCGGGATGTTATGAATATTTGAGATCCTTGCAGTATACTTTTCTTTAAAATGTTAACGTCATATGTTGCTGTTACAGTTTGGCATGTGAGTATTACAGTATCAGAATTACCAGGTTCTTGCATCTTGACATTTTTGCCAGTGATGATTAGTTATCCCTGTCTGAAACCAAGCACAGCTTGGATTTGTAGACATTTGTACTTTTACTGAGGCATTTCTTTAAGTAAACTTGAGTTCTGGTAATTAAATTGTACTTTAAGAAAAACTGTCCAAAAGTTATTGATACCGGTATTGATTGCTCTTAAGTGTCCTTGTGTATGATAACGTAAAATTTACCTGTGAAACCAGTTCATGAATTACAACGCACTGAATAGTGCCAGCACGGATATACACATGTGGGACAATGTAATTTATGGTTGCATCTTGTGACTGATGATAAAAAATTTCCTTGAATTCTGTGCGACTTGTTTCTTCAACCATTGCAGAGCTGCCAACCATTCCGTTTTTGCCGGAATTACTCCGTTTTTCCTCCAAATTACGGTATTACGTTTTTTCTTCTTTTTTAAATTTTTTACATACCACACGTCAAACAATTGCCCTAACATGGTGGTTTTATCACAAATTCAACAGAAAACTAAATTTAAAACATACTTGAAAAGAAAAATATTCTCAAAAAGAATGAAATGCCGATAATACCAAAATAACCACCAAAAAAATTCCTGCTTGTATGGAAAAAACAGCATGATGAATGAACATTTCTGCATTGGAAGTTTCTTATTTTTGCCATCATGATTCCTTTTTTTGGTCGCACAAGGTTGGCAGCTCTGCCATTGGTATAACTAGAAATTACGTACGTTCAGTGGAAGTTACATAGACACACATGTGATGTATTTTATTCACCATTATCAAAATTTTAATGTTGTGAGGTTGTGTCTCCAGCTTATTTTGTCTGTTATTGCATCATAACAAATATTATTCCTGTCTTCCCCTTTGTGTTCGCAGAGCTTTGCAGAAATGGATCCAACGACAGCTGCATTGGAAAGAGAGCATGAAGCTGTGAGTGTGGAAATCTGTACTTTATTTTCATTTCCTAATTTTGATTCATACATTTCAAATCTAAAATGGCTGGTTTATCTTGACGACTTCTCAAGATTACAGATAATACAACTTTAGTGTTTCAGAAAAATTATTAGAATCAGCTCCTAATAGATTTTTCAGATAACTATAATGCTCTCTATCTGAGATATTTTTATGATGCACACTATTTTATCAAACCGCTATGAATTTTAAATGATTATTTCTGGTCAAGTCCAAGGTATTATCTCCCTTACGATACCAGCATCATCAAGGTTTTCTTATACCCAATGATTCTGCTAGTTCTACGTGTGCTACTAGTGGATCGGACCAAGTAAAAAGGAAAGTGACACTTGCGGTGTTAATATCTGCCAATTCTTCTTAATCCTTGGTAACAATGGGACAGTAAAATGACAGAAAACCTCAGACCTTGCTGATAAAACTAACATTGTCAGGATGTTAGCTTCAGACTTGAAAGGCTTCCAGTATGTCTTCGGCAATCATCCAGTGGCACTTGCCAATGATGCTTTAGTTATCCCTGTCTGAAACCCAAGTACTACTTGGATGTGAGGACAGATTGTACTTTTTCTGAGGCAGCCAACCAATTATTTTGATTTAATTTAATGTTTGTGTATCTCATATACATCAACTCATATTCATTTAGAATCTTATAACTTTAGATTTATGATGATCACATGGTATATATTATAAAGTTGGTGCAAGGAGATGGGAGGTTAACTCAAATTCTCATCTCCTTGCTTTGTGTGTACAGGAATATGACGTTCATATATATATATATATATATATACAGTATATATGCATGGTCCCATTAAAAAAAGTAGTCACAAACAAATTTTGTGAAGAATAGGTGAAAATTGTTCAGTTTCCAAGATAAATACCTGACATGCCAGAGTGCTACATTTTTGTCCAGGTGGTTATTACCAAGGTATTCATGTTGGAGTGCCAGAAACATCACAGCATGACAGACATGAGCACTGTACATGATAGTACCATCAGAGATGCCAACCAGTACGATTATTAGAGTGAAATACGATAATACGATATCACCTCTTAAAATACGATTTTTCATTTTTCATAAAAAAAGAAAAAGAAAAGATAAAATCCCCATAAAAACCGTGGAATCGCATAGAAAGATGTACAAGTAAACCCGCAACCCCAACTCAACAAAATTTGCCTTACAATTTTCTCATTAAATTTTAATGAAAGAGCAAACATTTTACTTGACCGTTCTTACCAGTATAACATTTTCCTGAAATTTTACTGGCCCAGGGCCAACGCGCCAATGGTAGTGTCGAGTTTTCGTGAAAATCTAATTTTCCTCTCCAAAATCTGATATATTTTTTTTATTTTTAGGATACTCAAGTCTATTTTTTTGTGTCAAGAGGATGGCATCTCTGCACCATTGTTGATGTTGAAATTACCAGCATTAAAATAAAATCTTATCTTGATTAGGTTTTAATCTCTGTCATTTTCTTATGCCCAGATTACCAAAGTCAAGTACGTCAACAGGGTTCAGATAGGCAAGTACGAGATCGATGCTTGGTACTTCTCGCCTTTCCCCGACGACTACGGCAAGCAAGCCAAGCTCTGGATCTGTGAATACTGCCTAAAGTACATGAGATTTGAGAAGACCTTTAGGAAGCACCTGGTGAGCAGAGTCTAGATTCTCTAGAAATACTCTGGAAAAACCTTCACATCCTTTGCAAAATGAACATTACACACACATTTGAGCTTTGTCTTGATGAAGGTGCAAGCTAGAATGACTCCATAAACCTCCACTACCACACCCTATAGCTCATCATAGCCTACAACCCTCTTTCAAAGAAAGTAGAATGCTTGTAAAAAATAAAAATCTGTCAATGCATTGTAATGCTGTAGGACATTTGTTTAATCACACAGGGGAACTTGCCAATGATGCTTTAGTTATCCCTGTCTGAAATTCTGAGAAACACTTGGATGTGAGGACAGCTAGTACTTTTCTGAGGCACCTACACCATTTGTAATTGGAAGAGCGCAAGGGTAGAGAAAGCCCAAGGACGAAATACGGAACATTACGTAACATTTACACAGATAACACACAAATTGGAACTTTGTCTTGACGAAGGCCCAAGTTGGAATGACTCCACAAACCTCCACTACCACACCCTACTCTACAACACCTGCAAATTATTCCTAATTCTATGCATAATTACTTCTTACTCTTAGACAGCAGCCCTTACACAACATAAGTATGCATACATTTAAAGTTGATACTCTAAGCAAATAAATGTCCCTTAATTTGTTACCTACGGCAAGTATATGTTATTTTTAAGTTTTTCAATTACTTAGTATATCACAAAAAAATTCTGTCTACTCGAAATCCTCAATTGAAATGTCTAAAATATCCGCCTCTCTTTGCATAGAAAATCAGTCACGACGCTGGTCTACTATTTATGACCTCACGTCCGGGAGAGAGTATATTCACGTACCCGGATGTTCCATAGCAAACATGTGCAGAGTGATACGATTTTCTGCATATTTTTGTTTCAAAGCTAGCTGAAAAGTCTAATAAATCATAATTCTATGTACAATTCTTTACCTTCCCCTAGTACTTCATAGTATTAATATCAATTCCCCTTTTAAAAATTATGACATATACATGCCAACGATGTGCTATTAGTCGATATTTTCACCATGTAATTTTTGTTTTGGGGTTGAAATCGGCCCAGGCACGGAGTGAACAGTAGCTGTCTACCCATGCACAGTTCATTACCATACACTGCAGCGATCTCCCGATGGTTTCTTCTTCCTTTTTCCCATGTCTTTCGCCTTCCTTTGCCCTGAACATCCTTCATCTATCAATTCTGACACCGGTAGTCAGGAGCAAGTCTTTGTTAGTTGTTTTTCTTAGCTGGCAACGTCACTTTCATTCTCTTGCAATTGCCGATAAACATATAACTAGCGCACGTACGTTCCATCACAAGCAAGCAGCGCCTAGAGCAGCGGCTTGGTCTTACCTCCCGATTCTGCTAGCTCCACGAACGTTCATGCAAGAGCCGCATCACTCGCCAAAATATTATAGAGGAAGCGCGCTTGCATGATCTCGTTCAAGTTTGATATTTTACAACATAAAATGTTTAACTGGTACTGTATCCTTTTTTGAGGCAGTCACACACATCTATGATAAGTACTATCATAGTTCTAGACCTATTCGTTTTACAAAACTGCTCATGTACATCTGATGACAATAATTTATAATGCATCCGCCTATTCATAAGTGCACGATTTAACTTTAATTCCTAAGCAGTAAACTCGTCTTAAATCTCTACCAAATAGGTGAATATGAGGATATAAAAAGAAATCAGCGACTGGAAAATGTTGCTTCGTTATTCTTCATTCAAATGAAAACAGAAAATCCATCAAATATACTCATTAACAACAACAAATCTAAGCTCTGACAGGATAGCATTTACGTAGGGATATCACTGCCATTCACTCTCACTGAGCCCATGACTCCCGTTCGTGACGTCACGGATAGAGGCCCGACTCTACGTGCACTTCCGGGTTTCAGACTTAGATATTTTGGTAGAGTTTACTCGAATAAATTCATTATTCTAAACTTGTTTTGTCGGGTGGACACCATTTGGTGTTATTATGGGGGTTAAAAGCTTTCTATTTATGTAATTATCTCAGTATTTGGGATTGTCTTAGAGTATCAGCTTTAAGGAATCAAATAGCATTTGCCTGCTACACAACAGTAACGCAGGTAAAATAAATTATTGATAAATGTTAACTGTTGTATTTTATTTGTTCCAGGGTGATTGCTTATTGAAGCAGCCTTCAGGTATAGAGATCTACAGGAGAGGCTCCATCTCAGTGTACGAAGTCAACGGAAAAGACCACAAGGTAAATACAAATATTCCTTGCACAGTATCTGATAAGTGGTCTAGTGATTGAGCAAGAAAGGTGTTCGCTCAGGGTCGAATAATGTGCATCGTAGTGACCCTGGGTCACGGTGATTCACAGGGGTTAAAACGTGTAAACCACTATCAGGTATACACATTTGGGATTCTTGCCCACTTAGTCAAATCGAATACTTTAAAAACCATTTAAACCTGAAAATTAAACTTGATTTAGAGTGCAAAGTACTTAATAAAACCTTTTTATTCAGAGCTTTAGAAAATGTACAATAAAATTTTAAAAAACGAAACATTGCAGCACGGACGTTTTGTGTTTATGATTTTGATATTAAAAGTGTTGCTATAAAAGAATAATACTAGTGTTGCCAATTTGTGAGCTGATCAATCCACCCCTGTAAAAATTCAACCCAGAATGAATTCAAGCCATGTACATTCCTAACGAGAGTGGTCACAATGATATTAGAAAAGAGTGTAACAGTGTTTGGGTGAAAATAAAATCAAACTATCTACTTCTAACTACTTGACCTTTCTTGCCAATGATGCTTTAGTTATCCCTGTCTGAAACCCAAGTACCACTTGGATCTGAGGAGAGATAATACTTTTCTGAGGCAAAGAGAACATGCTTGATGACTCTCAAGCAGATATGTGTTTTAGAGGAAGCAGGGAATAATTTTCCTCAAATTTTTTGATTAGCAATTTCAGGCGATGGATAAATATTTCAAATGAAATTCTGTACATTTCTATGGAAGAAAACTGCTACACAAAAGATATTTTGTATAGCAGTCATGCAAAAATGCATAGCAAATTGCGATGCGATACCAGGAAAATTATTCCCTGGGAAGGCAGTTTAGTGCAATAACTGCAGGGTTTATTTCAAAATACTCAATCATTTGACACCTGAATATCTGAATGACACCCTCCAAATATATATACATCAACTCGTAATCTTTGCTCAGCAACCGACACATGTAAACTTATCACTCCCAAATCTAGACTCTCAGCAGCTGAAAAACGTTTTGCTGTACCTGCATCGAAGACTTGGAACAGCATCCCTCTTCCCATAACTACCTGTCTTGCCACCTTCAAAAGATCCCTCAAAACTTCCCTTTTTCCCCATTGATCTATGTGATATACTTCATGTATGACTGTTCATTTTTTTCTTCGTATATTTGTATTTGTAAGCGCTATGGTACTTATTGTTTTTAGTGCTCCTAAATATTCAATATTATTATTATTGATACTTTTTTCACTCACAGCTGTACTGCCAAAACATGTGTCTACTTGCCAAGCTCTTCCTGGATCACAAGACGCTCTACTTTGATGTGGAGCCATTCCTCTTCTACATCCTGACAGAGGTCGACAGACACGGCGCCCATCTCGTTGGATTCTTCTCAAAGGTAACATACACTATGAACATGACGTACTAAGAAAGCGGACAAAATATACAGTTCCTCATTCTACCCTCAACAATTGCTACATGGTAGACAAAAGAACATCCCTTCACTGCTATTATGTAAAAATCTGTAGAACAGGTGTCACATGCATATTCACCTGTTCTACACATTGTTACATACCAGCAGTGAAGGGATGTTTCCTTTGTCTACCATAGCAATTGTTGAGGGTAGAATGAGGAACTGTATATTTTGTCCGCTTTCTTTGTCCGTCATGTTCATAGTGATAGAATGGTCTCATTGTAAGGTCAAACCTGTCGATTAAGGTCACCAAAATATTTACTTTCAAATACTTGACCGTTCTTGCCAATGATGCTTTAGTTATCCCTGTCTGAAACCCCAAGTACTACTTGGATCTGAGGATATATTGTACTTTTCTGAGGCAAAGAGATGACTAAAACCCTTTGAAGGTTGAATTATTTTCCTTGTTTTTAGGAACTTTACATTTACATCAATATATCTATTTAGATTAAGACTAAGTAAAGAAATATTTTGATGGCATTGCGCTCTTTACATGTTTAGGAATTTTTCATGATTATATTTGTGTAGATTCATGTATATGATTTTTAAATGGTAAAGTTCCTGCATTCTTCATGTTTTTAGGTACTTTAAATCAATGTGTCTTTGTAGATTACGACCAGTTATTAAAAAGCTGTATTTTTGTTGGGTGGTTGTAAAATGGTCATTGTAAATATTTATGTGTAGTTCAGTGGTCATTTGAGAAATGGTGAAGCAGCCTCCATGTAGAGAGGCCTGCAGAAAAGGGTCCCTTTCTGTGAAGGAAGATCTTTATGGGAAAGATCACAGGGGACATGCACAAGTCCACTAAGGCAATTGTAGTAAACAAAGTGTAGTTCAATGGTCATTTGATACACTGAAGTTTGTATATAAAAATAGCTCGAGGGAGACCAGAATAATGCTCCTTATAGGCAGGTGGTCTTTATGTACAGGTTCCTTAAGTACAGGTTTCAATGAGAACTGATACTCAAGGGAAATTAAAATGTGGTCTTTATACTGGTGGTCGCTACAGCAGGTTTGACTGTTACTGATTAATTTGTCTTTTTTCTGATGATTTTCAGGAGAAGGAATCGCCTGACGGTAACAACGTAGCTTGCATTCTCATCTTACCTCCATTCCAGAGGAAAGGATATGGCAAATTCCTCATCGCATTCAGTAAGTTTGAAATCCTTCCCCTTCTATCACCAACTTTCCCCTGATATCTGCTAAAATTCATTCTAGCGGGACTGCACAATTTATAGCTACTTGCGCCCTCTATATAGCAAACAATGCCTTAGCGATACCTGTTTGTCCCCCATGATCCCCTTTTTCTTATGTTAATTGAGAGCTGAATTGATGAGATAACCACTTGTCATTGACCACGCAAGGAGGTCTAATCCGCCCTGGCCAAATTAGTGCAGACAGGCTTAAAGGAACAGGACTTTATTATGCCAAGAACTGTGTCAAACCTTTTCATGTTTGGTAATCTAAAGTCCTTCATAAGTGAAAATCTTCATTTTGGTGCATGTTATTGATTCCTATTTCCATGCTTCAAAAATATGGTAATGAGCTCAGGTCTGGATAGTTCTTTAACTGCATCTATTTAATTAATGTACTGTTATCATAATAGAACCTAACAAAGTCGGAAGGAATTCGGTCTCTAAAGCACTCTCTTCCGATTAGATGGTCTTTCAAAGCTAGAGGAGTGTGTCAGTGCTTAATAAAGTTATAAAGAATTCTTTAAGCAAAGGGCAGTATTTGTATTTGGGTGAAAAATAAATCAAACTATCTACTTCTAACTACTTGACCTTTCTTGCCTATGATGCTTTAGTTATCCCTGTCTGAAACCCAAGTACCACTTGGATCTGAGGAGAGATAATACTTTTCTGAGGCAAAGAGATGACTAAGAAGGTTAAATTAT
Organism: Strongylocentrotus purpuratus; assembly: GCF_000002235.5. NCBI lineage: Eukaryota > Metazoa > Echinodermata > Echinoidea > Camarodonta > Strongylocentrotidae > Strongylocentrotus > Strongylocentrotus purpuratus. The sequence continues at coordinate 21,573,620 of NW_022145595.1, forward strand.
TTTCCTTGTTTTGGGAAACTTTACATTAATACATATGTAGATTAAGACTAAAGGAATTTTGTAATGGCATTGAGAAATAATAAGGAATTTCTTTATTTTAAGCAAAAGGCAATGTAGTTTGTCTCTTCCTCTCTTAGGTTATGAGCTGTACAAGCTAGAGAAATTTGTTGGCTCGTGAGTAATTAATTAGGAAATATATCTTTAAGTCAATGTTTAATTGCGTTTCTCTTTCCATTGTTAGGTTATGAGTTGTCGAAGTTAGAGAACTGTGTTGGGTCACCAGAGAAACCCCTATCTGATCTTGGGAAGCTGAGCTATCGCAGCTACTGGTCTTGGGTTCTCTTGGAGATTCTGAGGGACTTCAAAGGAACATTGTCCATCAGAGACCTAAGGTAAGTGAAATCAGTAATAGAGCAAGAGTTGGGCTTCTTTAGTATGTCTGTAAAGTAATGAAGCCTGCAGGTACTTTTTTTTGCCAGTGCACAACACCCTTTGCGCTCCTACAAAGCATGACAGTTTTCAAAAGGAAATAACCAAGGGTGAACAATGATGACTATAACAATAATAATAATAATAGTGGCTTCTTATATAGCACACGTCCGACACGTTGTGACCCTCCTGGCGCTGCCCCGATTATTACCCTGGCTTTTGCAAGGCAGCCACTGCGGCACTCTTGTATTTCAAGGATTTAATTCCTGCCAGGTACCCATTTACATCACCAGGGTTGAGTGTGGCAAATGTAGATCAATGTCTTGCCAAAGGACATTAGTGCCGCAGACCTTAAGATCGACAGTCCGTCGGCGTATCCACTCGACTATGACACCTCTATGACAACAACTACAGTGATTACCAGGACATTAATACTGGAGCGCCACAGGTGGCAAATGTGCCAGGCATGGGCACTATACAAGAACGCACTATCATTTGTACTATAACTACTCAGATTATAAGTTTTCACATATAGAAAACTTGCACTGTATACAGTAATCGTCATGCTGGTCCTACTGCTCAAAAATGTAGCCAACACTAAAGAAAGATACTTGCCAATGATGCTTTAGTTATCCCTGTCTGATACCCAAGAAATACTTGGATGTGAGGATAGATAGTACTTTACTGAGGCAATGTTGAAATAGTAGGTTTGTCTTGAGGTATTAAAACTTCTGTTAAAAAAAAATTATTAAAAAAAAAAAAAATCATATTTAATAGTGATATAGACAAAATTGATATTCTGAAGATAATGACATGTTGACCTTATTTGCAAGGAATATGCTTAGATGATTTGATTTGTCATTTGGGTCTGTCATTCTGGGGAGACTGCTAATAAAGCAGGCAGGTTAACAACAACAGTTCATCCAGAAGGACTAGAGAATCAATGCCTTACTCACACCCAAGAGCAAGAGAGATCTCATATTGTCTATTTGGAGCCAGAAGGGCGTTAACTTTATGTGAAAGTATATTAGTGAATGCCTCTCTGGCTTTCAACAGAAGATGAATTGTTTCTTTAGCAAAATTCTTGCTTTAGACATGCAAGCGTTGACTATGATACACGAGACAATACATCCTTGCATCTGTAAGATATTCATGCATGTACATGTCTTCTGTATTTTATTATTCTCTCTTTCTCTCATCTATTCAGCTTCTCTGTTCCTCTACTTATATATTTCTGTCATAATAATGATAAACATGCTTTATTGAGCCCCCTCTGCACTAGTTCGGCATAGAGGGATTAAACTTCCTTGCAATGTCACTGGCAGGTGGTTATCTCATCAAATCAGCTCTCAATTAACGTAAGAAAAAGGGCGTCATGGGGGATCAACGGGTACTGCCTAGGCATTGTTGGTTGTATAGAGGGCGCAAGGAGCTACAAGTGGTGCAGTGGGGCTTTAAACCATTTTGTTTTTCTGCATTCCCTTATTCCCTCTCTAGCCAAATGACGAGCATCACGCAACCCGACATCATCAGCACCCTATAGAGGGCGCAAGTAGCTACAAGTGGTGCAGTGGGGTTTTAAACCATTTTGTTTTTCTGCATTCCCTTATTCCCTCTCTAGCCAAATGACGAGCATCACGCAACCCGACATCATCAGCACCCTATAGAGGGCGCAAGTAGCTACAAGTGGTGCAGTGGGGCTTTAAACCATTTTGTTTTTGTGCATTCCCTTATTCCCTCTCTAGCCAAATGACGAGCATCACGCAACCCGACATCATCAGCACCCTATAGAGGGCGCAAGTAGCTACAAGTGGTGCAGTGGGGCTTTAAACCATTTTGTTTTTCTGCATTCCCTTATTCCCTCTTTAGTCAAATGACGAGCATCACGCAACCCGACATCATCAGCACCCTATAAAGGGCGCAAGTAGCTACAAGTGGTGCAGTGGGGCTTTAAACCATTTTGTTTTTCTGCATTCCCTTATTCCCTCTTTAGTCAAATGACGAGCATCACGCAACCCGACATCATCAGCACCCTATAAAGGGCGCAAGTAGCTACAAGTGGTGCAGTGGGGCTTTAAACCATTTTGTTTTTGTGTATTCCCTTATTCCCTCTCTAGCCAAATGACGAGCATCACGCAACCCGACATCATCATCACCCTATAGAGGGCGCAAGTAGCTACAAGTGGTGCAGTGGGGCTTTAAACCATTTTGTTTTTCTGCATTCCCTTATTCCCTCTCTAGCCAAATGACGAGCATCACGCAACCCGACATCATCAGCACCCTATAGAGGGCGCAAGTAGCTACAAGTGATGCAGTGGGGCTTTAAACCATTTTGTTTTTCTGCATTCCCTTATTCCCTCTCTAGCCAAATGACGAGCATCACGCAACCCGACATCATCAGCACCCTGTAGAGGGCGCAAGTAGCTACAAGTGGTGCAGTGGGGCTTTAAACCATTTTGTTTTTCTGCATTCCCTTATTCCCTCTCTAGCCAAATGACGAGCATCACGCAACCCGACATCATCAGCACCCTATAGAGGGCGCAAGTAGCTACAAGTGGTGCAGTGGGGCTTTAAACCATTTTGTTTTTCTGCATTCCCTTATTCCCTCTCTAGCCAAATGACGAGCATCACGCAACCCGACATCATCAGCACCCTATAGAGGGCGCAAGTAGCTACAAGTGGTGCAGTGGGGCTTTAAACCATTTTGTTTTTCTGCATTCCCTTATTCCCTCTCTAGCCAAATGACGAGCATCACGCAACCCGACATCAGCACCCTATAGAGGGCGCAAGTAGCTACAAGTGGTGCAGTGGGGCTTTAAACCATTTTGTTTTTCTGCATTCCCTTATTCCCTCTCTAGCCAAATGACGAGCATCACGCAACCCGACATCATCAGCACCCTGCAGGCCCTCAATATGATAAAGTACTGGAAGGGGCAGCACGTGATCTGCGTCACCCCCAAGCTGGTGGAGGAACACCTCAAGAGCGCCCAGTACAAGAGGCCCAGACTCACCGTGGACACCAGCTGTCTCCGGTGGCAGGCCCCCAAGAAACCCATGCTCCACTCAAGAGGACAGAAGATGAAGAAGTGAGAGAGAGAGAGAGAGAGAGAGAGGAGTTCCTGGATTTTTTAGAAGATCAGTCAGTCACTAAGACTATGAAGGGAATTTATTCTTCAAAGGGAGTTTGTTTTCAAAGGTATTTTCTGAAGAAGTGATGTATCTGCAGACGATAATCTGCAAACTATTTTGGAAGATATGTTTGTCAAGAGGAGTGCGGATGGTCATATATGATATGAGAGATAGATTGATAGGAAGTTGCTCTTACAAGACAATGTTCAAAGGTACTTTCTGAAGAAGTTGTTCTCAGATGATATTATTAACTGTCAAAGGTATTTCAGAAGAATTGATTCTTTAAAGATATCTAATTGTCAAGTCCTTCTCTGAAGAAGTTGTTTTCCAAAAATATCTAATTGTCTGTGGTATTTTCTGAAGAAGTGTTGTAGTGTCTTTGGATAGAAATCTGCACAACATTTTGGAATATATGGTAGTTCACAGGACTCTGGGTGTTCACAGAGAAAAGAAGAGTATAGGAGTGATTTGTTGCTGTTAATGATATGTGATTGTCAAAGATACTTCTGATGAAGTTGTAAGATGTACCTGATTCAGAATGAGATGTAGGAGATTCATGTGTCTGTTAAAGAGACTGGCTTTTACCAGAGAGCTGTTGACTCGAATGATAGGAAATTTTAAAAGATATAAGACTATCATAGAAAATTCGAAATAAATAGATTTCCTGCATGATCATTGATGTAATCTTTCAAGATATTGATGCCATTTGTCTGTCAAGGATGCTATCATTGTCAAATGCAGTTCTGGATAAGTGAAGCGGGATCTTTGAAAGGTCGTCATCTTAACCTTTCAAGAGATTCATTCTTCTGTGAAGGATACTGTGGCAGTTCTGAGAGAATTGTAGAGCAAGAAAGAAAGCATTTTTTAATTAAAGTACCACAGGAAGTGTCTTTGTGGTTGAAGGAGTAACAGAACTATCCTTATTGTACATTCACCCTTATTCTGACATTTCCTTTCCAGTTGAATGTCACTTGCCTCGGAGTTGAGCTATAGAAAGTGATGACCTAAGGATGATCATCAACATTAAGTTTGAAGGGGACTAACAATCATTACACTGAACTGGTCTTACTCCAAAAGTCCAGGAGCTCTACTGATTACCAATGCTTATTTATCTTCTTGTGTTGAATAGCAGAAGATGGATGGTGGTTAAAACAAGAATGCTTGTTTATTCATCGGTGTAAATTAGTACAAGTATTAAGGCTCTTTCTTGTTAAATTCCAAATTTTATAAACTGTTATGTAAGGTGAAATCAGAGGAATTTTGTTAAATCAAAAGCAGTATTCTAATGTGTGCTCTTTTAATTTTCGACTATCAGTTTGTGAGGATTTACGGTGTATGGTATGTTGTACCATGTTGTAAGAAAGCCAATTTACTCTTATTAGGAAAGCAACTTAGGGGACCTACAGTTTCAAGTCCTTGCCATGGGATAGCTTACCCAAGTGCATTTCTGTACTTGCTTTTGAAGCTTGGACCTCTCTATTATGTGGAGGTGTCGTGTTCTAGTGGATACGTCACCGTGCGGACTGTGGATCACAAGGTCCGCGGGTCGAGTCCCGCCGCAGCCCTAATGTCCTTTGGCAAGACATTTAATCTACATTTGCCACACTCAACCCAGGTGATGTAAATGGGTACCTGGCAGGAATTAATTCTTTAAAATGCTACAGCGCCGTAATGGCAGCCATGCTAAAGCCAGGGTAATAAATGTGGAGCGCCAGAAGTGTCAAGTCTGACAGATATGAGCGCTATACAAGAACCCATTATTATTATTTCAAAGCCATGATGTAGCCCAAGTTACCGTTATAGATTTTTGTGTGTGTTCTGACAATAATTCTAAAACACCCCTATTATATATCAGTGATTTATATCCATGAAGATTTCAATCATTTACCTTCGTGTAACCATTACACAGTTGTATCTAAAAAAAATGTAAATCTTATTAAATCCTTATATTGAACTGAAATTTAATATTTTTAAAAACTTTGTGAAATGAGATATGGACATGGCGTTATTTGATTTGTCTACATGTTGGAGTGTAAGATTTGGAACCTGGTATTCAGAAGGATAACTGTAGTGTTAGGAATCGCTCTTTACTTTTACAAGTGTTCCATTTTCATGCATTTGTTTTGTTTTTATGTTTTTGAAGGATCAGGTTAGTGGTACCCACATGGGTATTATTAATTTTCATCTGTTTTGTTATGAACTACATTTATTAAGATATTGTGAATTTTACAGGAGTGATCCTTCATTTTTTTTTAAATACATGGACCATGGAAACACCACACATTGTTAGACCCAGCTAATTTTGGGGTTGTTTCTGTTTATTTTGTTTCATTTTTGTTGTTGTGTATATCATTGCCAGTAAACAATTGTACATTGTTACCCTGTAGATACATTATGTCATGTAGATATCTATAAAAGGACATGTTATTTTAGTATTATGTATATAGCGCTTTGTGCATATGTGAATCATTCAGAAGTTGTGAATAAATTTCTTACAAAAACAAATAAAATCTTCATATTTGTTATTACAAATATCATATACCCTATAATTAAGTCCTCAATATTGAAGAGGAAACCCGAATCTCCACGCGATATTCGCAAATTGTGCGAGTGGTTCAGTTTCATACTGCAAAATAAATGAATGGCAACCAACTTGCTTTGATGTTGTGAATATTTCTAGATTTACAGTATATTTGTTGAGAGATGTAGGGTGTCTTTCCATGTTACTGTAATTATGCTCTGCATCTACCGTTCCTCAACACGATATTTGGGTAATCTCATTGTGAATTATTTAAGAAACTGGATAGCAAAGGATGTTATGTGTCAAGGCAAGGGCCATGCACACTGATATTGTTGGGATCCGAGTCTAGTACTGGTCGTAGTTTGCCAAAAAGTGAAAAATCTAATTAAAAGTTCTTTGCATTAATCTACAAATATTTTAAGAAGTTCAGTTTCCTCAAAATTAAATTCCACAACTGGACAAAGTGAAAAGTTCACCTTAAAGGTACTATGTCCCTTTTGCAGCCAACCTCAAATGCTGTAGAACTTTGCAGGAATTATGAATATGTCATGTATGTCCTATCTGTGAAATTTAAACGTTAACAGTGTCCTCATATTCAAATAATGCAAGGAAAACCGTTTGCTTGCTAGACTTTACTGTCAGACACTATTGTTTTCTTCTTTGGTAATAACATACATGAAAAGAGCTGTAAAGGGTACATGAGTATTTTTCTACAGCAATAACCCACTTCTTGTGATGGCCAAGATTAAACTGATTGAATCTTTGCGCAGCATAAAACGTATGACCATTCGGTACAATCGTCTGAAAATCAAGACTATTACTTTTGGGCTCTCTAGCCCTAAAGTCGATTTGACAACTAATAGTCGTTATTTTCCCACTTAAAGACATTTTCAAGCCCCACCTTTTTTAGGGAAGTTCTAAATTAGTATTATCTTTCAAATGCAGTTGGAATTTAACTTTTTCATTTTTTTGGCCTGCAAATGGGACATAGGCCCTTTAAAGGGATAGTTGGGTTCTGTTTTCAGACCGCAAATGCCTTCAAAGTGCATGTTTATTGCTCTTATTCTTATCTATGACATTCCTAGTGCCCTTTTATGGTCACTGTTAATTAATTAATTAAAAATAACAATACATGGGCGGGCTGGTTGTGCGTAATATAACCAACACGAAAATGCCAACATCGACATAGGCTGAAATACGACGTAAAAGGCGCTATTTCGTTTTTTCAACGGCTTTTTCAAATTATCTAATATTTGTGGTGGAACACAAGTATTAGAAATCGTTATATTTATAGATATTTCTGCCGTCTCTGAACCGATTTTGATCAAACAAAGATGATTTTGTCTTTTAAATTGGATGTTCTTTCAAATTTGACACTCATTTTTTCATTATCTCACAAAAAAAATATTTTGTGTAGCTCTGCAACAGAACTCGACTATCCCTTAAATAATATTTGTGATGTTTGATTTGTTATCAGTCAAAAAGTAAAATGCATTTACAGCACCTAACACCTAGTTCAAGAAATTGGCACCAAACATAAAATGAATATCGTAGATGAGATGAATTACATGTTATATTAATCATTTATTGCACAGAATCGGACAATGTTACAAATCTTACAAACAAATATTACATTTGATTTTACATCAGTTTCTTGAATACTAAACACATGAATTTCAAAAGGCACTCCTGTCGAAGGGGATATTCAGGTGGGCCTTGTGTATGTATAATGATAACCCTTATTTTTATTTTATTGATGTTCAGTTATCCCTATACAACTTTTCAGGCAAATATTTACAAGAAGAGTTATGAAATAGCATGCAAAAGATAGGAACAGTATTTTAAGTACGTCTCCTTTAAGATGTGTATTTAGATTTCAGTGAAAAGCATTCATAGGAATCTCTAGAGACACAATTGGGAATACAGTGCATTTTGAATGCATTTACACAGAAATTTCCATAAAAAGAGAGAGTAAAGTAATCTAGGATTCGTACCACCTTTAGTTTGAACTTTTAAGGCCAAAACAAAATAGGAGTCATTCCTCCAAAATAGAATTGATTGGCAGCTATGGGAGAGCAGATTTGTTCTTCTTCTCTTTAACATCATCAAACTGAATCAAAGAAACATGAAAATATATTTCATTGCCAACTGATGGAATAGAATTTCCACTTAAAAAATATATCCAATCAAAGCTTTATTAAACAAATGTTTTACAAATGTACAAAGGAGAATATATACAGGTAATTCTTCCATATCGTTTTTAACAATCGCACATTTGTACAGTATCGTAATCTACACACAATTCAAGGCATAAATTAATAGGCTAATGTACCAGGCTCAAGTTGATAATACAGTCAAACCTGCTTTAGTGACCACCTGTCTACAAAGACCACCTGTCTACAAAGGCCACATTTGTTGTTTCCCTTGAAAATGGTTTCTCATTAAATCATGTACTAAAGGAACCTGTCTACAAAGACCACCTGTCTACAAAGGCCACTTTTTGTGTTTCCCTTGGGCAGTCGCTGTAGACAGGTTTGACTGTACATGTATTGGTAAATGATATATATCGCCATACATTCTTGCATTTGTTTGTTTGTCTGATAGCACATAATAATACATGTTTGTATCTTCTTACAACAGAAAGCACATAACACATACAAGAACAGAGAACAGAGAACAGAGAGGAAGATGTAATGGGGACCCAGCATTTACTCTGTCGACACTTGCTTCAGGCGTTGTTTCAAGGAAGGTCTAGGGATTAGGGTTGCAATATGGCTTCAGGTTAGGGTTAGGTATAGTGGTGGGTCAAGGGTTTAAAGAGAAGGTTAGTTCTGGGAAGAAGTGAAAAATAATTTGTGAGCATTATCATTGTTATTATGCAAGTGTGGAAGAACATCAGATAAAAAATGTTCCCTGAAAAGCATGGCTCTTCAAATGCTTTCATATTCTACATATGGCATGTAACAACATAAAAATTGGGACAGATTTTTATGCCACATGTTTGTGTAGCCCAATATACATATTTCTGCATGCAGACAACAGTGCTTGTAACTTTACCAAGATCGGGCAAAATTTCTTATCATTTTGATGATTCCAGAACCTTGCAGTACACACCGATACTTATTGGCTAGATGATCAACCTTTTCTGATCGATTCCACACAGTTTCTTTCACAATGCAATTGCATGACCAGAACTCAACTTTATCTTTAAGTGAAGAATTTGGTTAGTGTTACTTTAGCATGTGTTTAACAACTGAATTTACCAATCTAACAGTGAGAAGCATACATGAATGTCCTTGACTCAGGGGTGATAGTGAGCATTAAAAAAAAATAGGTTTTTTGTTTTCCCCTCAACCACGCCCCCCTTGAGTAAAAAAAAAAGAAAAGAGGATTCGCGGGGAAAAAATGGCATCTAACAACATTCCCCCCTTTCGAGTAAGAAAATTGGAGAAAAATAGGGCAAAATATGTAAAAATAGTGCAAAATATTGTGACGGTTTTAGCGTGAAATCGGGAAGAAGGGGGGGGGGGTGGTTTGATAGAAATCCCACCGCTGCCACCATTGTGACGGTTCTGGCGTGAAATCAGGGAAGAAAAGGGGGGGGGGGGGGGGGGGGTTGATAGAAATGCCACCATTGTGACGGATCTAGGGAATCGGGGAATCGAGGGGGGTGGTTAATATGCTTCCACCATTGTCCCAAAATCATCCCCATCGCTACATAAACTTTCTCCTGCTACCATTATAGCGAATTCTATCAATATAGGGAATACAAGTAAAACAGGTCTGGAAAGAAGACTACATCAATAACCACTTTTATGTCAGTCCCTTATACCATGAATTACCATGACGGTTGCTGCCACCACGTAGTGTCTTAATCTGGAGCGCTAGGATCTCCAAAACAACACGGTTTGTGTGTTTACATTCACTCTGTAATCTGATACACTCTCACTTAAGGCCCGGTCCCACTGCACTTACGGATGCAAAGAGGATGTAAAACGTAAACAAATCTTGCCATCCGTTGGAAAACGCTATGCATCCGTTCCGTACTCATTGCATACGTGTTTCATACGCTATATCCATCGAGCATCCGTCCACTGTGATTTCATCCGTGCAAAAAGTTTTGAGCTGCACAAAACTTTTAAAACGGATGAACTTCCACCGTGTACGATGTAAATCCGCGACAAATACGAGCAACAAACGTTCTATGTCCGTTATCATCCGTTAAACATCCGCTGTATCCTCTCTGCATCCTCTGGGCATCCTCGCAACTCACATCCGCTGCAGCTGAAAACGGAAAGAGGGAGTAAAGATAAGGTACATGGAACGTCTTTACATCGTTAGTAGCACGAAAATAGAAAGGATATAAGCGTATGCATCTCGTATATAAAGTATTCAAAGCTGTCATCCACTTCCATCCGCTTTCATCCGCTAGGTTTCCGATGAACATCCGTTTAACATCCCCGCTACATACTACCCACGTCCGTTATTTTCCGTTCTGTTTTCGCAAATTTTCGCAAATTTTGTCCATTTCTTGACCGGATGAAAACGGATGGAGCCACCCGCGAAATTTTGCTCGTCCGCTGTGTCCTTTATACATACGTTTTTGTCCATCGGCCAGTGGGACCGGGCCATTACATACACAGATTCCTAAGAAACCGGACCATGCGTCCTTCTACTAGTATACGCTTAAAGTCATTGTGACGTATGGCAATTGCTTCCTTTTGGGACGCACTGTCTCGTCCTTTCCCAATCTGTCTCTCGTCACGTGCAAGACGCACTGTCTCACTCTGGGAAAATCCTGTATTGATTTGGCCATTTCCACTCAAAGTTAGCTTCTAGAGTCTCAAACCACTTCACAATATCTTCCATCCTTTTATAGGTGAGTGTTATTCTCACCCCTGATACCGTAATTAAGTATCATTAAGTAGGAACTAATCATGTTTTTGTCTCTCTAACAAGCCTCACAACACCATTTAGACCATAATCATGTCCCATACATTCGTTTCTGTGTATCAAGTCTTCCACTCAGTCACTCACTAAATAACAAAAATAGTATCTTATTCCCTTTCACACTTCCGAGCGATATATAAGGCACGATGACCTGAGTCCGTTTGTCTGAAATATACAGACGAAGTTTTGTGTTCCTGTTTAGTAATAAATCCTACAGTAGTTCTAAATCTACTATAGATTTTGTACGGTATCATCATCAACAATGCATACTTAATTTACTAGGCAAACCAGACTAACAAGATTTGTAACTTGAAATCGATCTAAAGTCGAATAATGAATTTATTATTCACTAAGCCATTTCTAGGCAACTGTTCAACAATATAAGAACTGTAAAACTCTCAACAAGAATAGAAATACTTCCATGAACTTACTAACTTACTGATTGCTACTAGACCCTAGATATACATTAATTAATTATTGTAATAAATGTTTACTGCTTATATAATTTATACAGTATTTCTTAGCTTTATATTTACAGGATGTCAACACTTAATTGACTAGTATAGACTGCATACGATTTAAATAATGTACATGTATAAACTTACTGAACTTAGATAGAGGCTTTTCTAACGAACTTTACAAACCACCATGGCTGTCAAACCAAAGTTAGCATTTCTTTCTAACTCCTATTACAAGTAACTCTATTCTGACCGACTACTAGTATTCTCGGTACTCCTACCCCTTGAAACAACTATCTACCTGCGCCCGACACCTTTTGGCCAATGTGTCCCTTTATCGTCCCCATTCTATAAGAATGAACATTAAAACCAATACACCCTTCCGACCAGGATTTCAAAAGTCTTTCCACTCCTTTATTAAGTAACAAGCTAACACACTCTGTCGGTTAAACATTGTACCTATATAAATCCATCATCACCGTTATAAACTAGCCTCGAGTATTTATCTCCTAGTTATAACTTACTCCAGAATATACTTGTATAAGATTTGACTTTCTAAATTCAAAGATAACCGGCATTCCATTGAATTCGTCCCTTACTGTCTTAAGTTCGCACCTCTTAATTATGTAGTAAAGTAATAATTGCCTGATTTAGATAGGCTCGTAAATGCAGCTATTTAATTAATTAACTACGAGTGTACATATTCAACTGTCCACTATTCAATGTCATTCTATTAATATACATGTCATGCTATATACAATAATGAGTGCAATTCAAATGAGTAAGAAGGGGGGGGGGGGGAAGAAGAGAGACACTGTGTCCATGTCCAAATCTAAGGACACTGTGTCCTCCAAGACAAGCCCATGCATTGTCTATACATATAACGTTCTGTGTCCATTCCAGGTTGAAGGACACACTGTCCCTTCCAAGACAGGACGAAGAAGGAGAAAGGGGGGGGGGGGGGGGGGGAGTTACACTCATGTCTGTAATAAACTGTTATTTATGCATTAAATAAATGTAGATAATAAACTATAGATATACGACAAAGTTGTTTCTCCAACTCTCTCGATCCTTTATACACTTTCTATACAATATCTATATACAATATCAAGTTCATTAAAACATCATTATACGATCTACGGAGTATCACGCCCTCTAGACGAATACATTTGTTATAAGTTTAAGCGTTATACAATATTAAAGATATGAATTAAAACATCATTAGAAGATCTACGAAGTATCACGCCCTCTAGATAGGCGAATACATGTGTTATAAGTTTAAGCGTTATACAATATTAAATGATATAAATTAAACTACGGAGGCACTGGTGACTTTTTGGCCTTAATTAGGTCACAAAGGACCGAAGCCTTCCTTTCCAAATATTCATAGTCTAGGAGAAAATCAAGACAACAATACAATGTAATATTTCTTATCAAACATAGTTAAACTGGCCATAGAAATTAAACTAGAAATGGCTAGACTTGAGATATGACCGCATTTGGGACAGATTGTCAGTCTGCCCAACGACCTGAATCACACTCAATTTTATGTGTCCAAATTAATCAATTAGGACACCAAAGAGCAAAATCTCTCTCTTCCAAAATAGGTTGACCAATTCTAGATTTATTCCTTAACAATGGCAATATTATCTTCACAAAGAAGAAGATAATCACACAAAAATAGACATTTCACATAATAAAAACATCTTTCATGTATTTGTATAATGATATCTCTATAATAATTCAACTATAATCCCATGCCAATATTCATACACTTAAGGGAGACACTGTGTCCCTAAAACGATAATGGGACGTTCCGTCCCTCTAAAATAGGACGCACCGACCGTCCTAGACAAGTTCAAGGACGTTTCGTCCATTCACTACCGGTACTGGACATTCTGTCTTGCTTCCCCCCCCCCCCCCATCCAAACTATAACAAATATAGATGCCTATTTCCAACTTAATATATCACCATAAAAAATATTTCAAAACCTCTCTTCATATACACCACTCTGACCGCATTGATCCATAGAACAATAAAATATCCCTCTCCCTCTATCATTTTAGAACAATCCTAGTAAATTTGCATAAGTAAACATTGTATGAGTCACTATTTATATTCACCTTTCGCGTAATACCCTGCAAATAAAACTGTAGTCGCGTACTAGCCTGTAAAAAGCTGTCAGTCACGTACCTGGGTAACCCAGTAACCCACGCGCGGACTATTTATACTGGTTGGGTCGCGCATGGAAAAGAAAGCTGTACGCGCATATACAATCATTTAATTGGCTGCGCACCTTGGATCGTGCCTTAAACTAATGAATAATACATGAATATTAAGTTATCGATCTATAGTGGAATAAATTAAGCATTGTTTATCAACAAGAGCACATGCTACTTGTTATTAGTCGCTCGTTCAGAGCAATCCGTTAAAAACATGTCACAAATAAGTAACGACTGTAAAAGACATTTTATATTTATAATGGTCACAATATTTACAAGTATTGAATATATAAAGAGAGAGAGTAGAAAGAGAAAGAGTAGAAATACAAAGATCATTTTCATATATCTGTCACAATATGGAAGAATAGAGAAAATCAGGATCAAATCAGGAAGAAAAAAAAAATCAGGAAAAAATCGGGAAAAATAAACAAATCGGGAAACCGATTTAAATCGGGTTTTTATCAGGCCTGTTGACTGCACTCTCAACAACCCAAATTAGTTATGAGGGCAAGCAGTCTAAGCAGGCTCTGGACTTTTCTTTCTCAAATCGGAAAAGCAGAGCGACTCGGTTGACTGCATTTTGTCTCGCTGCAAACAAGTTAAAATCTGTGGTTTGGGATCAAGCCACGATGTTCCCTGAGGCTAAAAATCTTGTCAGACCCATCGGTGGAAATACCATGAACAACACAATAAGAGAAACAGACTGACGACAGTTTGCAATAAATCGGACATGAATTATGCATGTTTGAAATATGCCATCGCAAAGTCTCTACAAAATCTCATATTGGCAATTTGGTCCGTGGATTGTGATATAGTGACAGACAACTCTCCCGTTTTTGTGTACAAAAAACATCAATTCCCCTTTTTCTCCAAAACATCTCTGTTGGAGCACTACTCAAAATATGGATAGCATATTAAAACATGTCCTCTAAAATGAAGACCCTCCTGAGTCAATTATTAAGAAAATTGACATCTTAGACATTTTGTGAGTAAAAACAAAGGAAAGTTATCTGTCACTATGTCACAGTGACATTATCAATTCAGCCAATTTGAAGTGTTTATATTTATAGTGATTACAAAGTTTAACAAATCATATCTTCCTCATTTTGTTTGATGTTATTATACTGTCACCAGTCTACTTCTCTGATTGTTCTGCTTCCTTTGGAGTAGTTTGCTATCAAGGTTAGATATTCCTTTCCTGCGTGTGATCTTCATGTGGATGCCTTCCGAGGGGCGGAGGATCAACTCAGCGATAGGCATGGTGTCTTTGAGACTCTGGGTAGACTCCAGGGAGAAGCAACGCAGAACGTTGGCCAACAAGACCTTGTCTTCCATCAGAGCAAATCGCTGACCTGAAAGAAAATTTGATTATTATTATCATTATGGAAATTAGATTATTATTATCATTATGAAGAAATGGCTTAGACACATAATGCGACATGATGATGGCTTGATGATCAGAGTCATAGAAGGTCGTATACATGGAAAGAAGAAGAGAGGAAGACCTCATAAGGCTTTTTAGACGATGTAATCACAGAATGTGGAGCAATGTACGAGGTACGTGGAGAGACACTTGATATAGAATTCTGGTCACTGAACCTGTCATAAAGACAGATCACTATTGATGATGATTATCATTATAAAGTGTTTGGCATTACTTATGCCTGGGAAGGGAAAATTATGCGAACTGAATCACTGTAACCCTCGGATCTCTCCTACCAGTATTGGAGATGTGCAGACGGAGCATTACACTGGGGTTCCCCTACTCTAATTCAAATAGTGCAGTGGGTTCTTATTTGATAAAAAATGATGTACCGTACCTTAATCAAGAAAAATCATATGTCTGAAAGCTTGTTCAGATATGATATGGTAAACCAGAGCGACAGACTTTCAAAACCCTTCTTAAAACTTACCTGTTTCGTTTGTACTTTTTGACATTACTTTTCATCTATGTATTATAATTGAATATGCTACTCTAATTGATTTGTCATAAGTATTTGCTATAATTTGTATTAACTTTGCTCGCAATGAATTCTCTTAGCTACATGTATTCAGTTGAAGGTCTTTATATTTCGTTCTTAATTTGTAACTATTTAAATATACTTGTACTTGCTTGTTTTTTACTTTGTAAAGCGCATAGAGAAACTTTGGTTTTTTTATGCGCTAAATAAATCTATCTTTATTATTATTATTTTTATTAAAAAAAGTGTAAATGAATACGGTAGCAACTTCCGGCCAAAGTTTCTTTCCCATATTCACTTAGGTCTGAGTATGACATACAGAAAGTCGAAGTGTATTACACTTTAGGTAATCATATTACAAAAAACTGCTGCAGTTGACCCCTTCGTATCTGAATAAGGGTTGAATCTTCATATCTAATGGTAAAGTACAGTGCAATTTGCTTAAAGGGATCTGGTAACTTTGTCTTAGATCCTTTAGAAATAATCCTTAATTTAGCTCATGCTGCAATGATAATTATAAACCTTTAGGTCAGTCAGGAACTCCATGACTTTTACAAGCTGATCGCCTGTCTGATTATCAAGATATTAATGATTGGAATTACAAATTTTTAGCTGAACGGTTTCATAACACTACAGTCTATTGGGGAAAACGAGTATGGTAAAACCGGTCACTCAAAGATTTTTACTTTTTTGAGGCACTTCTTGATCATTTTGAAGCGCAATTTTTTAGGGTTTCAATATTACACCATATCACAGCTGACACTGGTAACATGTAGGACCGTGTATCTCAGATTTAACATTGTTAAACGATCCCTTTAACAAGCAAACCCTTTTAAAATGAAGCATCAATCCACTGAAACCTACCGATACAATTCCGTGGTCCTGCGGAGAAAGGCACATAGGAAAACGGATGTCTCTTTGAAGAAGACTCCGGCAAAAACCGATCCGGATCAAACATGAGCGGTTCGGGGAACTGTGTGGGATCTCGATGAAGAGATCCTATGGCGATGATGAGAAGCGTGCCTCTAGGGGCTAACTTACCATCTACAAATAAAGGAGAAGATTAATGGTAAAGGGATTGGGTAACTGTGTCTCAGATTCTGAAACAAAATCCTTGATTAAGCTAATGCTGCAATGATAAATATAAACCTTTGGGTCAGTCAGGAACCCCATGACTTTTAAAAGCCGGTCGCCTGTCTGATTATCAAGATAGTTATGATTGGAAATCAAAATTTCATTTTTCATTTTCCTAATGGTTTTTATAACACTACAGTCGGGGAAAATGAGTATGGTAAAACCGGTCACTCAAAGAATTTTACTTTCTTGAGGCACTTCATGATCATTTTGAAGCACAATTCTTTTAGGGCTTCAATATTACACCATATCACAGACACTGATAACATGTAGGGCCATGCATCTCAGATTTGAGATTGCACTGTGAAAGAATTGGTGCGGAATCAATCAGAAAACATTGATCATGTAGCATATAAGTATTGGTGTGCACTGCAAGGTTCTGAAGTCGTCAAAATGATAAGAATAATAGTAATTTGTATTTTATTAAATAAAATATGTCATATATTCGTAATTGTTTATTCCTTTATAGTACTTTGTGGGACGCGTGTTCCACGGTTCAAATCATAGCCAAACAAAAACGAAGAGTATGGGACGTCGTGATGAAGTTGAATGAAGTTTATTCGTTTTTAATGAATAAAAAAATGGAAACCCCCTAGACTAAATGTCACACGGGTAAGAAATAATACTACGTCATCGTCTGTTGTAGCTTTGTAGCGTGGTTTGTATAAAAGACACCTCAAGTTACGCCTCAGCGGCTACAAACAATTTATAGATAAATAATCAAGGGACTACTTTGTCCTTAACGTAAGTACACAGACCCACGTGACCATTAAAGTAATAAGGCTTCGGGTCTGACACGTATGTTTTAAATTAGACACACCCAATATGCTGTACGGTGTTCTTAAATGAAAAACCAAGTTTTGAAAAGGTAAAAACGAGTTTGGTCACTACAACTTTATTAGCTTTTACATTTTCTATATTATATTGAATGTTCAATGAAACTTACCTTTATTAAGGGTCGTCTCAACAAATCCTCATGTTTTTTTTTTATGGCCACCCAATTCCAATAATGCTCTATCGTGTGATGTTATCTGATGTATCGCTTTATTGTTTTATCGTTTTACCTCATTTTGTACTCTTGGTCGATTCATACTGTTATTCTGTTTTGTATATTTTTATTGGAATTGAATAAACTGGGGGGTGTTTCACAAAGATTCTAAGTAGAACTTAACACTAAGTTGGACTTAAAAATTATGGACAGCCATTGGGGCCTTAAAATGAAATATATTCCAAAGTAGAAATTCAAGTATTTTAGACTTTTTATAAATTCCACATCCAGAACATGAAATCTCCTTGATGATAGAAAATATGAATGATTTGAATAAACAATTAATGCCTTTCAAAATAACTTTTACAAAATAATTTCAAAGATGCTAATGGCTTTCCATAATTTTCAAGTCCAACTTAAAGTTAAGTCCTACTAATAGGATCTTTGTGAAACACCCCCCAGGAGTGCAGAAACCGAATGCCGGAAAAATGAAGTTACATTCTAAGTTCCCTTTTGCTACAAAATAGAAAAACATACATGGGCATCCTGCTTACCAATGATACAGTCTTCTTGGAGATCCCGTCCTACGATGGGTACGGACGGAAAGATCCTCAGGGTTTCCTTCAGGACACACGTCAGGTAGGGTAGCTTCTGAAGATCATCGGCCGTCACTGGTCGATCACTGTCACCTTGGTTAAACAGATTAAGGACAAAGGTGAAAGAGTTTTGGGAAAGCTTAGCAAACTGTAGTGGAAAATATAGACACATTTAGAGTGCATATTGCGATAACTAAACATGGTCTCCTCGAGGACACAAGTCAGGTAGGGTAGCTTCTGAAGATCCTCAGGTGTCACTCGTCTATCACTGTCACCTGGGTCAAAAAGATTATGGACGAAGGTGAAAAGGTTTTGTGATAGTGTATTGGCTTGTATTAATGGGGAGTCTGATGCAATAGGTATGGATCAATCGCGAAAGAGGTGAAGTGTCTCCTTGAAGACATATTTCAGGTGGGGGAGCTTCTGAAGATGATTGGTTGTCACTGGGCTATCACTGTCACCTGGGTCAAACGGATTATGAGGAGTCTGGAATAATGAGAAAGGTAAGGATGGAAAGAGGTGTTGTGTCTCCTTGAAGATGATTGGTTGTCACTGGTCTATAACTGTTGAACAAGTTAGGGCCAAAGATCAAGGGTTTTGGGATAGCTAAGCAAAATGTACAGGCCTGTAATAAGGAGTCTGGATCAATGCGAAAGGTATTGATGGAAAGAGACAATTAAAGGATGCAGGTAAGGAAGAGGAGCTTCTGAAGATCATCGGCTGTTACTGGTCTATCACCGTCACCTGGATTGAATAGATAGATGGTGAAATGAAATTTAGGTAACTTAACGAAATGTAGTGGCACATAAAGCCCCAGAATGTGATAGCCACAGATGAAGAGAGCCTTAGGGTCTCCTTGAAGACAAAGGTCATAGGGCTTGGGGATAGCTTAGCAAACTGCATTGGTGGCTTGTAAAGAGGCGTCAAGAACAATGCCATACGTATGGATGGAAACAAAGGGTCTCCTCGAGAACAGATGTCAGGTAGGGATCAGCTTCTATTATCTGGGTTCGACAATTTGGGACCAAAGTGAACACAAATTTAGGTAACTGAGCCAATTGAAGTAAAACAAAATTGAATAAAATAAAACTGAAACTGAAGTGACACACAAAGACACAGCAGGAATGCATAATGCAATAGGTGCAGACGGAAAGAGCCTCAGGATCTCCTTGAAGACACATGTCAAGTAGGGAAGCTTCTGTGACCTGGGTTGGACTGCAAAAGAATATCAGGGGGGTGTTTCACAAAGATCCTAAGGTGAACTTAACTCTAAGTTAGACTTAAACATTATGGAGAGCCATTTGTAGCCTTAAAATAAAATATATTCAACAGCAAAACGGCTTTCCATAATTGTTAAGTCAAACTTAAGCCACGGACACAAAGGTTCGTACGAACGCATCGTTCGTACAAATCTCCCTATTTTTCCATTGTCTGAAAATCATTAGTAACAGTTCGTAATGGCATTTGTGACTGAGGCTTTACAGATAAGTTCAACTTAGGATCTTTGTGAAATACACCCCAGATCAGATAACTGACTCTGTTGTAAGATGAATGTTTTTCTTACCAAAGACGCTATCAAGTTCCTGGTGCAATTTCTTCTGCACCCTGGTATGATGTCCGATAAGAAACATGGCCCAGGAAGCCAGCGCTGCTGTTGTGTCATGACCCTGGAATGAAAGATGAAACAATGATAAACATTATAAAGTGAAACTAATGTTACGTTGTGTAAACGCACTTGCTCTTCCCATTGTTGATATTAAATTAACCATAAAAGGGCTGGGTCATTATCACAGGCGAGGACAGGTGATTCCCCATCCTAACATTATCATCACCACCACCGATAAAATCTTCAACAGCAGTAGCAGCACCACCATTATCATCATCATTGGTATCTTCCTCCTTATCATCATGATCATTAACACCATCATGATCACTATCTTCCTCCCCCTATTCCTCTCCTTCTCTTTCCCCTCCCCCTCTCCTTCTCCTTCTTCCCCTCATTCCCTCCTTGTACCCCCCCCCCCACTCTTCCTTCTACTCCTCCCCTCCTCCGCCCCCTCCTCTTCAATCTCCATCCCCTCTTCATCCTCGTTCTTCTTCTCCTTCTCATTCTTCTTCCTCTTCTCCTCCTCCTCCCCTCCTCCTCCCCTCCTCCTCCCCTTCTTCTTCTCCTCCTCCTCCTCCTCTCCTCCTCCTTCTTCCCCTCATTCCCTCCTTGTACCCCCACTCTTCCTTCTACTCCTCCCCTCCTCCACCCCCTCCTCTTCAATCTCCATCTCCTCCTCCTCTTCATCCTCGTTCTTCTTCTCCTTCTCCTCATTCTTCTTCCTCTTCTCCTCCTCCTCCCCTCCTCCTCCCCTTCTTCTTCTCCTCCTCCTCTCCTCCTCCTTCTTCCCCTCATTCCCTCCTTGTACCCCCACTCTTCCTTCTACTCCTCCCCTCCTCCACCCCCTCCTCTTCAATCTCCATCTCCTCCTCCTCTTCATCCTCGTTCTTCTTCTCCTTCTCCTCATTCTTCTTCCTCTTCTCCTCCTCCTCCCCTCCTCCTCCCCTTCTTCTTCTCCTCCTCCTCCTCTCCTCCTCCCCTCCCCTTCTCCTCCCCCTCCTCCTCCTCTCCTCCTCCTTCTTCCCCTCATTCCCCCTTCTGCTCCCCCTCCTCCTCCCACTCTCATTTTCATCTCCCCCTCCTCCTCCTCTCCTCCTCCTCCTCTCCTCCTCCTTCTTCCCTCATTCCCCCTCTGCTCCCCCTCCTCCTCCCACTCTCATTCTTCATCTCCCCCTCCTCCTCCTCTCCTCCTCCTCCTCTCCTCCTCCTTCTTCCCCTCATTCCTCCTTCTGCTCCCCCTCCTCCTCTGCCCCTCCTCATTTTTCTCCTACAACTTACCTCAAACATGAATGTGTCCACCTCCTCTCGGATATCACTCTTAGTAAAACTTGGATCATCTCTCTGCATCTTTAACAGAAGATCTAAGAAGGCGATTCTTCTCTTCGAGCCATCATTGTCGTTGCTATCCACTTTCTGATTTTCTTCCTTTGATCTTTCATCAATGAGCTTTCATAGAGAGAGAGAGAGAGAGAGAGAACCGACAAACATCACTAACTTAATCTTAATTTCCTTAAAAGTAGCATATATCTGTCTTTTTGTAACAAAATTCAAACACATAGCTTCCTATATTTTTGCAGTGTTCTGTATAATATAAATTAGCAATCCTTCCACTTCTAATTATTTTGTCTTTCCATTCAAGTTTTATGCGAGACCGGGGTTATAATAATTACAATGTTAAGTGCTTAGAAACTTAGTAAAAAGCGCTATACATATGTGAATACCATTATTATTATTATTAAATAGATGGATAAATGCCATGGATAGATGGATTGATAAATGGATGAAAGGATCGATGAGTGAATGAATAAATGAATGTAAGTATTTTGGAATGAATGAAAGAATGAATGAATGAAAGAATGAGGGAATACGTTAAAATATGAATGAATACTTGAGAGAATAAATAAGTGATTGAATGTATGAATGAGTGAGCGAATGAAGGAATGAATGTAAGAATGAAAAGCACTGACTCACCGTATTTGTCATTTTATGTAGTATTTGTAGACATTGAGCATGCTCCTTGCCTGATTTTGTGTTGTCAAAAAGTGGGTCTGGCCAAAACCATGGCTTCTTCTGTCTCTGCTGAATAATATCACTCATTCTGGGAAAGACAACAAGAAAATATCTACTTTTAAGCTACTATTGATATTTCCCTAAATGCACTTTTATTGTGCATATTATCCTTAATCTAGCTTCATGACAATCTCCCCTTTGCTTATGATATGAACCAGAAAATGCAAAAGCTCTGAGCTCTGTTTTATACAGTGGTATAGCTACACTACAGTGGGAGGGGGGGGGGGGGGGGGGAATCAAATGACACACGATATAACAAAATTATAAAAGCTGATTTAGTAACTAAAGTCGGGTACCCCCCCCCCCCCCCCCTTCAATGACTGAGCTCACGCTACACCACTGGTGTTATAAGAACTGCAATTGATGCAAATCCATTGCAGCTTGATATCAATTACAACTATGAACCTTAGAGTTAGGGAGACCGTAATTAAATAGAAAACTTCTGATCGATATAATCAAATTTAGTTAGTTAGAAAATTAATGTCCCATGCCAAATGAATTTTTCATATCAATGATTTTTACTGTCAAATCAGAAATTTTTGTAACCTGAAAAATTCCTGGATCGTAAACCGCAGCGGGTTTCACTGCAAGAAACTTTTGTGAAGCACGAAAGTTCAGTGTTGTATCAATGGCAGCATGAAACTTTTGAGAATCTTGACCACTCGCAAAATTTGCAAAAAAGTCTCTGGTTTTGAAGTGGTTTCAATGAGATTGAACTTGGGTATTAAATCTAGGAGACCCAACTTTTATTCCGGCAACGACTGCTCCAGGCTTCTTTTTTGCCAAAGGTATGTGGTTAAGAATTAAGAATGCTTTGATTTTAGGTTAGGGTTAGGGACAGGGATAGGGTAAGCGGAATAGTTGAGTTCTTGTTTAAGACCGCAAATGCCTTCAAAGTGCATGGTTATTGATCTTATTCTTATTTACAACATTTTTAGTGCCCTTTTAGAACCTAAAATTGCTATGAAGGTAATTTTAGATCCCAAAATATTCGAATTTAAATTAAATACGATCATATCAATTCAGTTCCACTTTCCCAAAAAATATATTGACCGTTAATTAATTAATTAATAATAACAATACATGGGCCATCTGGTTGTGCGTATTATGACGAACACGAAAAAGCCAACAAAAAGCCAATATTGGCAATGGCTGGAATAAAACGTATAAAGTCACAATCTCGTTTTTCAACTGCTGGTTCAAAATTACCAAATATTTGTGGTGCCCCATGGTTATGTTTATGGATATTTCAGCCGTCTCTGAACTGATTTTGATCAAAAGAAGATGATTTTGTCATTTAAATTGTATGTTCTTTCAAATTTGACACTCAGTTTTTCATTATCTAACAAAAAAATTATTTTGTGTAGCGCCCTTTGCAACAGAACTCAACTATCCCTTTAAGTATGATGTCCGATCCAGGGTTCAAGTTTGGACTTTAGTGTAGGAAACTGACTGAGGTGGTGTTGTATAACTGGTAAACTAAAACCTCAGATTTGCTTACCTCATAACCGCATTCACATAGTCATTGTTGCTCTCATCTTGTGCATGTAGTTGCTTGCCCATAGCAGTCTCTATTCAACAGAGAGGGGGAGAAAGAGGGAGGGAGAGAGAGAGAGAGAGAGAGAGAGAGAGAGAGAGAGGGGGAGAGAGAGAGAAAGAGATAGCGAGAGAGAGAGAGAGAGAGAGAGAAGGGAGGGAGAGAGGGTAGAGAGGAGGAGGGGGAAGAAGAAGAGAGAGAGGGGGAGGGAAGGAGGGAGGGAGGGAGGGAGGGAAAAAGAATGAGAGAGAGAGAGAGAGAGAGATACAGTGAAAGAGAGACAGACAGACAGACAGAGAATGGATGGATGATTAGATGGAAAAAGAGAGGGAAAGATAAAGTTCATAACACAAATGACAATCACTTTGGGTGTTTGTTCACCATACACTTGAGATAATAAGGCTAATAATAGCATCATACATATTCATACAATACCATCACACACAACCTTTGTTCCTAGACTATACTTGGGAAAGCCTAATAATTATGTTTGTCCAAAAAACAAAACAAAAAAGGCAAGAACAAAAAAATCTAGGGCACATTTAAAGCTGTAAATCATGGTAAACCTATGAAGGAATGACAACAATTACTTTCATATTCATTGTCAAAGTGGGTCAAATTTGGACTTAATCCAGATCCAAATTAACATGAAATATCCTCTGCTCTGCATTTTGGACTCCTTCTGGACTCCTCTAACCAAGTTGAGATGGTTGAGGGCAGACCGGAGGCGGGGCAAGGAAGTAGGTTATCTCACATATGAAGCATATCAGAATTTCTCAATCCAGAACAAAATATTCCTCGTAGTGGAGCTGTATGTTTCATGATAGGTTAGTAGAAAGAAAAAAAAAGGGCTGAAGTATCAACCATGCCACGACCATGTTCCGTAACCGCAAAGAAAATCACTAATGCTGTCTGTAACATGAAATGCACAAAATTCAATTTTTCGATTTGAATGTGATTTCTTGACCCTCAAAGCTGCAAGTATGAAAGCAACTTACCACTAATGATGTCCAGCACACATAGAGTGACAAGGGGCAGATGTTGACCAGATCCTGCTTTTGGGCATGCTCGCCAAACTTTTGGCACAAGGTATTGCTCTGCTCGTCGAAAACCTCAATGAAATTGTGCAGGATGGCAAAGTGGAACGTTGGGGTTAGCATCTTCCGGCGATGAAACCATTTTTTACCAGTGCTGAGGGGATAGTAAACATGCAGAAGCAAAATGAGATGGAATTATGATTATATAATTATGTAATTACAATTTGAAAAACCTCGGAAATTAGTTTACCTTAGTATTCTCCAAAAGTGGATAATCCTAATTTTTCTATCTCTCTTTTTCTCTTTAAGTAAATATGCAGAAGCGAAAAGAGATGTAATTATGAAAATTACAATTTAAACAAAAATTACTTATTAGTTTAGCTTACTATTCTCCAAAAGTATATAATTTCTCATGATTCTATATCTCCCTACATCTGTCGTCCTAGTCTCTCACCCTCACTTTCTTCATATATATGACGGGTGGGTTCTTTGCCTGGCTGGTTAAAAAAAATAAAGCTATCAATTTGCCTTTGGATTGAACGAAAAAATGCATCAAATAGCACTAATTATCATAGATACATGTCATTTATAATATGGGCTAGCATAGGTTTTAAAAAAGTTATGAAATATTCCATCTTAACCTGGTTGAAGTACTGTTTAAAATCAACCTGTCTGGGTACACAACTTTAATACATCTCCTCCTCTGCCCATCACCGTCTTCCGCTTTCCATTTCTTTACATGTCTTAATCTATTTCGCTGTCGCAAAGTTCTCATACCATCGCAGCCTCATCCTCTCCAGAGAGGGTAACATCGCTTTAATCAAAACATCTTATGTGGCCAAAAAAGGAGGGAAATTCCATCTTCACTTCAAGAAGTGAAGGTTTATATTATGATCAGAGCTGCAACCTTGTGCAACCAAAAAAAGGAATCATGATGGCAAAAAAAAAGGAATTTCAAGCAAAAAAAAAGGAATTTATAAAAACGAAACTTACGACCAAGCGTGACACACTTCCAATGCAGAAATGTTCATTCATCATTCTGTTTTTTCCATACAAGCAGGAATTTTGTTTGGTGGTTATTTTGGTATTATCAGCATTTCATTCTTTTTGAGAATATTTTTCTTTTCAAGTATGTTCTAACTTTAGTCTTTTATTGAATTTGTGATCAAATCACCATTTTAGGGCAGTTGTTTGACGGGCAGTATGTAAAAAAAAAAAAAAAAAAAGTATTTTATGAAGAAAAAACGTAATACCGTAATTTGTAGGAAAAAACAGAGTAATGCTGGCAAAAACTGAATGGTTGGCAGCTCTGTATGATTATTAACTCGAATACTGAAAACGCCGTAATTTCTATGTGATTAATTTTCCGCGCTGAGCGACCCAAAACATAATTATTTGCTGGTTATCAAATTCGCATTTCACGCAATCAAGCCTGTTCAAAACACACTTAAGAAGTCATGCTTATATTTTCGCGAGTTTTATAATTGGCGCTTTCCCTGAGCGCGAAAGCCACAAAAATTAATGTACCGGAATATTTCTACTTTTACAGTATCAGGCTTTGTAAAATTGTAATATAGAAACACAGCAATTATGTTAGTTAAATTTCAAACCACTTTTTCATACTTTTGAATATTTGGTATTTCAAATTTCATGTAATTAATTTTTTTGTTATGCTCATTTGTGATTTTATACATATTTTGTAGTTGAAATCTTGATAATCAATACGGTAAATACATTTGTTTTTAAAGAATATGCTTTAGCTCCAAAATTCTTTGGGGGTGGGAGAGGGGGGGGGGGGGGGCTGCTGGTTCATCAATAATGACTCTTGTTTTTACCTTGTAAGAAGGCCCAAGCCAAGCCATGGCTCCAGGAACGAGTAGACGAACCCCTTCTTGATGTGACGACTGCTGCTTAGAATTTGCTACAACGTTGGCAAGTGAAAAACAAAACAAAACAAAATGAATTTACATAAACCAAGTTAAACTAGAGAAAAAGGGAGGGAGGGAGGGAGGGAGGGAGGGAGGGAAGAAGGGAGGGAGGGAGGGAGAGAGAGAGAGAGATGGAGGGAGAGAGAAAGAGGGAGAGAGGAAGAGAGGAAGAGAGAAAGAGAAAGAGAGCGAGAGGGAGAGAGAGCGAGAGAGATAATGAATACCCTTTGTTTGACCTCTTGACAACAATATTTCCACATTTGTATCACAGAACGTAACTCTGGTGCATATACAGTGTATCAATAATGATTACATAACTTTCATGAACAGGCATAAAGCAGTCATCTCAATGGGTTTTTACAGCTTTGTACAAATGACTTTTATGAAGTATCTGCCCATGTGCAGATACTATCTACAGTACAAAGTGGCCTATTAACCGAAATTAGAGGATAATTTAAGAAAATTGGAAAATCACATTTCTAGGCTAATTATAAAATGTAGGTCTGCCTTTCAAATGTGAAACAGACAGTCAAAGAGTTATGTCACAGTACATGTATGTACTGATCGAATCAAAATGAGTCTTAAACATGTTTGATATAGCGTGTCTCCTATCTTTGTTTCAACAATTAACCTTTTGCACAATAAACATTGGACTTCTCTGCTATCAAGACATGGACACTTCACTGATATCTGAGAATAACTAGGTCACAAAATAATATGAGTACCTGTCATTGTTTTATTTGCATCTACCTACTTAAACTTTGCATTCTACATTCCTCTTAGTACATGTACCATGTTATTGTATGTGCATACAATATCCACACTCAGCGAAAAAAAGAAGTGGACACTCTTTATTGTTCAAAATTTTCATATGAAGTATAAACCATCAAAGAAATATGATAAAATTAATCAAATTAAATAAAAAATTAATAGTAATACTCTACCAACTTTTATTAAAATCAAGTTTCAAAATGTCAAACGTTATAGTCTGATTAAGAAAAATTCAAAAATAGGGTAAGTAGCCATTCAAATATTAATGGACATGTGCATCTTTTTTTCTACATGAAAACAAAGAATGAGAAACAATGATGATTTAGCTCTGGATGTCAACTGTAGTCTCAGGACTGAGTGGTTTTGACAAGCATGGTCAAGATACCTGTCCTACCCTCTCAAGATCATGGACCAGTCGTAGGATATGTAGGATTGCTCATCAACGTTTGGAAGGCCAAATGCTTCAATATTGCTATATTCCTTCAGAGACTCATTTATTTTCAAATGGCTATGCTCAGTCAAGCATACATACCAGTGGCGGATCCATGGGGGGGGGGGGGCTCGCCCCCCCCCCCCCCCGGGAAAAAAAAATGTGTACTTTTACATTTTTTAACGTTAGTTTTACCTTTTTTGGAGAGGCCAAAAAAAAAAAAAGTGCTCACTACCCCCCCCCCCCCACCCCTTGGGCCCCCACCCCTAAGAAATCCTGGATCCGTGCCTGATACATACTGTACATGGTATGATTCAAATTGCACAGCATTTAAAAAGGGGATTAATTTCTGTTTATTTTCATATATGAAAGATAAGTTTTATCAAAGATCTATTTGACAATCTCAACAATAAACATTTCTAATGGGGAGGTGGATTATTTCAGTTTGATGCAATTCAATACATTAAATAATATGCAAAGTTGGAGAAAAATACAAGATATTTAATAATAAGAAATAAGATATCAAGCTCACAATCCTTCTTCACCTTAAAATACATTATATAATTTTATCTTTTAGTATGTAAAGGTGACATTGTATTATGATTTTTAATGTTGAATGCTAAAAGTTCATGGGCAAAAAGAACCCAAAATTAAAAATTGCAACCAATTTCTATTGCCTTACATCATGTTGTTCATGAACATACATGATTTCTACAAAGCAAGCACTAAATCTGTAAATTGGCAACACAAAATGAAATGTAAAATCAGGTTTGGTACATATGAGCAACCTTTGAAGAAAAAAAAGAGAGTAAATAAATTTAATTCATACAAAATTGACATCTATTTGTTTATCACATTTGATTTCAAGAATGTTGGATTTAAAAAGAACAGAAATTTTGCCAATCTGAGGAGGCAAATATAATAATAATAATAATAATAATAGTCCACTCCAAATTTTATTAAACCGAAACAGAAATTCTTTTTGCCCAATTGATCGTGAGCCCAGCAGCCACTGAGCATTAAACAATATTCTGGTCCTCTGTTGATTAAATCTGCAATCAGATTAACTCACCTCAACTTCGTGTGGGTTGTAGATAAAAAGAACGGGGAAAGGACCGAGCCATAATCGCATGAGTCCTTTAGACTTGGTCCGGTACTCCTCCACCCAAGCACTGACTTGTTCTACAAGTTCTAGATTAAGATAAAATGAAAATAAAAAACAAAAGAACACATATTAAAAAGAGATTTGTTTTCTTCTCCTGAGTTCCACACAACCTCATTGCAACAAAATGTATCCCTCTCCCCCTTCCCTTTTCGCTTTCTCTCTCTCTCTCTCTCTCTCTCTCTCTCTCTTTGTCTAATCGGCGCCCTGTTTCATAAAAATTATTAACAATAACAAGAGCTGAATTTCCATGACAAATTTGCTCTCAGCCAAACCAATGTCACAATTTCATTGACTTATAACAGTTATTGTAACTTGTTATGAACGTTGAGGGCCCTGATTAAATCACACTTTTTTAATGAAAGGTGTGTATTTAGAAAGTATCTTTAAGATGAACAAAATCAACAAAATATGTTTTAATGAATATTTGAAACTATATTCAAATCCACCATCATATACAAATAATTGATGTTTGTGAGTGCACTAGTGCTTATGCACGGCCCACAGGTAAAGTTACAATTGGATAATGAACAGGACTCGGCAAGTTCATGACTTGTCTCATTGTGACTCAAATTAAGAAGAGATAGAGTCATAGAGAGAAAGAAAATGATAATACTAATAATGATAATAAATATCAAAATAGTAATAAAGTGTCCACTAGTACTGAGGTATTCATGAAAAACAGTCCAAGGCTTACAAACTCAAGTTAAATCAGAAATTCTTATTTTCCATCAGGAAAATTTTCAATCATACTTGCACCCTAAATATGTTTCTACATGTATATATGTACGGTATATATTCCATCATCAATAATGAAGAAAATGAAAGTTAAAGAAATAAATTGGAGAGGAGGTTAGTGCTACAAGATACGTCACAGTGTTGCCAATTTGTGTTTGATTTGATCGCAATTTCAAATAATTCATAACTTTCTTATTTTAATCAGAATTTGCTCAAACTTTCGCTGATCTGTTCCTCTTATTTTCTGCTTCCATTAAAACCAATTTAATATCAAGAGGGACTTCCCCTTCAAAGGATTCTGGGATTAGCCAATTTACCGTTAGGATCCTGCTTGAACTGAAGAGCGTTGCCTAGCAACGGGATAGCAGGAGGGCCGTGAAACTTGTTAAAGATGATCCACAGTCTGATGAACTTGAGCAAGGGGACAGTCACGATGGCCACAAGCACCAAGATGAAAGCGATTATTCCAATTCCTATCGCCATGATACAAAGTCTTGCATACTCCTGACAAGAAACTGCTGTAAAAACAAATTGAGGTTGATATTTTTTTAATTGTTTGCAGTTAGCTTACAGAAGACAGAATGATTGACACATCCTTCTCTTGAATTGAAGGCTTTTATATTATATATGCATTTTACTGTGAACTAACAAGTGCTTTGTCCATACACACCATTCCAGCACTGATGACACTCCTTGTAGTTACTCGCCTCACCTACCATCCCAGTTTAGCTGCCAAGGCCAAAGGAATTAAGTAATTAAGTACATAGCCTTTGAATATCAAAGAGATATTTTATTAAGTTTCTATAGACTAGAAATAGAAATTATTTTACAAAGTAAAAAAACAGATTTCCTATCGAGTATTGAATTAGATTTAGGAATATGATGCCGGATATTCAACTTGAACTTCAAACTTGAAAGATAGCCTGGGTCAGGAAAGAGGAAAGTCATTCATTCATTCATTCTAGACTCAAGTCAAGACCTGTTACCATTTTACATGAGAAACATATTTTCCTTTGAAATATAAAAATAGTAAAACCGATAATAACTCATCATCATATATCACTAACATAACAGTAACATCATCAGGCAAAATTTTGTTTGTTTGGGCTATAGAGAACCGATACGGTACACAGATATTAAAGCATGGGACTGAATTGAAAGCCAAACAGTCGAGAAAAAAAAAAGAACTTTCACTTCAGTTTCAGATATTCTTTTATTCCAGACAACAAACACATTGACGAAAAGCTCATAAAGCCGAGCTCCCTAAAATATAGAGATTTCTCACCGACTTCACCAAGTTTCCTCTCACTTTCTGATAAACACGACAGGACGATTGATTCTAAACACCTCCCTGTCCGTACGCTGCTGTAGCCGCCTGAGCTGTGTACAAATGAAACGTAAATATTCAAAACATACCAGGATCCGCGTCCCGTGCCCCCATTTCCCAGGTACCGCTTTTCAGCGCTCCACAACAACGGTGTGGACATTTCAGGGGTAATAGTTCAACTGATAATAATTATTCGAATTAAACTCGGTCGGGGAGAATGTAAAGGCGGGGACACGTCATCTAACTGAAAAAGAATTCAACCTTTGATTAATTTATTTGCATCCAACAATCTTATCTAGTTCACAAATATGTCTTGTAGCCTATGGGCCACGATTTTGCATGTTGGTGTCACAATTTTTTTTGTGGACAGCTTCTTCCTTTTCTATTCATCAGCGTTCAGTGCCAAATTGTTTTTATTTTATTTAACAGTAAACTTCTTAGCTTTGAAATACTATGCATGCAATTAGTTGGTCTGATGGTACCGATTTCTTTTCAATTATATTCCTTTATGACGAAAATTAAAGAAAAAATATATATCTGCTTTTTTCTTCTTCTTTCTGTTAGACAATTTGTTCCAATTCAACCCAATTCAATTTTTGGTATGTCAGGAACATGAATTCTAAACAGTCATAATCTATAGACATATTACATGAAACTATATCGTTATACATGGGCATGCAATTTATAATACATATGTCAGTAAATTAATTTTCACAAAGTATTCAAAATACTTGTACACTTGTATTTTAAAGAAACCTGTTGGGTCACGGTGTAACAAAATTATAGGTCTAAATGCCATAGAATCAGTGTTATTTTGAAGAAAATAATAACGTTGAAATCTAGGTCAAAATAACAAAACTGCTCTGTATCTCTGCTCTGCAACTGTTAAGTCTCTCGTTTTAAAGCCATTAAACATCTCAAGTACATAATACTTTAGGACAATCACCTTTTAAAAAAAAAAACACATGATTTTAGCATATAAAGTTCAGGGTTTTGTCCCACTCGTCCATTTTTTTTCCTTTTGTCTTTGTCGTCTTCTTTGACAATAAATCTCATTAAATTTATATAGATGTGACTGATGCTCATGCATAATATGGTAAATATGTGGCCAACTTAATTGGTGGGCTGATTTAGAGAATTATATGCCTACTCATATATATGTATATGCATAATATATGCCTACTCATTGAAATATGGTTATTTTCCCTCTGACGGACATTTCTCTAAATAAGATGCTCCCGCATTTAATAATTAGTGTAGAATAAAGTCCCTCTTGGGCTAAGTTTTCTCTTATTTTGAACATTTTGGTTAAGTTTAAAAGTGTAAATTAATAAGTAAAACTACGCCGGCTCAATCACCCTTATAATAATTATTATTATTATTAAAAAAAAAACACTTTTGTCTCTCTCTCTCTCTCTCTCTCTCTCTCTCTCACTCCCTCTTTATTATCGTGTTTGCTTTCACCATGGACCTATTACGGATGGACATTCATCGTTTTCTTAACGAATTCATTGTGATTCTCTCCGTCAATGTCGTCTCAATAACATTCTGTAAATGTTTCTTCACTTTGATCTCATCATGGTCACCGCCAAAAAGCCGGGACAGAATCAAGATAGTGAATTTACACATGTTAATCTACATGCGCAGAAGATAATTACTTGCCTAAATCATGGAAAATATATGTGCAGTTCTGGCTTATAATCGGAAATTGTTGTTCCGTGTACTGTATTTTATTTTGAAAATATGTTGATATACTAAATAGAGTTTATAGTTGAATTGTTGGTGATTTAAAATCCCGTTTCCCCCTATTTCCCCCTATTTCCTCATAATATTCCAGAGTTACAACGCACAGGGCTGATACAGATCATGGGCCTTCCAATATTATTGTTTTATAAGGTCATAGGTGTGTGCGACAGTTTGCCAATCAGTAATAATACATTTCATATAAACCAAAATCGCCTGCTTTTCAACTTTGCTGCTCCCCATTGGGGATGCTTTTATTTAAGACACACTCTTACAGAGCACACCATCCAAACAAAACCCAAGAGAGGGAAACTGCTCCTTTGTCAATGGCAGAAAATGCTTACGCAGTCGTAATTGTTAAAACAGCTGAATGTTCTCATTAAGATGCACATAATCAGAAGGCGGCAACTATCATCGGATCAAAGAAAGAATCACGTTGAATGTCCATCCGTAATAGGTCCATGCTTTTACCAATGCGGAGGTATGGTTGGAGATCTATCAGATAATGCTCAATGGATTTCATTAGCATTTCTATTATGGCACTAGATTCATTCTTAAAGAGGGCCATCTATCGGTGAATTTTATACAGTATTACAAGAAGAGACAATGAGATTTAAGTTTTCAACAACAAAAACAGTTCAAGTTCCAGTTCTTTCTCTCTATACTTCTTTTTCTTTTTTCCTTTCCCTTTTCTTTCTTTCTCTCTTTCTTTCAGTCTGACTCCTCTCCCCCTTTATAGTATACGCGTGACTGGAAACCGAAAACACTAAGGGGATGATGGGCATGCAGACGCAGGAGAAGTGGGGGGGGGGGGGGGGGGGGGGGTCATCCAGTTAAAGCATCTTCCGTCCCTTTGATGAATGTAGGCCTATATGCCTATATAAGATAGTTATATAGATGGATAAGGTAGGTAGATAGATAGATAGATGTTACTTACTGAAATATAAATTCGCGAACAATATGGAGGAAGTAGGAAAAAAAAGAGCATGACTTAGTTTAATCAGACAAAAACTTTTTTGCAGGTGTGCCTAAAAATAAAGTGCAGTCAATCAGTCAATTTATTGATCGATCAATCAAATATAATCTATCACAACTCGTCAACCGACCAGTCTTTTTTTCTTTCTGATTCTTCCGTCAATCCATCGACCATCAATAAATTAATCTACCCATTAATCCAATAATCATTAAATCAATCCGTCAAACCCATTAATCAATAAATAATCATCAGTCAATCACTCAATCATCATTTTTCTTTTGATTCCATTAACCCATCTATATTATGTTGGTTTTCGTTTCTAAATTCAGTCTTTTACCTTGTCATTTTATGCCACATTTAATTTCATCGAAATCGTTCCACGAAGCGTATAATATCCTAAGTAATTGCCCTCTTAGGGGGTCGCCATGGCTGAGAGTAAAACAAACAAACTCGAGCGGAAAAACGAAGGGGGTGGGGGACTATTTGGGTTAAAAACCCTCTAATTTCAACAAGAAAATTATGATGGAGGAAAAAATCGCCTTGATGTCACCCGCTAGCACAGCCCAGCTCGGCGGCGGCATCACACAAAGTCTGCCCCCGAGAGATTCGGGGGAAACAGCAGGTGAGTTTTCGCTGGAATTCCATTCTCCAGCGCCCCTCCCGCTGGTAACAACTCCAACGTCATTTTGAGAAATTTCACTCGGAAATATATTTTCATCGAATATGTCAATGAAGTAATTTTTTCAGAAGGTTTGTAGTGGGGCAAGAAAAATAGTGCGATCGTTCATAACAATGCATGGGTTCATAATGTGATGAGGAAGTATATAGTACCTATCCGTGGAGGGTGGGGCAGGGGTATAAGGTAGCATGCTTGCTCATACTTTTTCTCTTGTTTTAAAAGTTACAGGACTCTAAAGAGCGAACCCATTTAAATTATTTCTGAGGTTAAATCAAAGAAGTCATATTATAGTTTATGCAGAGTCTTGTGGATAGAGCAAGTTTCTGAGTTTTGAACTCACTTAAAGTTTTCACTCGACGACCCGGAATAATACAAACGTTGACCCCCCCCCCCCCCATCCCCCCTTCTCTCTCTCTCTCTCTCTCTCTCTCTCTTTCTCTCTCCCCTCCCCTCTCTCTCTCTCTCTCTCTGTAGCAAAAGTTCAGAGGGAATTGAATCCCTGTGTGAATAATGAATGATTATCACCCAGATAAATCACCAGACCTGATCAAGTTTTTTTAATCTTAACGCGCTGTTTTTTTATCATAATGTTTGATCATGACAGCCAAAGTAATTATTACCAGTCAAGATAATAGTGACTCAAGGAATAGGAGGAAGGATGAGCACGTGTTAAGATTAAACATTATTATAACATATTTTGGAGACACGCGATACCTATAAAGGCATAATCTGTATAAAACGCTTATAGGCACATTGTTGTATCGATGTATTGGACGCTATATAAAAGCGTAATATTATTATTATTATTATAAGCAGAACCATGGGCAGGCCAAGGACCCCGTTGAGAAAAATAAATGAAAAAATCGGTTCGAGGGTCCTCGGGTAAAATTTGAATAGTATTTTGATCTCCAAATTTGAGCTAAAAATAAAATTAAATATTTCGAGGGCAAAGAACTCTTTAAATTTCTTGGATCTTGGAAAAAAAGTTCGAGGTCCCTAGGAAAAGGAGATTTGAACGAATGAACTTCTTGACAAAGTCGTTTTTGGTGGAAACAGATTTTGTCGAACGTGTTTTTCTTCTCTTCAAATTTTAAGATTTAAATTTAGGTTTTCAATTAAGCATAACTCTCACTTAGATACACCGCTTAAATTCTAATTTGTTTTATTCCATACAAGCATAAGGGATCCAGTGAATGAGGGGCACGGGTGTCACGGAGTGGGGGGGGGGGGGGTCGCACTTTTTACTAGGTGAAGGAAAACACGGAAGGGCAAGGACGTCGAATTCGGGGTAAATGAGGACACGCTCTCCTTTTTTTTAATTTTTTTTATATTTTATTTATGTTTTACTGATTTAGGAAGGTATAAATTGAACTTGAAATTCATTGAGTGCAGCTAGAGAGAGAGGGAGTCAAAACATAATTGTATAAACACGATTATAAAATATAATCATCTTCTTTTTACTTTCCTCATCTCTCCTCTCTTCCCCCTCCCTCTATTTCCTTCACCACTCACGTGAGTAGGATCCTACGAATAAGAATAAAATATTTTAAGGAATTTTAGTAGAATTTAATATTTTATAGTAATTGCATGTAAAAATAATGCTATCTATAATCACAGGTCCTTTATAAAACCCTCAACCCGTCCCTGTCTCTTTCGCTCTGTTTTTTTTTTTATTTCTCTATTTCTCTGTCTCCTTAGCTCTTTTTCTTTTATTTCTCTCTCTCTCTCTCTCTCTCTCCCTCTCTCTCTCTCTCTCTCCCTCTCTCCCCCTCTCTCTCTCCCTCTCCCTCTCTCTCCCTCTCTCTCCCTCTCCCTCTCTCTCTCTCCCCCCCTCTCTCTCTCTCTCTCTCCCCCTCTCCCCCCTCTCTCTCTCTCTCTCTCTCTCTCTCTCGCAACAACACGAACTTTCCATTTATTCTTGTCTTTCCGGTGAGCCATTCAAATCTAAAGAGATCCCTATCAGGGTCGACAATGGCAGTAATGATTAGTTGACAACTCCACCGAATCGAGAGACTTTTATTTCAAACAAAAGAACGGATTTATCCATCCTAGAGGAATGTTTAACAAAATAAGACAAAGAGGGGGATTAACTGGCAGACATTGAGCGGTCGATTAGAAGCGTTATTTCGTCGTAATTCCACTTCCCCTTTTCTCCGAGATAAACAGTATAAGCGTTCCGGTGATTGCCCAAAACGATCGCATTCTATCTATTTATTTCGTGCACATCCTTTCTTTGACCAATATTCTAGAGTTCTATAATTTCCATCATTTTTTCTTCATTGAAGGTATATATGTGTTCGATAAGATGATCCACAGTTTCTACAAATAATCTTATTTGTACCCTGGGCTAAAGTGTTTTTAAATTTCCGGTAACCTATTGTTTTCTCTTTATGCAAAACAAATCAATATGATTACTTGGCAACACTGCAAAAGCTCTGTTAATGCACCAGATTTTCCAGTTTTAAAACGTTAAAATAGAATGTTTGCTCGGTCGCTACCCTCTCTCACAGAATCCTACTTGGCAACACTGCAAAAGCTCTGTTAATGCATCCATATTTCCAGTTTTAAAACGTCAAAATAGAATTTTAGCTCGGTCGCTATATACGCTCTTTCGCAGAATCCTACTTGGCAACACTGCAAAAGCTTTGCAATGCATCAACATTTCAAGTTTGAAACGTCGAAATAGAACTTGAGCTCGATCGCTACGCTCTATCGCAAATAACCAATGTAAGCATAATGATTAAACGCGCTCCACGGTGAAAAAAAAATGATTAAATGAAGATTCCAGTGCCCCCCTGAAAAAATTCGTGCAGGCACTGGCACCATTCTCGTGATGGAGTTTCACTCTCCAAGCACTAACAATGAGGGTTGAGTTTCGAACCAGATTCTTGCAATAAGTTTTTTGGGGAAAATGACTTTATAATTTGTATACGTACACAACCATTTAGTGAGTTTTGGGATAAATTAGTAGGCATGGCAAAAAATCAAATAGAAAAAAGCGTCTTCATTTGGTTTTGACGGAGAAAGGGCTAGGTAAATATTGAAAGCAATTCTGACCTAAAATATTATTGATCAACATTAATGATATATTTTTACCTCGTAAAAGAATAGGCCTATGTAAAACAAACTATCAGTTTTCGTCAATCCAATTTTTTTTTTAGAACTCTTCATTAAGTCATTGGTATTATCAAATCCATAGTTCCAGCAATACCTGTACTGGGAGTTATTAATCTGTGAAGCTTGTTAAAAAAAGAGGGGGGGGGGGGGGGGCTATTCTTTAAAATATAAAAGGAAACGACTTTGTCTCTCTCTTTTTATCCTTCTTTAAACACGAAATAAATTATTGGCATTTAAAGTCGATTAGCCTCAATAAAGTGAAAAACTCGACAATCTTCGAAAGTCGATTATCTTTTCATCAGGTTGGCCAGTCTTTACGGCACCACAAATGAGAAGTCCCATCCCGACCTGGCGGCCATCTTTGTTG
Organism: Strongylocentrotus purpuratus; assembly: GCF_000002235.5. NCBI lineage: Eukaryota > Metazoa > Echinodermata > Echinoidea > Camarodonta > Strongylocentrotidae > Strongylocentrotus > Strongylocentrotus purpuratus. The sequence goes on from NW_022145595.1 coordinate 21,611,497, forward strand.
TGACGTCACGCAAAGCCAATCCGCGTCTCGCCTCATTAAAAACCAATGCAGCGAGAAGCGCGCGGGCTTTGTGTTGGCTCGCATTCCTGGCGTGCCTATACGACCCCCAGTAAAGGGAGGAACGTGAGTGCCTCATGATTGGAAAGGAGGTGAGGAGGGGCCACAGCCCTCGAGAAGTTTTACATTCACAATAAGAGCCTAACCTGGCACCCAGAAGCCACCTCACTTTTGGGCAGTCAGGTGGTCATTTTGTAATTTTCATATCATCTCGTATAAATTCATAACATTCTGACAAAACAGTGTCACGTAACAATGCGTGCTCGCTTTGCTCGCTCGCAAAATTTTAGAACTGAGTTGATATTCCGGCAAAATACTTCACCACCTACACCACAACCGAGATTGTGCCCTTCCGACCATGTTTATACGCGATTTGCCAACAGAATGTTTAGAGCCAACAGAATCTAAATATCTACAAATCCCAATATTAAGAGTAACAGCCCCCAATTACTATACCCCTGCCCCTATCATAGCTAAACGCTACAATACCTGACAACCACGCCATGTCATTTAGAAATTTATTAGACCCCAAGCACAGGGTCGTAGCCAGAGTTTGATGTTGGTGGGGGGGGGGGGGGGGCACATACATGTAATAGATCGACGTCCTGGGGGAGGGGTCTAAAAAAGTTCAACCGATCTTGGTTTTTTGTTTTGGACGTGCCCCCCCCCCCCCCCCCCCCCCCCCCCTCCGTGGCTACGGGCCTACCAAAGCATGCCAATGGGTTGTTTTACCACGTAATAAAGGACGATGGAACGGGGCTCAAAGAGAGCATAGAAGGGGGAGGTAAGGGGGGGGGGGGGAGCGTGGAGGATAGTGGAAGAATCACATTGCCGTATTGTGCATCAACAGGGCTGTCATGGTTGTTATCCCAACTTCGTATGTGGAGCCACATCGACGGACCATCTCCCCGGAGCTTTCGGCGGGATAGTTCACCACCGTCCCGCTGGGAAGCCTGATTCAGCCAGCTGCCATTGGCATCCATTACCACCGTAAGCCAAACTCATGCTTGGAGCCAAAAACAGATAGAGCAGTCAAGAGGATAGATTCGAATTTGAGAACAATTTCCCCACCAAAATATCATCATTTCAAACTCTGACAGACGACAAATTGAGGTATTGTGTCTTATTCTGGTTCCAATTACATTTAAATGGGAAAAATGAGAGTACAATATAATCTTCACCCAGAGGCAATTCTTGGCAATAATCACCCCTACTTTCATCCTTCAGCTTCCGACATGGTTAAATGATTCAGCCAGCCGGGGAGGGCTTACCAAATTTGTCAGAATTCATTTAAGGGGGATTGGAATTATATCATTGTATACAGTCATGTCTCTGATACAACTGAATTTACAAGCGAGTGATACTTTATAAAGAATTGCGAGATTCTCCTTGTTTTTGCAGATGCATCAAAATAATTTTTCCAAGAGTAGGGCATACATAATATCGTAAGCAGAGAACAGCACATGGCGTATCCAGGGACAGTGTTGTCCATGGCGTATCCAACCAAATTTAACTATGAAGCAGACATACACCGCCCCTTTTAAAAGCCTATTTTGATTTCAAAAGAATCAGTCATTCCCTTTACAAAGGAATTTTAAGAACGTTTTAGTAACAGCAATATTGCAGAGAGAGAGAGAGAGCGAGAATCATATAGAAAGGAAGGCTTCTATTTCAAGATATTTTCTAATAGAGCGTGCCGACCCCATTCCCCCATCTCAGCGCTGGTTGCATATCGCCCATGCACTGGGCTGTCTCCAGCCCGCCCCCCCCCCCCCACTCCGGGGTCTGAATGACCCCATGCGCGTTACCAAAATGTCCGGTAAAGGGGTACTATTCGTGCGACAAAGTCCGGCCCGAAAATTGTTTAAAAAAAAAAGGGGTGTATTAACTTTTCACCCGGAGATTTCTTTAAAAAGGGGTTTTTTTTTTTTTTTTTTTCCCTCTCATTTCTTTGGACTCCTGAGAAATTATTCCGAATTTAGGGGGGGGGGTACATTGAGCATTTTTCATGATTTAGGGGGGGTCTCCAAGGCAGGAAAAGCCCGCAAAAAGCCTTCGAAAGGGGGGTTCGGAAATGTTGGCAGTCCTCAGATAGGGTGTGCTTTCAAAAAGAGGGGAAGAGCATATGCGTACCCTAAATAACACAGAGTGGGGGGGGGGGGGGGGGGGGTCTCCAGTAGCCAAATACTCGTATATAGGAACGACATGTTTCGAGGTAGTAGAGGAGAAAGGGAACAGAAAAGAAATGCTGTTTTGAAATTTCCTGATCGGAGCATACCACCCCATCCCTAATGTTTCATTAGTCGATACGCTCCGCCAGGGAGAGAGAGAGAGAGAGAGAGAGATAGAGAGAAAACGTAAATGGTAAATTCCATCTGAGATCAAGGTGAAGGCGAATGAATTACTAACGTTCAACCGGGGACACTCCAACACTTAGCCCCCATTAAAGAATGGAGATATGGAGAGAAAAATCATTGTAAACAGGTTGTACACAAGTTTGATGAGGGAGAAAGAGGGAGGAAGGGAAGGCCGGTGGGAGTGAGGAGAGATGGAGGGGAGGGCGGAAGGCCAGAGAGAGAGAGAACGAATGTAAAAACGTAACATTATTAGGAATGAAAACATAATGACGAGGTGGGTCTCAAAACATGGCAAAAATAGAAGAAGAAAAAAGTTGAGGTCCATTACAGAACTTATGTGAGAGGCTTCTCTCCTCATTCGATTTCTTGTAATCAACTCCACGGTCAATTACGCGCCAGAAATAATATTTACACCCATAAATTCCTCAGCGTGCTGTGGTTTCGGTCCTCATTCATTTCGGTAAATCAATTCTGAATCACATTCATGCAGTGTATAGTAATCAACAGCCTTTCGAATGATATTGTAGGTTAGTCTTGGTCTCAGGCGTCAACTATAAATACTTGTAATTACAATAGGAATTTGCTGTATAGTTCCCAGTGCATGAGGTCTATAGATTATAATAAACGAAAAACACACGGAACAAGCAACTTCGAACCAGGAGGGATTCGAACCTCCAAGATAAACCGCGCTAAAGGTGACTAACCACCGAGCCATTGATGTTTTAAAATAATTTGTATTATGCATGATTCCGTTTTTTGACCATACTATTTAATTCAAAGTAGTATTAGAGAGCTGTCGATGGAGGGTGGGGGTGGGGGTGGGGGTGGGGTGGTGATCATTGGTTATAACCGCCCACTCACCCACCTTGAATTAAAAAAAAAAAAAAAAAAAAAAGACACTGTGTTTATTTAGCGTGCCTCGGAACCTAGGCCATCAAAATACCACACCCACTTACGAAGAATGCCACGCCTACTATATATGGTTGTCTCCCGCCCCAAACAATTCACCGTACCATTACTATTACATTTTTTCCGGGGGGGGGGGGGTGGAATCACGTATTTGATTCGGGATTGAATCTGTAATTGGCCGTCGTCTCTTCGTCTTCTCAGCTTAATAGGGACTTTTAGATTTGCCGAACGACAACGTGGATTGCTACGATCGACGTCCTTTTAATGCACTGCCTTGAATGGACGTCATACGTATCAGTCCACGCAAATCTAAAAGTCCCTAATGTACATAGTATATAGCCCACAAACATCATCATAATGATGTGTCTTGGTAAACTGGTTTATTCACTTGACTCTCAATCCAAGGGGTGAAGGTTCGAATCCCAGCCCGGCACTCTCGTCTTAAAATTGGTAGGTGTAAATGGAAACCTGGCAATTGCTGGGGTTAATAACAATTGGCGGGCCGTCAGGAAGTACAACATCTTTTTCTCCTCTTCTTCTTCTTCTTCTCCTTCTCTTTCTTCTTCTTCTTTTCCTTCTATTTCTACTCTTCTTCTCCTTCTTCTCCTTCATGTTATTTTTGATGTTCTTCTTCTCATTTGATTCGGGGACGCGATTGTAACCCCATCGTCTCAGTGTCTTATAAGCCTCACATACATCAATCCACTCATGACACAATTTCTTCTAACTCTCTTAAGCAGAGATGAATCATAAGGATCAAATAATATATTAAGTCAAAATAAATGTTCCTGCTTAATTGTTGAGTGTGAATACATATACTTTAATATGACTTTGCATACGGTTTTTATAAATTCGGAAAACCAATCCTGACTAGCACTCGTGCTAACATTTGGTTCTCCATTTAACAACATTTTCAGTTTTTAAGTTTAAAAAAAATCCTTGATTTGAATCATTTATTAGAACTCTGTGATTTTCAATTCCAGCCACACGTTTATGTATATTTAAGGAATCCAACCAAACCTCTACGTATGACTAATTCACAGGTTGATATGACATGATATATGATTAATTTAATTTGTACATATGGTTCAACTATGGATATTTTCTTTTTCTTTGTAACTCATGTATATGCATACGACATCAACTGTTTAATTGTTGTTATTTTGTTACCCATTTTAATATATTTGTAACATTGTGTTATGTTGTTAATAAATTCAAATCAATTCAATTCAAGTCGAATAACTAATGCTCGTACATGACTGTAAATTATCTTTCTCCAGCCACCATCTATGTACACGATGTACGAGCCAAAGTGCTAAATATTTGCCCTTATTGCATGTAGTGGTTGAAAGATATTGATTCAATCGCAGTGTGTTAAACCGTTTTTTAAATTTTATTTTATTACTATAAATCATATTCTAAAGTGAAGTGAATTGTAATACACTGACGTCGAATGTACAGAACGTCTCGAGATAGACTACGTACCCGAGATCGTGTTCTAAATTTTCTTTCGCAAGTCAAAAATACAGTGACCAAAACAGAAATGGGAGACGTGTTAGCGACACGCTTTCTACCGACATGATTATATGGAGAAGAACAAAAGAGAAGGTATTATATATAGCACTGTGAGGTATGAGCTGAATATTCAGATTTTTCTCTTTCATCTCGCCGCCGTTTCAGCAAATAGTCTACAAATAGTCTTCACAAGAGTGCAACGAACGAGAGTGGACAGTTTACTTCCTTCATTATTATATCTTTTTCGTCGACATGCAATTATCTCCAATTTAGTTTCATACTTGATGTACATCGGATAAAATTCCTATGTGATATGAGAATACTGGCCTAAATATTTTTATTCTTGTATTTACGAATAGTAATTTAACTGTATTTTAATTTAACATTCTATTCTAAAACTTCCCTTTCTCTCTTCTCATTTTTCTTCTGGCCCTCATTCTTTTCCTTCTCTTCCTATTTCTCTTCTTTTTTTTACATCCATCATCCATATAATTTCATTGTTTTTGTCTGTATACTTTGCTTTTTAGTTATTAAACTTCTACCTTATTATGAATGACACTGTGTCAAAATTATTTTGAGGAACTTAAATTCTACAAGCTATATGATTTTTTATTAAGTTCCTTTTTTCACATGTAATTTCGAAATTATTTAGTGTAAATGCCATACAAACTAATGATGTGTAGAGGTCTTTATTGTTCACAAATATCTATTTTGAAAATATGCTATGTTTTGTTAATGTATTGTATTTTTTCATGTGAAATAAAAGAAACTAAACTGGAACTGAAACAGAAACTGAATTTTGAATGCTCATTGTACTCTAAAATAAAGAATTTAAACCAAGACACGTGTGTGCTAATTCTGATTTTTTTTCTTTCTGGCGACAAAGCGTTACATTAAAGTGACAATGATATACTCTACAGTGGCGGATCCAGGGGGGGCCCGGGGGGCCCGGCCCCCCCCCCCTTGAGAAAAAAATTATGTAAAATCACGTGATTTTTACCTTTTTGGGGGGTTGGGGCCCCCCCCCCCTGGCGCTCAAGGGGGGGGGGGGGGTGCAAATTGAAAATTTTTTGAGGATCAAAAAAAAAATGTGCTCACTACCCCCCCCCCCCCCCCCCCCCCCTGAGCGAATTTTTGGCCGGCGCGTTTTTCAAATTTTCGGGAGCAAAAAAAAAAAAAAAAAAAAAAAAATTGTGCTCTGTAACCCCCCCCCCCCCCCCCCCCCCCCCCCCCCCCCCCCCCCCCCCCCCCCCACTGAGCGACTTTTCGGCCGGCGCGATTTTCAAATTTTCGGGAGCAAAAAAAAAAAAAAGTTGGGCCCCCTCCCCTAAGAAATCCTGGATCCGCGCCTGATACTCTACAGGTAAGTTTTATTGTGCTTACTATTGTCTGCATTCTAGAAGCACTTTCGTTTTTTAATGATTTAAGTCACGTGTAGTGGTCTATTGGGTAGGTCAATGGACGGTGGATCACAAGGTTCGCGGTTCGAGTCCAGCCGCGGCACTAATGTCCTTTGGCAAGACATTGCTCTACATTTGCCACTCTCCACTAAGGTGAAGTAAATGGGTACCCGGTAGAGGAAGAAATTCCTTAAAAACCTTAGCGCCTTATTATGGCGGTTCGGCTACCGCCGGGGTAAAAATATGATACTTTGCATTAAGTATTCATAATAGTAGCTGCGCTATGTAAATTGACCTCTTACAATTATTCTTATTAGATGTCTCTATAAGCCATGCAAACTTTTCGTATACATTGTCTGTTGTTTTTAATTCAAAGCCTCATGTATAGGTTTAAACAAGCCATCAACACTTTTCGTTTGATTAATTTTGATTTTAATTTTAAAGCATCATATTAAAGCATCATGCATGGAAACTTTTGTTATGATTTTAGAAGAAAAAAAATTGACAAGCCTCATACATAAGTTATAATAACTCATTAATTTTTTTCTCGTCTAATTTCTGTAATTTCGTACGTTATTCACAATTTTGCTTTGTCTTCTAATCGTTACACAAAGAGTTTTACAACGTCACGGTCTTCTTTAAAAAAAAAAGTCTTGTAAACACTGTTTATTCGTAAAGTGATTTCTAGTATATTTCTTCTTTGAAATTTTCTATATCTAACCCCTGTTTAACAGATGAATAGGACCACACTCTGTTAATTCATCATTTCGATATTAAAGTGTCATTACCGCGTGCATTGCCAACTCAGTCGTTATCTTTAAATCGATTTCTTTTTCATCGCTTAAAGATAACCGTTGCTTTGATATCTATTATAATCCTACTCATATCATTGTAACTATGAAGGCTATACCACGGTAGCTTATGAAATAGAGACCTGCCCATCGGAACGATTAGACATTAACTTGATATTGTGTATGCGGCCTTTTTGATATACATGTATATCAAAATTTAATTCCAAACGAAATCTAGAGTTCTCACTTTCTTTTAAAATCATGGCGCCAACCGTGTACAACCAAATCCAAACGTCCAACTCAAACGAGACAACATTTCAAATTACACCCGATGTGAGAGAGAGAAAAAGGCGGCAAATTAAAAAGAAAAACATAAGACCGTCGTGAAATTTCATCACCGATTTGATATGACGCAGATTTAAGAAGCAATTTCTTTCGCGAGCGTACAAGTGATGGAAGACCATGGATTAAGTTCGTTTTTTTTTGTCGGCCATATTTTGATCAAAGGACCCGCTGGGTGAGTTGATTAGTTTCTTTTGAACGTGGATTTATTCAACGAATCGCTCAGGTCTCACTTTGTAAGAAAGGATAAATGCATATTTTCTCTAAATAAAACGAGCATCTTGTTTTCTTTGCTGAATGGCGAGTAAGAAATATTGTATTTCGGTAGTCGGCATTATGGCTATACAGAATGATGACGTATGCTGCTAGTGAAAGTTGTTTCAAAGGTAACAAATAGTGTAAACGATTTATTTTCACTTCGCTTGAGAGTAAACTTTGTAATAAGAAACTGTTTTGTTGGTTATTAGATCGCCGGGCCAGGGTTAAAACTAGTGGCATTGATTTGCAAGTTATACAGATTGCATTGAGAAATGCGTTCACTGCATTGGAGTGTGTTATGAAATGCTCAATCTGAAATTCTCTGTCAAAAACTTGACCGAGATGTCAATGGAACTAAAATGACAGAATTCATTATGACTTAGAAATATGTTACGAACTTTAGTTCGCACTTTTGACAGTAATGCATGACTTACTCCTGAAAACGATTTTAATGGATACCAGCCTAGGGGAGGGGGGGGGGGGGGGGGAGGGGGCAAACGAGAGCACGTGTCAGAAAATCAACTGAAAATGTAATGGACATTATTATTCGACAACGAAAACACACTCGACTCGCCACCCCTTTATATCTCATCGTATCTCTCGTCAATTTCACACTTTCGTCAAAATGGCTTCCAGGAGGTTACCCCAGCTGGTTTCTCTTCCATAGATCTACGTCATCATCTTCAGGTGTTCCACACACCTGGTTGGCATCTTCCAGAGTGTTGTAGATTGTAGTGAGTCAAAGGGCTCCTTCCTGTATACATACCCGTTCCCATGGCGATGAAGTTGTACAAAATTAAGTATGTTTGCCGATCGATTCATTTAAGAAAGGAATTCGATTTTTTTTTAATTCTTCAACAAATTTCAGAATGGTTATTTTGTCATCGGTAAATTTCAAATTGCCAGTTTCATAGTAGTAATAATCAAGAAATGATATACATTAATCATAGTAAGAATATTAAACCGTTCTTGTGTAGCGCATATAAACTTAGGATATAACATCCCAATACTCTGGCTTTAGCTCTGGCATGCATGTTTAGCCTTTGGAAACAAAATGCGTAGCTTACCCCCCCCCCCCCCCCCCCCCCCATCATACAATTTCCTTTGAGGTGAAGGGCAGTTTGGAATCCGTGAGCAACTTCACTTTCAAGATCATGGAGGGTATGGCCCAAATGCTTCGCATTGACCTCATTTAACTGGCTAACAGCTGTTGAAATCCGAGTGCAACATAGCACTGCAGCAGCACAGGGTTCTGTGCAGAATCCGTGACGAACCGTTCCCATTGCTTCACCCTTTCCTTGGTCTTCCAGCAACTGTGGTGCACTGCACCTGAAGCATTGCAGGGTAAATGAGGATTTTGGTATGTCCGGAGGTTGGTGCTGCGCGCATCTGCCTAAGAAGGGGTTGCGCGTCACTTTTCTAACGCGATGCGCTGATTTTAAAGACGAGCCCGTGGGAACGAGCCCACATTCATGCTCAATAACCTCAAATTAAGGTCCGGTTCTATTTATAGCTCATGACGTCGCAATGGCCATTAATAGGGGGTGATCTCCCGCGGTGCTATGCGTAACATTAGTAATTTGTTATGGGACACCCGTATTGGAACAATAATCGGCATGTGCGATTCGGGAGGCCTCATGAACAGACCAATTTGGAATCGCGGCACGAAATGTTTTCACGCCAGCATTGCAGGCATTCCCCTTCACCAGGCCTACGTCAACAATTGTAGTGGAAAGACTTACCTATAGAGTGTAAATGAATATGATGTTGGTTATATTAATATAATACGTACAGGTTGCATTCGTGTCGTGATATAGTGGTTCGTTCTCTTGACTCTCATTTCAAGGGTCGAGGGTTCGACATGAATCAGCAATTGCTTCTCTCAGTCTCCACCGGGAGTTGTAATGGGTACCCGGTATAGGATTCGAACGTTAATGTAGTTTGCTCAGCAAAGCGTCTGTTAAAGGGCGCCTGGCTGGAATGCTCACCAGGAAGTGGAGAATGTGCATACACCTTGTGTGGACAAACCTGAATCCCATGGCCGGTGTAATCTGCAGAGCGCTTATTGATGTATTAAAACGCTTTATAAACAGATAAAACCACAATATCATTAGCATTGATTTTCTAAAGAATTTATAGGACTGGATACAAATTTCTTTCTTCCCTTATATAATGTAGGTGTAAGGGCCAAATTGTCAGAAGGGGGGGGGGGGGCTGACGTTTTCTAGCCACGAACCCTGCGATCTAGCAACTTTTGTGGACACTAATTGCGGAGACGATTACATTCACCATTGGAGAAACCGTGCACCTTCATATCTATTAGATGGCGGCTGCCGAAAAAAGAGGTGGTGGTTGCCAGAATATTGGTGATTTCATAATTCGGGGAGGGGGGGGGGGTGCCCTACCCTCTCAGTCCCCTCCCCATATGCCTATGATGATAATTAAAGCCATTGCGATGAATGTGGAAAATGGACGTGAAACATGGGTGATGACGAAATTGAGACGGAGAAAAAAAGAAGGGAAGAAAGAGGATGGTTATGAAAAGCGGGCAGGTCTATTGCTAGATCATTTTGATTTCCAGGATGGCGGGCTAAATCTGGCACTAAGTTTGACAAGAACTTTCTAATACTATCAAAAATAGTTCTTTGATTTTTAATTTTATTTGCCGCATTGCGTCAATAAAGATTTCTAACTAGCAATGAAAGAAACAAAAATTCACGAATCTTTCACTTGTCGACAAAGGTTGACGAATCTTAAAGGGAATTGCTTATGATTGTATAGAGGATGTGAAAGATGAGGAGGCGAAGGTGAGGATAGAGAGTGATAGGAGAAAAGGATTACGAGTAAAATGTTTACAGGACTACATGAAGAAAATAAAAAACAACGAATGAAGACATTAAAATGTTACATAGGAGCTACAGGTACCCCTTTTCCCTGAAGGTTCACCATTCTGAAGATTCATAATTCCGAAAATGAAATAGGGTTCGTTATTCTGAAATTTCGTTTGCAAGGTTGTTTGTGTTGATGATAATTAATTTGAATTTGAATTTGTCAATATAATTATAACTTTTTTGTCAGCTGACCTTGGTTTATAATTATAGTCAGAGGACAGCGTACACCTTTATTTTCGTGACACACGTGACACAGACAGGATTAAAATCTGAAGAATTACACGCATATGTACACAACATGTCATCAGCGGGGTGTCTGCGGCGTAAACGAGTACGTCCTTTATTAAGACAAATTATGAGATATTAATAGAAACAACCTACAATAGCCCTGTTGCATTGTACCTTATCAGTGGCTAGTCTGCCGGTACAGACTCTAATTTGATAATCGTTTCCACAGTGACTAAATCCTTGAGCAGAGCCTAGCGCTGTCAGTCTCTGGCTGTGTCCGAAGCAGATAAAGGACAGAGCCTATGCAGTATGCTGTCAGCTTAGTCTCAAAGCGCAGACACTGTTACGCATATACACTGACAGGGGGTTTTGCCTGTTAACTAATCGATGGCTTGATACGATAGATTAAATTTGTCGGAAGGTCCTCATTGCTGGAGTATTTATAGGAAATTTGCAGTTTGATGAAATGTGCTCGGTGGAACATGCCCCTATTCATTTTAAAGGGTTAGATATGGTTTCAAATTCAAATAGAAAATCATAGAATCATCCAATTATACGGATTAAAGATACGGTACATTATATAATAATAATTGTCACATTCTGTCTCTAATACCATCAATTGAATTCTGACTTTTTAAAGTATAGTTTGCGAATTGACACTGTTGCTCATTCATATATCAAAAAGCTGCTATAATTGTTAATGAGTAAAACCCTTCAGAGGCAAAATCCCCTCTGCTTTGCAAGAGAGCCCCGTATGAATGCAATCAGAAAACATAACTCAATCAACATATTGTATTTAAAGGGACACCACATTAGGTCGAACAGTAAACAAAAAACGATATTCTTTAGGAAAACTCATCACATTCATGATGACACACAATGGCCCGAATTCACAAAGCAAGGTTTGAGCTCAGACCAAGGTTTGAGCTCAAACCTCCTTTTGTTCCGCCAAACCTCCTTTTGTTATTTACAAACCAGGTTTGTAAATAACAAAAGGAGGTTTGAGCTCAAACCTTGCTTTGTGAATTCGGGCCACTAAGAGTATACCGTTATCAATTACAAATATAAATCAAATTTTATTTGCAAATATTCTACTTTTTCTCTTTTAAACTTGTTTATTTTTGTATTAATATTTCTCTATTTCAAATGTAATAATGATTTGTATAAGATTCGTATATTAGTATTTATTATTATGACATTTGTATTTTGTTGGAAATGAAATGAAATAAAGCATTCATTTTTGGGGGCTCAACGGGGGGGGGGGGGTGAACACTCCCCTTTTCCTCAACATCCACCCCCTCGCCAGGGGAGGGGGATAGTTAAAACACAGATAAATTGCGCCCCCCCGAACGCCCCCCCCCCGATACGCCAATGGCTGAGAGTAGCGCTCACGGTACCACTAGCCCAACTCATATCCCCTCGGACTCTTGAATCACCTTTAATCAAAGGGGAAGTCCACCGTGGTATGAAGTTGGTTCTAATAAAAGTAGAAATAATAGAGGAACAAGCCAGTGAAAGCCAGCTAAATCTGATGAAGTTATATATTTTTGATGAATTTTTGAGTTCATGAAGTTACGATCAATCAAACACAAATTGGCAACTCTGTGACGTATCTTGCAAGGTTTGCTCCCATTTGCTCTTGATTTAAAACAAATCAGAAATTGTTATATTCCTCTAAGAAGATGCTCAGTCATACATGCATCCTAAATTAAGTATTGCACATATGTTTCTATACAACCCTTGTATGAAACAAATGAATTCCGTCATCAATAACTAAGAAAATGAAAGTTTATGCAATTTCGGTACAGATCAAATTGGAGAGGATCTCAAAAGATACGTCACACTCCATGCTGCAAATTTGTGTTTCACAATTTAAAAATTTCACAATTTTCACTAGTTTGTTTCTCTCATTTTTCTGCTTTTATTAAAACTAACTTAATATCAGGGTGGACTTCCCCTTTAAATAGTATATACCTCCCACCATATAGGTTTGAACACGGCATAAACAGCGTTACAATCATCACTCGCTGCCCCCTGTGATTGATTAATCAACCAGTTGCGCCATCTCTCATCGCCGTTACACTCCGGAACTATTTCGTTTTGGGGACTATTTGAAGTAAACAGTTTGTGATCTGTCAACCCGCCTCTGTTATTTGTCGCCGTCCGATGACGGTAACTTTGAACGAATAATAATTGATAACGCACTTGCCCCCTGTTACTATTAGTAATGGCGGAAACTTACAAATGCATTTGTCCGCATTTCCATTAAACCGTCTGGTACAGTTTGATGAAAAATATACATAGACAGTCATCCATTCGCTTTTTCCTGAACTATTCCATTACTTGTATAATCATGTTTTGTATATTCCATATCCAAGTAAGTTTTTTTGTACATCTATTCAATTTTGTTTGTTTAATATGGTGTAGTTTGCACTCAATAATGTGGTATTATTGTTTCCCCTGTAAAATAAACATTATAAAGGTCTCTATTCGACAACAACATACCATGCTTACGAATTTATGGGGAGGGGTCGGAGGTTCATCGGCTCCACCCAATATCACTGTGTTTATCTCTTGATTACTGAACTTTGCTGACTTGGAAGATTGAAGAGATATATATATCTTTATAGAGAAAGAGAGAGAGAGAGAGAGAGTTAGAAAGAGAGAGAGAGAGAGAGAGTGAGGGGGGGGGGGGGCTTAGTGAGTCTATTTTAAACTTTGTAATTTTTATTGCTTGCACCGCTACGCGGCTTCGCCTTGTGATAGTTCAATACAATTAAAAACCGTTTAAATGCAATTGATTTAAACGAAATGAAAATGTATTGTATCTTGGAGTTACTCTTTAGAAAACCACGTCCATTAAATAATAATGTCCAGTGAGATAAGTAAAGGAGTAAATAAATGGGCATAACAGGCGCATCACGCACAAGTTATAGCTAATATACAGAGCAAATTATCTCGGAGAGGATGACATATTCCTCTTGTTAACTCTGCCCAGATGCAGAAATGGAAATTGGTAAGTATTACTTAAACATGTCCCCTAATTATTACGCATAAGTCACTGCACTTTAGGGGAAACTAAACAAAATGGACGTTGCAATAACAGATTTCAATCATAATTTCTCTGTCTCGCTCATTGTCTCCTCTATTAAACTGATTCAGGCATTTCATCAGCTTGTTATCATTATGAATTTATCCGCCGAGGGTCGTTAGCTCGTTGTGGAATCGTTAATATTTGCTTGTTTCTCCTTCTTATGACTCAGAATAAAGACACTGTTTGCTTAATGAGTAAGAAAACCCCTCCTCGCCATGCACTGAGCTTGTTTGTGATTTTATCCAAAGGAAAATGGAAAAGAAAGAAAAGAAAACGGTAAAATACATTTCTCACATTTAGTTCACTTGAACATTATGCCAATTCAAGTTTATAGAATATATCATGATGCTCAGGGGTGGATCCAGGATTTTTTCTAAAAGGGGGAGGGGCGTGAAATGTACAAATTATGAGCGTGGAGCTCGTCGCCCTTGAACCCTTATTAAAGATGCTCCACTGTACATTCTGAGGCATTTCTAAATACATATAAACTGAACATTTGTATGAATATTTCTTTCTTTTTTGTTTTGGAAAGAAAAAATGGGGGGGGGGGGGAGGCGTGCGCCCCGCCCCTGATGCTAATGAGATGACTAGAGAGGAGCCCGTTGATAGAGCAGTGGTTTTGTAACCGGGAGGTCATGGGTTCGATGTGCTAGTGCCCTTTGGTAAGGCATTATTCTTCATTACCAAGTGCCTCGGAGAAGCAGTCGGTCCCCTGGTTGCTGTCTTAGTAAACCGGCCAAACTAACTAGTTGAGAAAGGGTTTGGGGTTGTTGTTTAATTCAAATTTCCTCCATTTGTTAAAACATTTTTTTTCTATAAACATGCAATTCTAGTAGTTTCAGTTTATATTTTTAGATGTCTCCTCCAAAATAAAGTGATTCCGAATACGACTTATGAATTTAAAAAAATTAGATTTACACGGCCCAGAGTGAATTTCCGCTCCCATAAGAGAGATGATTTCCACTACTAAAAGAATGGATTTCACTTATAAAAGGGATTATTTCCACGCTTAAAAGAATGGATTTTTACTTCCAAAAGGAATAATTTTTACTTTATTTTTTAAAATAATTTTCACTCGTTAATTTTATTGGATTCCACCCAATAAGAATTGATTTTCGTTCATTAAGGAGAACATTTCATCTCACTAGAGTAGAATTTCACTTCTGAAAGAGATGATCTCCACTTAGATATGTCGATTCAGAGCAAAAATTAGGATTTATATATTGTGACATCCCCAAGCGATTGTCTTCGCCTTGCCTCACGTGTTGTGTGAGTCAGCCGTACTTCTTGATTTGTACCGTTTCCTATCTGTTTCCCGCCGAAATGAAATTCCACATTTCGAATGCCATCTTACCTTAATTTGTCTCCTCCGCACTTTACAAATCACCTGCGAGTGTAGCAATGTACTGTTGTTCAAATCAAGTTTTACCAAGGAGTTTTAAAGAGTTTTAAAGGTAAAGACCAGTTTTGGAAACGCCCCCCTCTCAAAAAATGAAATAGAAGCTCTTATTACCAATCATGTGAAAGAATATGTTTTGACTAATACGTGATTATACAAATTTTGCCGAGAAGCCGCCTATATGAAATTGTAAATAATAAATAATTTATGTTGTATAGCTCCCTCTCAAGGTCAAGATATTAATTAAGCTATATAACAATGTTTATTGACTAAAATCGACCGATTAGCTATTCCCGTTTGAAAATTATATATCACAACTACATATTGTGAGATTTTCGTGGTCGTAGCTAGCTACCATTGAACAGCCGTAGGTGCTATGTGAAATTTATAAAAAATGTACCGGGAGCACCGGTAAATTTTTATATTCAATTAAGCTCGAAAGTAGGAGTGTTTTAGGGGCTAAATTTTCTAGTGCTTATAATACATCCACAGGGGCATCCAAATATATAAAAATTGTAAAGAATCACTATCCACCCAATTATTAACATTTCCCAAAACTTTGTATTACCTTTAATCCTTGTCTGAATTCAGTTCCCCTTCTCCGTGCGAAGCGCGGAAGCTCTGACGTTTCTTTAGATTATTAAAGAAAGAAGACGATTCGATGTACCATTCTCGACTCTTAATCCTTGTCTGAATTCAGTTTTCCCGCCCCCGCGCGAAGCGCGGAAGCTTTCTCCTTGTCTCGTCTCTCATCACGAATTCGTCACAGAGTTCATCTATGTTTACACTGTCCAGGATTGTTTGATGTGCATTGCAGATTGCTACTTTTGCGCTCACGCGCTTAACATTTAGCTCGTTGCTTTTTAACGCCGCGGCTTTGCATTTGGCGCACTGCATTTCTATGTTGCTGTTGATTGAACAAATTGAATTAATTCATCCATTCTTGATGAAGCCGTATGAGAGAGAATTCAATTTATTCTTGTCTCATATACGGTTGCCCTATACTAAAAAAAAAAGTTTCAAAGCTGACTAAAACATAAAAGCTATATTATTATGTTCATGGTTTTTAGGGTGGGTTCTTTGTGAACTTACCTCACCTAATACAAGGATCCCACCCCTATTCACCAACCCTTCCCCCTAAAAAAACACAAAGAACTTGAAATCGAAATCAAACTAAAGCAACAAAGTCAAGGAAGATGATGATGACGATGATAATGATAATAATAATAACAATAATAATAATAATAAACATAATAACAACAACAACAACAGACTAACTCATCAATAAGCGTGCAAAAAGCCATAAAAGTGATGGGTCTACTGCACAATGCAATTATCCGGGTCACGTGACATCACCTTTCGTGTCTAGCCTAAAATTTTGTTTAGTTGAAATCTACAATTATAGTCATGATATCTGCAGTAATTGAACAAGGTTATTGACATTTAAAATCTCGTTCTTCCCCCCGGTGTTTATACAACAGCCTGCTTATACGGCTGAGGGCCAGAAGGTCGGAAACAGTTACCATTTTCCCATGGAACTATAGCATCATTTACCGCTCTCAGAGGACATAGTAGTCATGAAAGAGTATATGATTTTTGTATCATGTATAAAGATACGAGTTCCGATATGTTCCCGAAAGTTTGGTAACATTACTCGCCATATTCCATGGGGGCTAGCACCCTTGCAGCTCCTAGCATAATGTATTAGTCATGAAACAAGAGTACATAATGACTTTTTTGCCATGTTCCGATATTTCCCCCAAAGTTTTGTAACATTAATCGCCGATGGCGGGCTTTTATCGCTCACGATTCCCCCTGCTGACGTAAAAAGTGATCATAACTTTGATTGCTACTTAATCATGTTGATGTTTATCTAATCCTGTAGTTGTGATAAACGTGTCAAGTGGAGACTGGAAATAAATGTAATTGCCTTAATGCATTAACGGGTACATCCACGTTAGGGGGTTGTGACTTTCTTGACTTGAGTATTAAACAATGACCTCGTAACGAACGAAACTCGATACCCTGCGAGTGATATTTGATCCTTTTCCGCGGCTAAAAATCGTATCCCCTCAATGGGATAAGGTTCTGAGATATGATTTATGTCTGTGTCTGACAGCGGGTTAGGAACGGAACGGGCATCATGATTTATTTCAAAAATAGGATGAAAATATAGTTTTGAGTTTCATGGTAATTATTATGTAGGTGGCTATAATTGCTTTGACATTGAATCACTACAGTTCATTAAACAGGATTTGTATATTTGTTTGCTTGTTTTTTCTGTAAGTCTTTTTTCTCCAAAGACTTCGATGTATATCACTAATTAATAAGAAATAATGAAATAAAATGGGACACCCCTTCCTCCTCATTTAAAAAAAATCTGAACGAGAAAATAGGAATCAACACTACTTGGCCAAAAGGAAAATGATTATCTTATACGTACTTAGCCATGTATCTCTTCGGTTGAACTACGGTAAAAACATACGTTATCAAGTCCTACCATTTTGATTATAACTCTAACATTATAGCTCAAGTTTGATACAATTCTGTTTAACCAAATGCACATTTTTCTTTAATTAAGTTAAAAGGTACCTTTAAATGTGGAAATAAGGATGTACATCATAGAGTGAGATAAACAAGGTTCTCGCAATTAATTACTTCCCTTGTCCTCGACGTATTACAAGGTTTGTTCAGACCAAAAGGCCTGTCATCTTGGAGCAGACCAAATAAAAGTATGCCTTCTCTTTCTTGTGACATCGGATGTATATGCGAATGCGTACCCTATTTAAGTTAGACGAAATATCAGTGTGAGTTGATTTGGAGTCTTCTTCTTTTATGAAGTTGTGTCGTCTTATTTAACCGTGTATAAATAAAGATATCAATTCAATTCAATTCGAATCACTTGATGATAATGATATAATCAATAATACCGGCTTAATGGATATCAAAGATCATTTTCAAAGAATAGGAACTGGTAAATCGATAAATAAGTCTGATTCATTGAAGTATTAGACTAATGCAAATCAAGGCCTCGTCTTTTTGATTGATACGAGGGCCACAATGAAAATGAACTGTTAGAAGATGGGGAGGATTTGACAGAAGGTAATTGTCTACCTATAAGAGGGCAAAATAAGGAATATTACTCCAAATATTCCAGTACCCCGCTTCCCTTCACACGCTTGCAAAATTGAACCATGTCCATGGTATCACCACGCGCTTTTAAGTTACTTGCAGAAGAATAAAGCGATATTGTTATCATTCCCATTATTTGCATACATACAAATATATTGTTATCTTGAACAGGGACAAATAGCTTCGTGATCTAAACAAAAAAGTTTTGTTTTTGTTGACGTGCTGTTCAACGTGATCAGCTGAAGCTTTATCACACCTTCCTCGTCTCATATTAAAATATGTTCCCTGCTCCTGATAATTTTTTTTTATAGTAGTGAATTATAAATCCCTCATTTCCTAAACGTAGTTCATAAATTCGTTGGCTAATCGTACCTTCGGGCTACATGACGGTATGTCTTCTTCTTGTGGAAAGACTTTCTTTGAAATAATTAAGAGTGATAGGATCATTGTTTCCCGACATTGCACGAAAAGAAGCATTGTAAGAGTAACGGCAATGTTAATTTTGTTCTGACTCACACGCACGTGCAAGATAACTTTGAAATTATAAAACCACGATGGTTATACTTCAAGTTAAGAGACTGTCATGTGACCTCAATTTCTTTCAGTTTCTTTCCCTCTTTTTATTTTCTCTCTCCCTATATTCTCTAACCCCCCCCCCTCTCTTTCTGGCTAACCATCTTCCCGTCCATAACTTTTGAACTCCCTCTATCTATAGAGGAGTCGTGATCTTGTGGATACGTCACCGGAATGTGGATCACAAGGTTCGCGGTTCGACTCCCGCTTCGGCACTAATGTCCTTTGGCGAGACATTGAATGCTTAAGCGCCTTATAATGGCAGCTTAGCTTCATAATAGAGTATAGTATATAGCTGCGCTATATAAATGTCCATATTATTATTATTAGTAGTAGTAGTATTAGGGTATATATATCTCTCTCTCCGTCTCTCTATCTCTCTTTGTCTCTTTCTTTATCTCTTTCTCTCTCTCTCTCTCTCATCAAACATCTCCCTATTCTAAAATGTCTAAGGTTTGTGGTGTTTTATTTTTTTGATTTGTCGTGTCGTATTGTGTATTACCCCAATCATTAGACTAATTAACTGAAGTGCCACAATTTACCTGGTGTTTAAAAAACATTAATTTGTAGTCTCTTTCCGTACCAGATAATTACATTCCATTTCAGTATGATTAAAAAGACATTGTTTCTAGGGGGAAATGCGGCAGTTGAAACAGAAGAAATGCCTACAAGCTAAATGTTTAAACCGAAATCCATTAATTACCGCTTGCCTGTGTGCAGACCTTATCTTCCTGTACTGTAGCCAAATAGGAGAAAATAATATTATCTTGCGACCACAAACAACGAGTGCGTTGCCCGACAGTACATTGCCCAACACGATAAATATAATTGCGACAAAAGCAACTAGTATACTTTCATAAAACTAATATGGTGAGCTAATACTCTCATTTTATTTGTGTGGTTGTAATCGTGAGTTTAATTATGTAAATTAAAGTTCCCTGTATCATGGGTAAAAATACCAACAAAAAAACATTTACCTCCGAGGAAAATTAAAATTTGTTCCTAGCCAAATATGACAGAACAATATACCTCACCAGAATTCTGCACCCATATGACATCCTTATGAAACCCTTATAATACCCATTATGACACCATTATGACTCCCTATAACACCGTTATGAATCCCTTATGACACACTAATATACACCCTTGTGACTCCCTTATAACACACTGACACACCCTTATCAAACCTTATACACCTTTATGGCACCCTTGTAACTCCCTTATGACACTATTATGACACCCTTTGGACTCCCTTATGACACCTTATATACCCGTAAGGATGAGTGACGGCTCAGGGTCAGGGCAGTGGTCTCGCAACTGGAAGGTCCCGGGTTCAAAACCAAGTCGATGCTTGGCTGTTTTGGCTCTGGCATACACATGCTTTCTTAGAGGTCATGTAAAACAAACCATGAAGCAAATAACTGTCGGCTCTCTTAAGTGACTACCCCCATGTTTATAATGTACTCTTCTAAAGCAGGTAACCAGTAGTTGTCGGGCCGGGGTAAAGGAGGGGGGGGGGGGGGGGGGTCGTCGAATGGTCCTAGAATATTTGGATCGATAGTGGGAGATGTAATTTCAAACGCAAATGGTGCACAGATAGTACAATTTCAATTTAGTTTAAATTAAGAAACGTACATGGACTCGGTTGTTATAATAATGATAGAAATGAATGAAATGCAGATATAAAGTGTTACCGCAGTGTATAGCCGAATTGCTATCATAAAGATGGGAACAATGAACAAAATACTGAATATTTTCAGTGCGGTAATTCAATAAATACTGATTCAATTGGTTCATTCGGATTATAAAAGACAGTATCCAATATATATAGCTTTAATATACCCCCTTATATATTTTTTTAAAAAGTTGATGGTGCCAATATACAATCCAGGTATATCATTCTAATTTGAACTATGTATCGTATCTATACAACTATTTGTTGAATGTTTATGATTATGTGCCCTGCTTTGGTCAAGTTGGCAAATCTATTGTCCGGACCATATCTGCTATTTTGTGATATATCTTTGTATATTATCTATTTGTACCATCGTCCATATTGATTATTACATAAATACTCATATATGCACTGACAGAAATGTACTATATTTATCTTCAAATACACTACCCTTACTATAGAATTGTACCTTTAATGTTTAACTCGAGAGCTATGCTATGGAGCTGTATACCATGTATACCGGAGCTATACATGGGCTGGAACGTTAAGTACGTTCAAGAGGGGAAAGTAGATAAAAGTGTTTGTTAAGACCTCGGGTAAACTGGGACATAATTGGTGAACGAAAATCGTATGTACATTTAGGATTTGGGACCATTGTCGACTTCAAAACTGCCCCGCTTAATGCCGACGGTGCTTAGAGCACGGGTGTAGAGAGAGTGCGGTCCAGGTGTAGTATAAGGTGTTCCATGAAAAACGAAATAAAATTTATATTATGAAAATATCAAGATGCTTTCGTCATTAAAGGCGTTTTAATCTGAAAGTGTTGGACTTTAAAAAAGAGATGCATGGGGCAAAACGTTGCACGTGTTTTAAATTGTATTCAACAAACATTGATGTTCCATTTTGCAACGGGGGTAAAATTTTACCCAGCTCTTTTTAGAGTGAAGTATGTATCCGATGTCTGTATATTTAGCGCATGATAGTTATTTAAAATCACGTGAAATATAATATTCAAAGTGCACCCGTTTGAGAATGATATCATCACTAGTTTTCCATTTTAGAAATACGATATTTTAAGTCGTTTATCGCATTCGTTATTGTAAAAAGACTTTCATTGTCGGCTAAATAATTTTCTATATCAGCATGTATGTATGTATCCATATATCTGTCTACCAACTTATATATCTATATATTCTATCTGCCTGTCTATCTGCCTGCCTGTCTGTCTGTCTGCCCATCTATCTATCAATCTATCCATTTACCTATATATATATATATATATCATTCTGTCTAACTCTATACCTACCTACCTACCTATAATAGAATATAGATACCTATCATACAAATATATTTCTATTATACACCTATCTCTCTCTCTCTATCTTTCAAGCTATCTATCAGTATACATATCGGAATACTTTTGTGTGCGGGTGGGTGGAAATTTGGGCTGGCATGTATACCCATTCTTCCTTTTGTCATATCAAATTTTATGAGTAGCATTATAGTGTAAATTCTGTCTCTTCTTTTGAGACACCATGTACATGGATCACTCTATTAGGATAGGGCCCACCATTTTCTTTTCGTGGGCCTGTTAGTCTCGAGTTACCAGGTGTTTGCTTGGTAGTGTCAAAAGCTGCGCTTTTTGCCCTTAAACCGTTGTTGGACAATTTGGACACAATGGCTTAAACCGACTAGGCATAATGATGGATTTTCTCAGCGTGGTTGGGACAGGAAGGGGCAGTGTTGCCAAATCAACTGGAAATTCGAGAATTCGGAAACGGTATATTATTACCCCTTAAACCATAGGTTACAGACCTTATCATGACGAATGCAAAAGGGGGGGGGGGGGGAGTATGTAGAATTGGCGAGAAAGAGAAATACAGAGCGGAAAAGGGAGGAAAGGTTTTGAATGTTTGTAATATTAATCAAAATCCCATGGATTTAGGATGATAATTATATATTATCGTTTTTTTCATTTTCATATACATAAATCAATGCAAACATTCAATTTGAAAGATAACTGTATACAGGTCCATAATTGCAGTTGTTTTCCTATGACACTGCACACTGAAGAGAGATTAACATATACATTACAGCGCCCTTTTTTGTTGGGGGGGGGGGGGTTGGTTGATATGTGAATTCGTTGAAATAACATCTACTTATTATAATAAACAGATCAATCAAACCTGTTAAAGCTATGCACTAAAAGGATTGGAAAGCAAGTCTCCGTGAATGTGTCAATGACCTGCATTGGTGCATTATTATACAAATTCAAATTTAAACTCAAATGGAATCCATAATTTTTGATTATTTTGTATACACAACTACATTAAACAAACAAATCTCTCTATATATAAATAAATTGTAAAATAGTGATTGAAAATGCATACATTAAAGGAACTTGGTAACATTGTTCAGATGAGAGAAAATGATGCTAAGGTAGTGACTTCAATGCTAGATGTACAATTCAAAATGATATGAAAGTTTGAGTGAAAACAGACCATTATTAACGAGGGAAAACTGATCTGATCGATTCCTTAATTCTCCCAACTATTACAATTTAATTACATTTTAGGTGAATGTAAATCGTCACAAAGTAATGAATTGGCTCTATAAACCATTCCAAACATCTAAATGTTGACAGATTTTTGAAAGCCTGTCTTATGTCTAATTTTCCGTGTGCACACATTAACTGACCCATAACTACGACTGTCATGACTATATATATATACATATATATATATGACTTATTATGTGAATGAACTTTCCTTGATTGAAAATTACCCCCTTGCCCCTCTGTCGAATACCCTACTGTAAGATATTTTCCGGAGTTACGGTACTCCACTTAGAGTTTGTTTGCTGCAAGAATGAATTGAATAGATAAAGATTAGACAAATGAATATTTACAATCCTTATACATTTTTGCAACTGTTATCGACATGAATAAGATGTCAGTCGAAAATCATATGAATGATGAGCATATAAATGATTCTTATTCGTGCGTGATATTTGAGCCTTTTCTGACTTGTCTCTTAAATTTTAAAGAGGGTGTGCTTTGTGCGAAGCTTTTACAACTTCAAACCAAATGAGATGCAATAATGCATTTGTCAAATACGACAGTCCGGGGAAATTCCACTTCTGCAGTTGCCTTTGAATGTAAGGAGTTTCGAGATTTTGCCGACTTAAATCAACACTTGTGCTCTGATCGTTTGAAAAGAATCGACGTCGAGAGGAGATGGCAAAAGAATAATAAAGAGAGAAAGAGAGAGAGGTTAGAGAGAGAGAGGTAGAAAAGGGAAGAGATAAAGAGAGAGAGAGAGAGAGAGAGAGAGAGAAGGGTGGGGGGGGGGTGAGAGAGGAGTGGGGGGGGGGGGGGAGAAGAGAGGAGAGAGAGGGAAAAGCAGAGGGGAGATAAGAATGCTGAAGAAAAGTGTTAGAAAGAAGGCTAAAATTAATTGAGGGAAAGAGAGAGAGAGAGAGAGAGAGAGACAGAGAGAGACAGACAGACAGAGAGAGAGAGAGAGAGAGAGAGAGAGAGAGCTAGAATGAGAGACTGCGATAGAGAGAATGAGAGACTGCGATAGAGAGAGAGAGAGAGAGAGAGAGAGAGAGAAAGAGAGAGAGAGAGAGAGAGAGAGAGAGATTAAAAAGGGGGAGGGGGTAGAAAAGAAAAAAAAAGTAAAGAAAGAAAGAGGGAAAATATGGAAAAGAATCAATCGCTAAAGGAAGTAAAGGGTATAAAAACATGTCCTCTTGTCGGTCCTGCTTTTATGGTGGACGTTTTCGGGGAGGTTGGCCGGAGGTTAACATGCATCGTAGAATGGTTAAGAAAAGCAAGTGAGCTAGCTTAGGTCAACAATTCACTGAATGAAAGAATGGAGAAAGAATCGTCAAAAGACGCTAAAAATCACTTCAAAGAACGGCAAAAAAAAAAAAAAAAAGCTTATACAATTTTTTTTTAAAGGAAATCATGGGGAAAAAATGACCTAGTACTGTAGCATTCAAAAGTGAATCATTCTTCTACCATTCATCTGTAAAATTGTTATAATAGAACGTCCAATTCCTTATCTTCTATTGTAATTTTGAATCAATTTATCCTTTTTGTGCATATTATACATTCTTTTTATGGGAGTGATATTATTCCGTTTTTTCTAATTTTAGGAATAAAATTAACGTTTTGAAAAAATTTAAATTTCGTTGACAAAAAACCTCGCTTCAAATCAAAACTCGAAAATCAATTATAAAGAAATATTATGATATAGCTCCTCAAAATATGTTAGACTGATTTTTCGACATAATTATTATATAAAAGTTAAACTTAAAAGCATATCTAAGTCAAATACAATACTCAATGATAGAAACTTAGAAATGGTATTCGTCCAATTTTGTGGTTCCTGATCTTTCTTCTTTCGCCTTTACGTCTATGTCCCCTCTTCTTTCTCTCCCTCTCTCCGACTCTCTCTCTCTCTCTCTCTCTCTTTCTCTCTCTCTCTCTCTCTCTCTCTATCTTCTCTGTCTGTCTGTCTATTTGTCTGTCCATGTCTTCCTCATTTTGGACATCTCCCTTTTGACTTCACGCTTCTCTCGTTCGATCCTAAAAGTTGCTTCTGTAAACTCTATTCCATAATTTTCACGTCCTCCACTCGAAACGATTAGCTTTTTGGGGGGAGGTGGAGAGGTGCGACTATGTATTTTAGTTCGCACTTCATTAAATTCCGGTGCTTTATATCTCCTATTGTCAATCCAATTGTTCCTAAAATCCGTTCTCTCAATTTCGGGAGGTGTCGAACAATAGAAGATGGGTACAGCACCGTGTATCTCCGCCCCGCCGCCCTTTTGATAAACCCTTCAACTCATCTACCTATACAGCCCCTTCAAACTAAAAACGTTCTTCCCGGCCCCATCAAAGGCTGAGAGAAGAAAAGGAGTTTGTGTACTCACATAACACGCACGTTGCCGCTCTTCATTCACAAAAAAGATGGCAAAATGGTCGGCAGTTTTCTCTTATTTTCCGAAGTAAACAAAGGACTGAAAAGGGGAGCCGGGCTTGAAAGAACAACAATTCGTTACGGAATAGTATGACACTATATTGGCGGAAGGAGACATTTGGAAACACAATCAGGGACTATTCTTTGATCAATTCCGTTTTGACAAGGTTAGAATCCCTTGTTGTTAAACACCAATCTGAAGACTTCCCGTATGTCGTCTTTTAGAATAACCTTCCGACTTTCTGATATGTTTTTCGAATGGAAATGAATGTAGAAGGCCAACTCGGTGCACATGATATACACTATCAGTGCACATGGATTTTTCGAAGTGATTGTTAGAATATGAAAAAGTTGAATTCTTCTCAGAACTTTATCGATCTAAACTGTCATAAAGATTGGTCAATAAAGTTCTGAAGAGATATATTAAAACCTTTTTCATGAAGAATCACATTGTCACAATCATTTCATGAAAAGAGGTAAAAAAAAATTATTCAATTTTATGGGAATCAGACAGTGCACGTACTATGGAGCACTGTCTCAAATTTAGTTTCAGTAAATAACTTGCTACACATATTACAAAATGTTTTGCTGAAGGTGATTTTGTTAAACCTCCCTCTGAAAAAGCAAAGAAACAATTCTTCGATAACGATTTTTGCAAAGCAGAATTTGATTCATCCTATCATAAACGTATGTTTATGATCCTATTCATCATTGGTCTTAATGCTTAATGACCGTCTCTTTGAAAGGATTTTAGAGGATGATTTGATTTTCTTGTACTTATAAAATGAAGCAGCGCATAAATGATTCGACAAACTAATCAGGAGTTGTTAATGAATGGTCTTCATTTGAACGAAACACTATCTTCATTCCTTCTTTCACGTAACTATGCTGTCAAATATAAAAACAAATGTCGTCCTTATTTCAATTAGATTCGACGTGAACATGAAGAACTCAAAGACGTATAAACATCACTTTGTCATGTGACAAATACACATGCATGCCGGTTATTGACCTCACACTTTAATGATCTTGACCTTGTGTCGACCTCGAAGATGACCTCATTTGGCCTTTGACCTTTGACATCATAAATCTCACATAGATAAACGCGGATCGGTGGCTATTATTATCATTGGCGTCTCATATTGCCCTTAGCACGTGCGTCATCTATTTTCTTTTATTTCTTCCCCCAAAATGACAGATTTATTTCAGCACTGCATACCTTGAGGAAATTCCATTGAATAACGTTGATGAATGGTGGACGATTCAAATGGGTCAAAGTTCCTAGCATCATGATAAGATTATTATCTCTTTCGTATTAAATGTGTTCTTATCATGTCATTAATATATACTCCTTTATATTTCAATCTAAATCTTATTCTTGTCTTTCATGGTGTTTATTCGACATAAAATGGCATTACCAAAAGATAAAAAACAGATACGAATAATTCATGCTTAAACAAAAAATCAATCGTGTACAGATTCACAGCGTAAAGGTCAACAAAGGTCAGCAAAGAGAAAAGACTAACACTAATTAACACACAGAAATATATATTGTAATAGGGTATCGTAATCTTCTCACACTATAATCTTGACCCAGAATTGAAACGTATACATTCAGCATGTTCAATTATTTATATCAAATTATGATATTAATGCTGTAGTGGGTCATATTTCTAACGTTTCAAATTTGTATTTGTATCAAATACAAATGAAACGTCATGCCTGAAACAGGGTCTAATTTTGGGAAAGAAGTAATTTGATTAAATACACTATTATTCAGGGGACTTCTTCAGTTGTGTAACCCTAGAATAGCTTATGCATCCTCAACACAAACATTATTTATTTTTAGTTCCCCCTTTTTTTGTATCGTCAAGGAATTTATTTGATTTACAAATTATCTTCATCGTAGAAAAATATAATAGATGAAATAAAAATATAAATTTTACTGCGACAAATGAAGCATTTAAAATAATTCGCAGAACACTATTCAAAGTAAAATCATGAACAAATATTTGAGAACATCGGTATAGTTGGGACTAAAAAAAAAAGGCAATTTTAAGTTAGCTATATATCTCCATGCGTAGGCCACACCCTTTTCATCCCGTGTAACATGTACATCTTAAACCTTTAACTCTATTTTTATTTCGGGTTAATAATACCTCAAGAAGATTTTTATTCTTCAAAAACAAGATATAGAATGTTTAATAGACACTCTGTAACGTGTTCATAAACATTACACACAAATGAGAACTATAGGTGCATTAGCAATAAGTCGCTATCTTTGAAGCGTGCACCTTTGAAGACGGGTATACTCAAAGTCTCAAAGAGACAAACACAGTAGCAAATTCTGAGACATAACTGTGCCTCAGACAAACAAAATGAAGATCCTTTGACAAAGACTGATCCTAAATCCTAACCCTTGTCTTTTATCCTATTTCTAGTCTATTCACAATGGTGAGAAAAAATTAAGCCCTCTAAAGAAAATCGGCTTGTCGGCGTCCTTTGCAGCTATCATTCAAG
Organism: Strongylocentrotus purpuratus; assembly: GCF_000002235.5. NCBI lineage: Eukaryota > Metazoa > Echinodermata > Echinoidea > Camarodonta > Strongylocentrotidae > Strongylocentrotus > Strongylocentrotus purpuratus. The sequence continues at coordinate 21,639,629 of NW_022145595.1, forward strand.
CGTCCAGGTCCGTCTGCGTATATTCCCGGAATTAAACGTACCATCAGCTAGTTTAATACAGATTTATATGTTAATTAATTTCATCTCTTTTATACAGGTTTATATGTTTACCAATTTCATCTCTAAAATCATGTCGATGATAGGTTTATATGATTCCTTTATCCATTTGTATTTAATAAGGTTAATATTTATTGTCTATTTAAAAAGGGAAATCCTTGGCATTCACATGGTATACGGATACATAAATAGATTATACATCTATCATACAAAACAAAAAACACAAACAAACACAAACATAGATATGTCATGCATCAAATGACAATGTTTTATTATAAAACAAACATGAATATAAACATCAATATTATATTTCTATAAAACAATAGTATTGAAGGGTTTTGGCAAAACTATTTTGAAAATCAGATAGCGAACGTATTATATAAGATAATATTAGTCATGCATGTTATCATATTATTAATTTACTTCTACAGTTCTAGAAACAAAAAATCAAATCTATTTTGACAAATTTTGTATGAATTTTCTTTCTAAAAACATTCCCCATCTATTGGTTACTGTGAATTTTGACTCACATTATTGGAAGTATGCCAGTCCCTTTTTGGTGGGGGGGGGGGGGGCACTAGTCGCTTAGGGGCATCCTGTATATTCAGTTATGGTGTCATGTTAAACAGAAACCATCACGATTTATTTTTGTATTTGAGATGCTAAATAAAATATAAGACTTAATTAGGTAAAGTAATAATGTTTCGACTTTTGTATACTTAACATGATTAAAGGCTTTTTAGAAAGATTTGATGCTTAAAAGTAGTTGTAACTATGTCATCGTGAAGTTTTAAAAAAGTGGACGGTTGATAAAGCTTGAAAACCGGAGATAAAAGAAAAAAATGATACCTCGACAGGAAAGAGAAGCATTCTTCGAATATACAGTAAAGTTAAGATGTCAAAAGTGACAAGATTATATTTGGTGCTATTGGTTGTGGTTAGGGACTCTTAAATCGATCCGTTCCCATCCGTCCATTTTAAACAAAACAGAAGTTTGGCACTGAACAGTCGAATGGAGAACACTTTGAATAAGCGACGAATCGGAACGGGCCTATTCAAGGCTGAACTTCCGGATTGTTCTAAAACGGGCCGTGAGTGGTGGAAAATGTTTCGTGCGTGCGCCACTGATTACAATAGAAATATTGAGCGATAGTATTGCAGACGACACTCACTCCTCCCCCACACACCGTACGATATACTACTCAATGAACTACGAGTTACTCATGCGCGCGCTCTAGCAACTCTCCGCAGTTCGATTTATCAACAAATTTTTCAGAAGCAGTAAAATTACCTTTCGAAGAGGTGCGCTGAAATTTTACTCTCTCCAGTTCAAAGGTTGGTGAAAGTTTAGAAGCCTGCAACCTTGCTACTTCGTTCTCGGAGGACTTACTGCATTTAATAGAGTCATCCATGAAAAATTGGTCTACATCACTCAATCGGACTAGAAACGCTTTTGCTTTGAAGAGAATTGTTTAACGGGACCATACCTCGGCTCAACTTGTCGACAAGAAGGCGACTGCATTGCTTCGCCGGAGCAACTGGGTATTTGTAGTTCCAAGTACCGGCGGCGGTCTCCTTTGAACTTGGGGGCTTTTACGAATTTCTGCAACTACCAACGATTTTAGAAGGAAGGAATTTAGGATTTAGACGCTCAGAATGGCGGCTCCTTCTGCAATTTTAAAATACCTGTTGTCAGTACTTGTGTGTTATGTGCTTTTCGCCGTTCCAAGTCAGGGAATATACATCAAAGACAGGAGCAGCAGGCAGAGGGGGAGCGAGAGGACAAGGGGGAGGGACAACCCAGGCGATGATACCTCGGTGGAGGAAAGGAGGAGAGAACCGTTCACAAGAACACTGGTAAGTTTCCGGAGTTTTTCTCACGAAATTTTCGAGAATGAGAAGGAGAGGGTTCCATGTCATTCGATATTGTATAGGCCTACATGTATATACATTTCATAAATGTTCACAGAAATGCTAAGCTTGTGGAGTCGCCGTACATGCATACATTAAAGGGAGTGAAACCTTGGTGAAACTAAAGTCAAGATTTTTGTTGACACCAGGATGTACTCATATTGTTATTTATCTTCAGAACCAAAATATCAAATGCGAGAAGAAAGTGAATATTTTTGTAGGATTAAAATGCCCTTGAAATTGAAAAAAATGGGACATTTTAAGAGTATGGCATCGATTTTTGGTCAAAATTACTTGATATCAAATTGTGGAGCATTAATATTGGGGTCAATTTTACCTACCTGTTCGAAAAGAAATTGGGAAGCATTTTTCAACATGCATTTTCATGAATTCTTTATCATTATGAATATCATACTCTTAGCAAAGCGGGATTGGAGTACAAATACAATGCGGGAAAACCGATTTGGTTACCCCCGACTGAAATTCCTTCACACTTCAAATAAAATAGGTATGGAATGCTTCTTGTTCCTGCCTCACGCAATCCTGGATAAATCCCTCCGAGTCCTAAGCCGAAGTTTGTCCATGAAAAGCATCTGGGATTTGGTGAAAGTGCTTTTCAGAGATCATCGCGGATTTAAACAGTAAACCAAGCGCGCGAACTTCCTGCGATAAAAATATCACACTCTTTCAGTTCACAAAAGTTCACTCGTCAATATTAAAACTTTCCTTTCTCAGCTCCGTCTGTCTTTCACCACGTCAGCGTGTATTTTGCTACCTGCAGTATTTCTGTTTACCCTAACATGCTGAATTTTCTAATAATTAATTAATCTAAGTAAGCAACATTGCAACATACACTTAGCAGATCCCATGACCTGTGATTGAACTATTCATGTTTTGATTATGTAAGAGCGAGAGGAAGAAAGAAAAGGAGATGGTGAGAGAGAAAGGGAGAGAAAGAAAGGAAAACGGGCATGACCTTCGATGAACGAAAAAGGTGCGAATAGACCATTGTTTTGACGTAAAGTGCTAGACAGACACTACGTCACAATCATGCACGCGCTATCGTGTTGATTACATACAGTACATGCGGTATTAGTGGGAAGGGGGTAAGGCATGTTACTTTACACGTGTTCTGTTATTATGTTGGATTTTATTTTTCTCACGGTGCGTGTCTAAGTAAACTGTTTACTTATAATAAACACCTGTTATTTTTAGTTCTGACCAAATTAACAAGCTAAACATCAATTAAGGAACTTATCTTTAACATGAATAAGTACATGTACATTATGTTCAGTGGGACACAGATGGGCGTCAACTCAAAGAATTTCATTTGTAGTCAGTGTCCCTCTGGTAATTAGGTGATGATTAAATCAAACCAAATGCAACAATAATACAGCCGTCTAATTGATTTATCCCACGATTAACACAATCACTTCGAATGGTCGTTGTAGTAGAGAGAATATTTCTCTCGATATTAAAAAAAGAAATTAAAACCAATATTTACCTGCTTGCAATTGTGCAAGAAGGTAAACATATATTTTTTCTGTATAATCGAAGTTTATAATGTAAAGCGTGTAGACAAATTAATTGTTATTATCGATAAGTGCAATAAAAATGTTACGTTATTACTTTTATTTAATAATACAAAAAACTGCTGGAAAGTCAGACCTTCCAGCTGGAGCCGGGTATTCCGAAAATGGAAGAAAAGTTAGGTTTTTAATGCTCAACACCCCCACCCACATCCCTTACGATGCTTGGTGAACTAATTTTCACCTCATTTTGAAATGTTCGTGGTTGTTGATGATAGCAAGGCCCCTACCACAAAATGGTCCATGATGATAGTCGTGTGGTTTGGAGGTCCTCTATGTCCTGAGATGAGGTAGGCCTACATGTACATGTACGCTGCTTCATGTTGTACTGGTAGTACCAGGGACAGGTATCACTCTTAAACTAGTCTCATGTCAATATCGGCCCTTGCTATAAAGAGTTTATACGATAATTCTAAATCGGCCCAAGTCCTCCAAGTGTAGTAAAAAAAAAACCCTCTGCAATTGATATTGTTCTCAAATTAAATTGAATTTTATTCAGATCAATCGCTATTCTTTACAAGTTCATTTTAACTCATTGCGATTAATGTGAAATAAGCAATATCACTTCACCACGCTGAATTACTCTGTGTATTTTACTCAATTTACTCTTAAAAATTACATTTCTGTTCATAATTAGTACACTTTTATGTAATGATATAGTCATGTAGAAATAGGTTAATAACTGTAAAAAATCTCTTTCCGTCAGAGAGGGTCAATGCAACATCGTTAAGAAAAACGACTTGATCAATATGAACGGCCTCTCTCTAGAGCTACAAGCCCCAAATACATTTCCATTCTCTCTATTGTGATTATAGGTTATTCCGAGGATAAGTTAAAAAGCTCATAGCTATTGGGAGTGAAAATAGTCCCGAATGTTGGGTTATTTCAGAGCGGTCTGTAATCGCTTCTTGACATATTTTTGCGGTCAGAAATAGAAAGAGTCAGTGAACCCGAAGGGTTGATGGAAAAGGGTTTCTCTTTCTTTCTCTCCCTCATCCCTCCTCTCCCTTTTCCACCCTTCTCTCCCTCCTCTCTCCTTTTCGCTCCCTCTCCCTCACTCTCTTCCCCCTCTCTCCCACTTTCTCTCTCTTTCTGGCTTCTTCGTTTCGGGACAACTGCACTCTTTCGACATGACTCCCTTGTATAAATTTGAGATAAAAACTATCGATAAAATCCCACTGTTTGGTGATCGCTTCGTTGATGGATGGGCGTTTCGGACGCGGGGTCGCAAGACGATGTCCAGTCTCTTTTCAAGTCGTATACATTTGTTTTACTACAACAAAACGGCATTTAAAATGCATCATGATTCATGAAACATTACCTATTATTGGTAAATCTGTTAGATACAAGGCTAAGAAACTCGTCCCCACCCCAAATATTATCGACACGATATCATGATTATTTTAGCTACACATGTAGGAGACTATAGGACTATTCGCATATTGGCAACGTGATGTTTGTAATGTCTTACATATTAATGAACGCTTCACAATCGAATATTTTAAATCCTAGTTTACCTTTATGATACTATTTCTTTGGACCTGACTCCCCGCAAATAAATAAATAAATATATAAATAAATGTACAAAACAAAAATTATGTAAATACAAATAATGTCGAGGTGAATATTAGTATAACAATTCATTATATAATAATATGATATGTGTTCTTTGATAGCCATATTGCGATAAACTTCTCATGAAATAATCATGAAAAAAAAACGAGACGATTGAATCCAGACTAGTCCTTTAAAAAAAGATGAAACTGTTGAAAATTGGTTATTTGAGGGGGTCACAAAACGTCTCGAAGCAACACCAAGGTTGTCCTTTTATGCCTACCATCAATAGCTAGACATGATGATGAAGTATCGACGCACTTTTCTTTGATGAGTTAGATTAATAATAAATGCCGATGGCGTATTAGAAATTGGAGGAGCGGGAATCAAAAAGTCGAAACTGGCTTCGCATTACATTACAGTGAAATTGTAAGTTTGTAACAGGATAAGAACCTAAATCTAGGATTATCACTTTTTCATGAAAAAGGGGAAAGATTGAATAGGAGAAATGAGAAATTTGACGACTCGATTTGACTTTATGATGGAATACAATCCGATGATCCTATTCCAGTGAAATAATCGTCTACGATGGACGATTTTCACTTCAAATAAGTGCACCCCTGCCTCTTTATTTTTTCGTACAGAATTTAATGCCTATTATCTCGGCGGCAAAACATACACGTATACATACTATGGGTAAAGAAAGCGTGAACACATTTACATTGTCTCTACACTCAGACAAACTTACCATTATTATTTTTTTTGGGGGGGGGGGGCGGGGGAGGGGAAAATTGTCAGACAAAGAAATATCGTATTGTAAATAATTTTCTTCGTTAAAAAGTGAGGGTACATGTATTAACTGGGCGGCTTGTGTTTCAGTTTATGTGCATAATGGATAGCCGAGTAAGCAGAGGCTTATACTAATCATGGTTTGATTTCAAAGTGCGGCATGGAAATTTTTGATTGTTAAGGCTACCGTGTAAAAGCTAGATTTCGGCGGCACAGTCGATCCAGTGGATCCATGCACAGAGTTTATGTGCATAGTTTTGGCAGGGAGTTGGGATGCTGCCTTTGTACAATTGCCCATACGGTCGGGCTACTTGCAACCAACGTTTGAACTTCAAGTTGCTCAAACTATAATATTAAGACGAATTAAACTAGATTTCGGTGACTTAAAGTTATAGCTTCGGCTCCGGCGGCACAACAATATATTAATCCATGTTTATGTGCAATTTTTTTTATTGGAGGGGGTGGGGGGGGGGGGGGGTCTCGCTACCGTCGAACAATTGCACTTAAATTAATTCGCTTGTTTGAAACCAACGTGTGTAGTTAATTAAAAATAAAGAATAATTAAAGTTCTAAAGAGTTCAAGTTCTCACTTCATTTACCGGTAATAAAGTCCCAAGTCTATCCATCAACGAAATTTACGTGCACTTTTTTTTTTAAAGGGGGCGGGGCAAAACCAGAGATATGTATAACATGCATGTTAAAACATGGTCAACCGTTCAACAATCGCACATACATGTACAATGTACATAAATTCGGGATGCCTGCATCGAACGTTTGAAGTTGCCTTCAATGCTCAAAAGAGGCGCGCGCGGTAGCAAATAAATGGAGCAGAGAAGTCGGACAAAAAAAAAAAAAAAAGTGAGGTGGGTTTGTGATGCAAACAAGGCTATTGATTCCTCCATCGTGGGAGAGTGGCCGAAGAATGCTGGAAATGTAGAAACTGGTGAAGAGTATGCTGCTTGATACCAAGATGGCATCGCCTGATATTGCCATCTTATATGTTGTTGGTTTTGAATATCTTCAGGAGAAGGAGAAGAAGAAGACTAGTATATAGCATATAGCAAGGGAAAATCATATAGATCCTCGAGCTGCAGCGGAGTGTTCCGAGGACTAGCATTTTTAGTCAACTTCCGATGTATTTCTGCCAGATAAGTTTTTTTCTGTACAAAATAAAAATTAGCCCGCATTGCCCTGCAATTATTATTGTTTTACAGCAGGGGTCGCAACGCCTGATAAAGCCACTTTATATGTTTGTTTTTAATATTTTCAAGAGAAGAAAAAGAAGAGGAGAAAAGAAATGGGGAAAATCATACAATTTCTCAAGGGGAGTATCGGGATGAGCATTCATTGAATTTCATTCATACTGTAATATATTTCTGAAGTACAATTTTCTTTTGTAAAACGATTCAGCATGCACAAATGACATTGTTTTTAACTGGGGTCTCTAGTATCATGAGTATTAACGTTGTAAACAGCTCGGCTTAATTTCACAAGCTATAGTATCGTAATTTGGTTGCGTTTAAACGCAACATTTTTATGGAGGATATAAATCAAATATTTACAAGTGAGAATACACCCTGCTCAGGATTTATTTAGGTCTAGGATATGGCATAATTATACGTGTAGCTAACTAAGTCCTTCGTTTGTAGCTGCAAGCATTTCTAACTAATAGTTTGTAATGGATTGAAGTCGAGATAAAAACGTCACCCAAAATTAAAAAGGAAGGAATTTAAACTAAAAGTTTGTCAAACGTCACCCATAATTCAAAAGGAAGGGCATGATAATATAATCTCAAAATTGAATCTAAACAATCGCGGGAAAACGTGTATCCTCTGGCATATTACAGTTTAAGTCATAATGTTCGCTTAAACTATTGATTACGTAATGACCAGTTGTCATGTCTGTGTCATCGGGGTATCTCATTTGATATAACCTCGAACATCAGACGATATTGAGGACCCAAAGCTGTTACGAGAGAGAGAGAGAGAGAGAGAGAGAGAGAGAGAGATGAACAAAGTGAAAAATAATGACCATCCATAGGGCGAAAACTGGATGCCTGATTTTCGACCGATTTAAATATCTCTACCGTAGTTTTTACACCGCTTGGCACGTTTACAATTGACGAGAGTTATTCGAATTTCGTATGATATTTAGCCAAACGATGGATATAAGACTAAAAACTAAAAATTACTATGTAATATATTACAGATATTTCCTTTTGAATGATAAAAAAACGTGAGTAATCTATGCTAATATAAGCATTGATAGATTTGAAGCAACAGGATTTACAGAATGCTTTCAAGTGTGATTACAACGTTAGTCTTTAGCTTAATTCATTAAGGGTAATTGTAGCATTGATTTTCGCAAATATTATTGCGATATTTCCCCATTATGTGGTGTTGTATTCCCCAGTCATCTTTGAGGTTAATAGTTCATGAGCTGTTGAGGTTTCTGAATCATCCATACATGTACATCGTCGTTCGTTTGTTCTTTCACAAGTAAAAGTACTAGCTTTGTTCGGGTGATTCAGGGATGTACTAGCAAGTCATTGGAACGTGTTTGGGATAGGGAGGGAGCTTGGTGTTGGGGGGGGGGGGGGGGGGGGGTAGTTAGCTAATTTAGATATTGCTTACTTGGGTATATATTGTGTTGTAGTAAGTGTTGTTTGTTTCGAAATTGTGGATGGTTATTTAGGTTGATGCTCCATAGACAGCTGCGGCATCGACGAGTAGTGCATACGGTCTCACTGCAATATATATAGCAAATTAGCAATACTTATCTATCTACCCAGTCAGATGTAAATGTAACTCTGTCTTCGTGGAAAGTCATTGTGGAAAATAGTAGAATGAAAGATCGAGTGAAACATATGATGAATACATGATATATGAGATTTTAGAGTCAAAGACAGAGCGTATAGATATAGAGAGGGGTAGTGAGGGAGAGAAGGAGAGAGAAAGGGAGGGGGGGGGGGCGGAATTCTTGATCAAATTGACACGCGCCAAATGGGAGATTAATTATGATAGGCACTTCCGGACTAGTCATGACGTCACGGGTTCCGAGGCAACTCCATAAGCCTAATGAGAGCGAAGTGAAAATAAGGATTGTTGACTTGCAAAACAAGCGGCGGTGCGGGGGGAAATAATATCACCAGGAATAGTTCAATAGTTATGAAGATGATGGTGATCGTGGTATGCACAGGGACACAGGGTTGTATAGGTACGGGTCATGGCAGAAAGAATGAATGGACACGTGGGTTAAATATAGAACCAAGACATGGCCGAGCCGTGCGATCGTTTCTATATTTACCCATTTCTTCCAAGTAGGCCTGAAATTATGCCGTGCAAATTTCTATGATCAATACTTTCTAATTATGTTTTCCTGACACGAGTGACGGTATATTAATATGTTTATATTCTAGGAAATGTGTAAGGGCCATTGTGAAGGGACTTGATGTGAATGCGGGGTATGCGAATATGATATTTTATTTTGTGTAATGAGTTATGTATGATTCTGGTCACGATCAAGGCGCTTATTTGCATCGTTTGACGTGGTTAGGAAGTCAGTTTCCATCAAGTACAAGATAAAGTTGCATTGCACACGGTGCGTCATTCCGATAGCGTTATTACCAGCGCTATTCAAGCCTGTGAAGACTATCAGCCCTTGCGCCATTAATCCTTGGCAATATTTACACTGTTCTTTATTTTGCACCCATATACTTCATACAGTGTTATTCTCAAATAGTGCGTCAAAGACCGCGTCTGTCGCTGACGCAATGCTATGTCAGGAAAAATGACGCCTCATGACTAACGTGCATTTTGCTATCCATTCCGAATGTTCCATCTAATAGAACGTTAAACTACTTTTTAGTAACTGTGATTATGTATACAAACTGTTTCGAATCATTTATTATGCATATAACGGTGGGAAATTCGTGTTCTCACGTTTTTCTCGATGTGTGACATGTATGATACACATGGTGCGTTCAGACGGTACAAGGCTGTGAAATAAAAGTCCTTAAGACGTGCACATCCTCCTTCCCGTAATAATTTACAAATTTGATATGTATGATAACAGTGAATATTATTGCACACGTTACTGATGACCTTGTTGTATTTGTTGACTAAAATCCACATTGTTAATTTTTCTTAGCCGAGTGCCCCTTCCTGATGCGCAGTGCATTATCTCCTTTGCCAATATCAATTATTGCTTTTTTCTGTGACCATGGTGGCGTTCCCTCCGCCCCGACCCTTCTTTCTCACTTTCTTCTGCTCTCTCTTTTCCTTTCCTTTTCTCCTCTCCATTCTCACTCCAACTCTCTCCCCAACCCCTCTCTTTACCTGCCCCTCTCTCTTTTCATTGTACTTATACAGTCATGCCCATTGCCCTGTATATCATGATCTGTGATGCATCAATGAGTGCTCTCATAAGTCTTTGGATTCATTCATCTTGTACATGTTGAAAGAAAATCAACGCATATCAAAAGTTAAAACCCCTTTTCATAATTTCATTGTTAATCTCTGGTGAACAAAATAATTATGAAGGCAGCAGAGAATCGGACGAGGCCGCGTTTAATTTGAAATTAATTACGGTTAACCATAACCTAAATATCTGGTGGTTAGAAGGTTGAAAGTAGGTTGAAAGTCGAATCCTTAACTATTTTCTAGAATGACCACATTAACCAATGCTCCTGATATATCGGCCCTGAGCCCTTTAGATATTATTATTTACAATGAATTGGTGGCGGATGCGACAAATCACAAAATTAGGACAAAGTGACAGGTGTCAAAATCCCCCAAAATAATTGTAATCAGAGAAGAAGGAGAACATACAATGATAAAAGATGCCTACTGTCATGACCAAGTATCTTTCTTTACCACTCTTTTGATTTAGTTAGTTTCATGCTTTAATTGATAATAATTCAAGATTCAGGATTCAAGATTATGTTATTGGTCCATGCACGCTTATATTACATAGATATTTGCTTCAATGCCAATGGCTTTTTTTTTTACATTGAACATACAAATGATAGAAAATACAATATGAAATTCAAAAAGAGAAAATAACGTACATAAATATGGACAATTGTGAATATGGATAATACTGATGATAATGATGTTTGTATACCAGCATGCATGTGAGCGATTGCTCCTATTGTGTTGTACGTGTAGGTGGTGCTGGACAGTGGTAGTGGTAGGGATATTTGTGGGAGGGGGGGGGGGGTTAATAGGAGATTTAAGCTGTGACCTGCCCCTCTGCATATGCCCCTGTGTCGGATAACTTGGGTTATTTCCAACCCGTACCCTAAGACTTAACGGAAATCCAGCATTAAACTGATGTTTCCTAATAACGACAGGAATAAGTCTCTCTCTGTTATACGATTACCCGCACATTGGCTAGTCTCCAGCCCATCCACACCTTCATTTATTTACTTTCACTAATTCAAGTTGGTACTAATGAAAGTGTTACTGTATTTATTTTTACAAAATGGACCCTGGCCGCAAGACAACATTGAAATATCGGAAATATATCTTGAATTTTCAACTGAAAGAACTATTATAAGAAATACAATGTTAATACAGTGTATAAAGAGACAGTAGACTGAGCTAAATTGATTCGGAAGAAAACGTCAAAATTCCAGGGACTTCAATTTCGCCTCTAGAAATTATTAGCAGATTTGAATTTTAGTCATAAAGTGATTTCCCCCTACTTCCTTTCTACGATTTCAACGTGTCTGTATTTTTGTTTGGGGAAGAGTAATCAGAATATATTATAAACACGTTGAATACTTCGTCATGATTCATAGCCTGAGTTTACTGAGAAGAAAACACTCTTATTAAAAAGAAAAATCTTATTCTAAAGTTAGGTGACATGACGCAAATTCAATCCAAATGACTTTGTGTTATCAAGAAAAAAGCTGAAATCTCGACAATAAGAAGTATTTTTGAGTTTTTGAATTATGTTTCCCGGACATCACAGGGTCGTGCAAAATATTTAACCATCAAAACCTTTAGCTTTAAGAAATATATCTTCAGTACAAAAAAGGGTAGTTCTTTAATTTTCATATACAATCAAAATGACAAAAGAAATATGACTTACCTTTTATTTGGGTTGATATTAAATGTTCTATTTGGAAATGATTATGTTGTTTCCCTAATCTAGTCTACCCTAATCAATATTTCAGTGAATGGAACTAGAAGGGGCTTATAACTCGGTCACACCTCCACCAAACCGTTTCCAAACCGACGGACCGATATTCGGCCATTGGTGGTAATGCAATTTTGTGTTCGGTTTATGGTCGGTCTCGTATCGGTTTCGGTGATGTGACAGGGGTATTATTAACGTAAGGCGGTGTCTGTAGCCGTGATCTTGCATTCCTTTCAGATATTTATACTCGCATTCACCGGAAATCGCGATCGAATATCAATTGATCTCGCACAAGTATATCTTTTGATACTGTGTGACTACTTTTGACACGTGTCAAGCCAAGTTTCTTTCTGCTACCAAAACTGTACTTGAGCTTTAAACGTTTTGGAGCAACCAATCCCCCATCTCTAAGGTGGCTGATGAATTGAATGTGATAGGTCATTGCATTACGTCATCACAACTCATCGAATGAGTGCCTGTCATTGATTTCTCACTCGTGATTGTACCAGAGTAATTGGGGACACGCCTTCTTAACACGTTCAAGGTCATTTTCAAAGTGGACCCTTCCTTGCCAGTTTTGACCTTGATCATGACCCTGAATGTCGACCCACAAGATCTTTTTGACATATTCAAGCTTGAGATTTTGATGTTTTCATTCATCATTTTTATTTTTCGTATATATGGGCACCTGAGTAAGAGAAAGAGTTACGTAAATGAATATAACTCTCTCTCTCTCTCTTACCCTTATCAGTTTATACGCACATGAGCTAAACCGATGGCCCAATATTAATCGACGGGAGGGCAGAGGTTGGGCACTTTATTTTTCTCGAGTGAGTGGGGGGGGGGGGGGGCGCACTGTATGCCCTACGCCGCTGAATGTTGCGAATACTATCAGTGCCTAATGAACTTTGATCGTTGTAGATATGACCAATACTTCAGAGAAACAACCTTAAGAAGGTGAAACCTTTTATGATTGATAACAAATATGATTTCATGTGAATTTAAGAAATTCAGGGAAAAGTGTCTCGCGTTACTTTTAAAAGAAGCTTTGAATTTTAAACTAGTGCGTCTAGGAGATGAGGCAGATGATCTAAGATTCAATTTTTCATTATTAAAGATAGGAACAGGGACTGGTAATCTTGTGAAAGTTGAACTAGAAGTTAGAGAGAACTGGGGGCAATGACGAAGAAAGAACTGGATGCCAAGAGCATTACCACTAGTTCAAACAAAATCATTGAAAGGGAAGAGGGGAATTACAAGGAAACGAAGACGGCATTTCCATGTTGTATTTCCACATCTTCTCCAAAGTGTGATGAGGTGTCAGCTAAGTATTACGTGACGTGGGGCGAGTATCACCTTAATTCGAGCCTTGCTCTCTCTTGACAGCTTTCTTCGGAAGAATAAAAGTGCGCGAGGAAATGGATTAATTGGAACCGAACGCGGTTTACCCATCTCGTTCTCTCCGAGGAGGAAGTCTGCTATACGGGGATGCGCCAACCCGACCAAAGATCCTGCAACTCGGCTAGAGATAGTTGGAGGGGACCAGGTGGAAGAGATTGACAAAGTTTCTGTTTCTTGCCCGCAAAGTTTATCCGCAGAGCCACGAATTTCCGAGATTTCCTCCTCGCGAAAATGATGAGTGGAATAATGGTGTAGGCATGTTGGGAAAAATACTATAGGAAAATGCGTTGATTCTTGGAAGTTGGAGTAAACCAAGATGATAATTATGTATTATTACAAAGAGTATGTGGAATTGAAAGAGACATCTTCATAAAAAAGAGAAAGGAAAACGAGTTGTCATCGTGAGCTGCCGGAGCATGAATCCGACACGAGTTGCACCTGTGTCAAATCATCTTACAATGAATGAGCATTTTGTAATCATGATGATGGAATATATTATTTCATGTTCAAATTTTGATGGATTCTAGGAATGAGCTTATATGGATTTAAATGTCTTTGTTACTTGTACTACATCGCTGACTCTTTATAAATTGACACACTATTTTTTCCAAGTTGGCTTTCTATCCCCCTTTATTCCCCTTCCTCGCTCAATAATCCAGTTTCCCATCCGACATCTTTAAAATCACGTTTACATCCATGAAGTCTTCAGACTGCACACTTTACTGCACTCAATTTCCTCTATTCCAGCCGTTTCGCAGCAAACACACGCTCATATTTCCTCGTTTATTTCCGCTAAGTTTTGTTGTTGGTAGTTCTGGGCTGTCGTCTGCAATGTCTGACTCTGGGTTGGTTTTCCTGCCAAGCGATGAAGCGCTGAAAACCGAGCACAGATTCGAGAAAAACATCAACAAATTTTGTCCCGCCGTTTTCAAAACCTCGATCTTGAACTTGAACATAATACCGGGAAGGGGATGTCCCCATTTCCTTCAAATTCGTGGACTTTGATTGCGTCTCGTGCATGGGTGGAGAATCTACCTGTCCAGTCTTTTCTTGCAGACGTTTTGACATTTACAGCAGCGGAAACGACCCAATCTCAATTACTTTCGTTCCTAGTAGCACGTTTAGAGCGAATTTATAAGGGGAAACAAAAGTCAATGGCTTACAAAGTGTTAAAAAGTATAACGAGAAAGTTATTTCATAATTAATTATGAACCGCTTTGTAACTTTCAAATTACATACCCCCTATTCGCGCCCCTCACCCCATCCTCGCCACATCTTCAAATTGAAACAATTATTACTTGTCTCCTAACTCTCCTCTTCAACCTTTATAACTAAAATAATCGCATCATCCCCTGTATTTTCGGGATATAGTAATGAAAGAGAGAAAATTAACTAGAAAGCGAGAGAAAAAACGATTCATTTTGGATTGAAATAATATTAGTATAGTCAGGAGACGGAGAGCACTAATGACGGCGAGAAAAGTATTTATTTTAACCCATCATGCTTATAGTTGAGTCAGAAGACTGGGGACCGTATTGCAATCGAGGGAAGAAACTACCGTATCTATTTCAACTGATATTTCATTGTAAAATTATGAGACGGGGAATAATATAAATGAAAGTGAGAGAGAGAGGAGAGCGGAACTCCCGACTCCCATCATGTCACAATCCCATATTTTTAGCTGATGGGAGGAGATGCGCTCATTTATTGTGATCGTTTGGATGGAAGGATGATGTAATTACCGCAATGTCTGCTCAGTTTCGGTCTGCTTTGTGATTTCTCTCGCATTCCAATTTGAAAACATCAGCTTACATTTCCAGAGAACGAAGATATCCATCAAGTTTAACCACCCTGAGGTGAACTGTGTTTGAAAATTAGCGACACGTGGATGCACTTTTAACGTAACATGTTATTTTGTTTCGAAACAAACAAATGCACAGTATTTATATTTGTATAGGCCTATATTTTATAACATAGCCTTTAAACCAAATGAATCATATATAAATTCCCAGTCCTGTCATTTATCTATTAGATGGCAGCCTTTGCCAATACAGCACCAAATCTAGCCTTTCTCATGACGATGGTATGGTTTAAAAAACAACAACAAAATGGCATAATGTGGTGTACATTTTAGGCGGTGATTTAGGAAGTGTTTTATTGCACTATGTGAAAGTAATATAGATATTTGATGCAGAGAAGAAACAAAATAAGACAGAGATGTGAATTATTTTCATAAGTTTAAATTCTGCGAGACACGTTTTAACCGATTTTTCATATTGATTGTGGAAAGCTTCTAGTTGCGAAAATAGTACATGTGAGTAGAGTATGGAAAGCTATTGGGGTCATTAATGCCGTGAGTTTGCGTGAAGGTGTGCGCGCGGGTCATTTGGGCTCGCACTCAGCATTCCATAGGATCGCACGTTTAATAGGGAATTTCGATTTGTTGGTATACTATCAATTACAGGGGTGCACTGTGATAGAAAATGGAATGTTTGGGTGATAATTACAGAAAATTCTTTTATGCTATAACCAAACCCCTTTAATCGTCTAGACATGGCCCTGTTTGGAAGCTTCCATTTTATGTTTGGCTACAATCGGATTTCTTCGGATTTCGAGATTTAGGCGGGCAACCCATCAACTTCAAATTATTAGAGGTTATGGCTCAATTGCGCCCTAAGTAATCGTACCTCCGTAGCCCCCCCCCCCCCACCTTTTTCCAGATATATCTTTGTAGTCCCGCGTGTACTGCTGTGTGGAATTAATTCAATGGTAACTTTGACGGCATCATTTCTCAGTGCAAGGCTTAGCACGAGATCAGGGTGGAAAGGCTTAGGGCAACCCCAAAGCGGCAGGACGCAATACAGGGCACGCAGAGCGGGTCTAATCGAGGGCAGGTGATACTCACGCCATCCCGGGGAGCTGCCCGTGGCTCAACGTTCACCATTTTACTCCCGGCCCGTAATATATTGGGGGTCACGAACTGTCATTTCGAGTTTGACTCTTCAAAGATATTTGAGCGATGGGGGCTTGTCTACCCGTAAATGGCTTCACCAAGTTCCCTCCTATTATTGTCGTTTCCTCTTCAGCCTTAAAATATTACATTTTCATATTCTTGTGGAACTGTCCTACGCTTTGGTCACACAATCCCTCCCTGTCGTTGACTCATAGTTCATTTCTCTTGATCCCTTTCCGTTATTGTCCATTGAATCTTCAAGATTTTATAGGAAATGAATTGAGGGTGAATGGTCAGCGAAAACTGCAAATGATTATTGCTGCAGCCATCTATTTCCTGTGTGTCCTGATTGGGCTTGGTCGTTGTCCTATATTCACCTTCCTGTAACTCCCCTTCCTCCTCCCCTCCCCTCCCCTCCCCTCCTCCCCCTCCCCTCCTCTCCCCTCCCCTCCTCTCCCCTCCCCTCCTCTCCTCCCATCCCCTCCTCTCCTCCCCTCCTCTCCCCTCCTGCCTTTCCACTGCTTTCTCCACCTCATTCTTCTTATCCCCTTCTCTCTCCACTATTCTCCCTTCACCTTTCATCTTTCTATTCTCTTTCACTTCTTAACCACCTCTCCTCCTGGGCTCCTCATCTCCATCCTCCCCTCCTCCCACTCTTTTCATCACCCTCCTTGCCCTCCCACTCTTCTCCCCTCTCTACATCACTCTTCCTCCTTCTACTCATTCTACTTCTTCCCCTCCTCTCTGTTTTACACCATGCAACATTTTCCGTCCGCCTATATAGATTCTACTCCCTCTCTTCACGTACTGATTCCCCTCCTCCAGCCCCTCCTTCATCGTCTCCTTCTCATCACACCCCTACGTCGCATCCTTGCCTCAAAGCATTCCTGTCCCAATTGATCATTATTGGATCACAATATCATTGCAATCTAATAACTGAGTTACCATTACCCCAAGTTCAAGTTCGACAAATCACCTCAATTTACCAAACATCTTAGTTTTCCCCTGAAAAGAAAAAAACCCGCGACATATTCTTCGCAACTTTCTCTCCCAATAAAAATATTATTTCGACGCGGGTGCGTGTTGAACGTCAACGGTCCCGGACCAAAATTGGTAGCAACGTTCAAAGAAAGATGCCGACTTAACCGCACCATAATTTCCAATAGAACGTAATTATGCGAGCACTATGGGAGCACTACCTGGCCTTGGGGCGGAGCGTTCGAACAAAAAATATGATATGATAAGTTCTTTTGGGTAGCCCTGATGGGGTCAAAAATAGAGGCTTGTGTTTTCATAGAATTAGTCTTAGATGTCCAGTCGTTCCTTCAGAGCATCGTCTCAAGCAAGAGACACAAGGGTCTAGAATTTGTTTTTCTTTTATCAATATATATTTAAATTACCAATATTAGATAAACGACTCTATTCAGTGATTTTTAATAAGTAGATTTCATATTTTTGTCCTCGAATATTGTTTTATTCTTTAAGTTTGTAAAGTAAAACGTCATTCTAAGATCTGATTATATGACGACCTGAACACTGAAGTGACTGAAGTCTAAGTCTTCGATGGAATGATACTCCAAGAAGTGTCCACACACATCTAGAGCCTTTAATATTGACCGTAATGTCGATTGAAATACTTTTAGCTGTGTGACAAATTGGGCTGGCCAATTACCCAGCACTCGCCCTTTAGTGGCGATAATGAAGGGAATTTGTGACGCATGACACGCTTGAAAGTTTTACAACAACTTCTAATGCGTGCCATAACATTGTTTTAATGACGGGTAAGTTTCCGAAGCGATTTGACGTAGTGGCCCTTATGGAAAATGTACAGAGATTGTTTATACGAGACCTTTTCAAACAGCCTGAAGTATATTTTCATGTTGTAGATAAATTAAGAGACACCATGACAAAGTCCCTGTACTTTGGGTTCTGTATTTTTTGGTCCAGAGGCAGAGGGGCGACCACAAGGCATCACTGATGACGTCATTATCTTGACAATGTTACGACTTTTGTAATGATGTTCAGTTATAATGAAAGAATGAAACTCAGAGAAACACAACGTTTGAACTAAATTGGACAAATAATAAGAAAGTTATGAACGTTTGAAACATGAGATCAGAGTCTATGCGATTCTCGAAATGGCAATTTGGTAAATGGATTGTGACATAGTCGCGGATAACTCGACCGTTTGTCGTTAACAACAATATCACTAATTTCTGTTTTTCTCTCAAGTGCCTTCACCTATTGGGTACTACTCAAAGTATATTATGGACTGTATATCATTCTAAAAAGTAAAGACAATCCCGAGTCATACAATTTTGAAATGTTGTGTGTTGGAACAAATGGGAAAGTTGTCTGCCACTGCCTCACAGAGACATAACCGATTCGGCCAATACGTGTAGTGATTAGGAACTTTCAACAATTCGTAGCTTTCTCATATTTTGTCCGATTTCATTCTAACTTTCACCAGTATACTTCTACGAGTTGTTCTGCTTTCCTCTAGAGCAGTAGCACACTTTGCTATCAACATTTCCCTTCAAACGCTAATGTCATCATTATACGGACTGATAAGTATGGCCCAAATCGACCAGTTGAGAATAATTATTGCCAGTAATAACCATGAATACAATATTGAAAACTGAATGGATATGTCATCCTCAAGGCTCTCACTATTGATCTGTTCCGATTTGAATAGGTTCATCACATAGGTTCATGCATGCATTATTCGTTCAAATGGATGAAGAGCAAAATTTACTTTGTTAACAAAACCCCAACAAGGACTCTCTATGGCACGTTATTGAAAGTAAAGAGGATGGGAAAATTAAGAAAATGGGCCTGAAGCAACACGTTAGAGAGGCAATTATTGGCAGGAGTTCGTAACAGTTCGATTAATTCTGAATGAAAATGCCTCTTTCTGATTATTAAATTCAAAAGTATCATCATCCCTGTCTGAGAAAAAAAACTTAAAAAATGAAAATTGGGGCGGCGCCAGCCGAGGTTAAAAATAAATATATCGTTGTTAAGCTCACTCGGTTTATAAGGAGGGAAACGACCTGTGTTCAATGACAGTGTAAGGAGCAAGTGAATTTGAGATAACTTTAAATTGCACCTAAAGAGAGAATGAGAGAGAGAGAGAGAGAGAATTGCTATATATAGAGAGAGAGAGGCTAACAAGAATCAAGAATTCCCTTCCTGATTTGCACCCAAAAGATTGCCGATTGTAGTTGCCATCTTGCAAAGGTGCACAATATTCTGGAAGTGCATGCGCATTTTCAAACTTTCTAATTTGCACTTATATATAAAGATATAAAGATAACACATATGCCATCATTTTGTAGTGAAAAACTGTACCGTGTATTTGCATTCATGACAACATATCATTTTTGAATGCTTCTGGAAGTATAGGTTTATCTTGAAGTGAGTTTATGACCTTCGGGAAACCGTACAAGACAATGGTACCTTTAATGAAGCAAGTTTGAGTGGAATTTGAACTCATTTTCTTTCCAAATGAATGGACATTGTTCATTTCAATAATCATACTATATATCCACTGTGTTCCCTCTGTGAAAGAAATTGACATGCACTTTTACGAACCTAAAGTCAATTCAGATCACTTCTATTCTGTCTATTCAGAACAATGTCTATGAAACATGTCCAACGTCGAAAACTTGACAGGAAAATTAAACCCAAGAAAAAGACACCCGCTTGTATACAGATACCTCTTTATGTACAACAAAAGGTATCAAACATAATATACTAATATTGCCGAAAGGGGAAAGATCTGTCATGTAAAGAATCCTGAAAGGTTACAAAACTTGGCTGTTATTGAAAGGATTAAAAGGGATGGCAGTGTTTCTTGAGGCGAATTGTAGAGTCGATGGGGATGATGAATAGGCACTTCTTGACCTAGGCGGTTCTGAAGAGGTTGCAACTTTGTCAAAGATTAAATGGATCATAAAATTAGTTTCCTATGCTTTAATGCATTTGAATTACTATGCACCTTTTGTTTCATTTCCCCGGTGACTGAAGTAATATAGTATGGTGATACTATCAGGACAGGAGAAGAAGAAAAAAGTAGCTCCATATTTCATCGATTTGAGGAAATCATTCATTTTTATGGCCGCGATCTATTGCGATGATTCAGAACCACCATTCATTGTTTTTTCATAGGATCCCACTCCCGAAAGTCATAAATTTGGGTCATTTTTGGGGTCCATGTAATACGCATTTGTTTATGTGCGTGAGTGTGAAACTTCTAAAATAGTAGCATCATATTCAGGGCTATCTGTTAAAAGGTTCATTTCTGTGGAGTATGTAACCCTTTTTTCACAAAATGTGGCGATCCGCGCCGAGGCGGCGTTGCTTACGACCAGTCGCACGTCTCTATACGGCGATGTATATGATTTTGGTGGCTTCGGGCAAAATAGTGGTCGTAGGAAGACTTACGATTGGAAGTAGGATATATTTGTACATATTGTGAGTTGAGTGCACCAGGGTTGTGGGTGACGTGAAAGTTTGGAATGCGACTGGGTAACCAGATCCCTCTGAATGACTCTAACGAGAAAAGAGATATTCCTGGCACTGGAGAGGAATAGTTTTGGGATAATGGGACCCATTTTTGCGAAGGTATGCCGTTTGATATTCGAGCACTATTGAGAATGAAATATACACTTTTAGGTTAATAATCTCGAGAATAAATCACATGAGAAATATGATAGTCGCTGCGAGACACCAAACGCGGTCCCTGGCCGATTTGGTATCGTAACGCGATCTTGGGGTGAGAGCGCGTGGTTTAGCTCACGAGTGTTCTCTCTAGTCCCACGTGTGCATTCTTTCGCATGGTTCTTTGGCCTCTTGCTGTAAAAACTAGAAGAGAATCATACTAGATATTCGACCGTCCAGGTCCAGAGCTATATTGACTCTTTTTTTCCCTCTCTAGTTTTCCCACCAAATGCGCAAGTTTGGTCATAATGGAACGGTTTCCACAAGTGCATGTGGACTAGAGCATGAAGCGCTAAAACGGTTCACGACTTTGGTCGCAATATTGCGTGTTTTTATTTTCACGTTCATATTAATTTATAAATTTCCGTATTATTTTTACTTGAGACATTACTGACATATGTAACTGATATAAAAGAGGTGACGAAACAAACCCATCTGTTACCTGCAATTTGATTTAAATATGTAATTTAAGTGATGGTTATATTACCAGGCCTGTGGTTTAACCATGCGTTGTAATTGGACAATACGAACCCTTTGGACTTGACGCATGGCGTCGAATTGAAGTTCACTGTAACCATTATCACTTTCTCAAGAGGATTCGGTGAAGAGGTGTGCGTGTGTGTGTGTGTGTGTGTTGGGAGGGGGTCGTTACAAAAGGTTAAAGATGATGGTGACATCACAATGCCTCTTCTGCATGTTCACGTGGGTGGCGAGATCAAAAGGGAGAAATTGAAAGGGTTTGTTTGACTGCCTCTTCACCCACTCCCTTGTATTTTCAAGAGAGCATTATGCTGATTACATGGAAAGTGATTAGTAATAGTCTCTCTGGCGGTTTGTTCCTTTGATGATCATCAGCAATGAGATGTAGCCTAAAGACTAAACGTCTTCACGCCATGAAAGAAAGCAAAGAGAGAAAGGGGCAAACCCTTTATAAACCCTTTAGAATACGATAAAGATGAAAGTATAGAGATTTCCCCGATCGAGAGCGCGGTCTCGTTTGGGTATTCGAAGGAGTTTGTTTACATCGGCACTTGATAGTTCGCGTCCCTATCTCACGATTGTGTCGACTTGACGCAGCAACTTTGAAAATGTTGTAGAAAGTGAGCACCAAGCTTGATGCACACACTGAACCCCAAGTCTTGACTTCTCAGAATCCAGTTTAACTCCTATAATACCATTAAAATCGTGGCCACTTGTACAGTTTCTTTTTAAGAGGCAAATATAAGGCATTGCCCATGTTTCCGATTCAACTCCTGCCCTGTGCTACAAATTAAAGGCTGATTTCATGTAATGAAATTATATAGTGTTTTGGTTACGAATGCATTTTGTCTTTCAATATTCATATTTGGTTTTAAAATTAAACACCAACAACAAACGAATCATGCGTACCCCGTTAAAATTTGGTTACGATGTACACTGGAACTATTATGGCATGGGGCATTTATACACCTAATAGATTATTGTTATTATTTGATTTCGTCATCTTTTGATTCAAAGTAATTGACCCGAACGAAGGAAAAAAGCATTTTATGGTAAGACCGAATCTAAAGGGAAAAACTTGAGTATAGAAAATTAGAAACTGGTAATCCTTCCGGTCCAATTTGCCACGACCCGAACAAAGGCGTGAAACAAAAAACCTTGTGAATTCAAAATGTGACTTTTTGTTAAAAGTAAGTTATGCCCATAATGCATATTTCCTACATTTTGTCACGTAATTTGCGTACAAAGGAGGCTTTTGAGTGGTAATTTATTTGCGGTTTTCCTCGCGCGACCCTCGATTAATAATTCGTCAACAAACTACAGTACACAACATGGTGTAAACATGGAGTTAAAATGTGTCTCTCCATACAGCTGTAATGACTTGCCTAATCGCTGATTTGCGCTACTGGTCATTCGGACAGTCCTCCTTGTTTTGCGCCAGAGAACCTTTTGTCCAGTCTTCAAAGAGGGCACCGACGATGGCGGCTGACTTTTAACAGTTTTTCAACCCTAATCCAAGGCTTCAACAATCATGATAATCTTCTTGTCTTTCACGGGCAAGGCGCCAGTTAACGCCTTGTTGAAGATTCCTTTCGGAGCAATTAGTGCAGCGTTTGTTACAAAGCTTATATGATTTCTTCCAGAGGCACAATGCGACATCCCTGCGGAATCCCTTCGGTCATTGATCAATGCGTAACAAGGTTCATTACTAACGTCTATTCTCGCCCTAAACGGCTTAGCATATAGATAATAGCACCCGGGCAATGGATGAGGTTCGTTTTATATGATATCTGAACAATCTTTTTAATAGTTCTAATAGGACTAGGTCTTGACGGATTATCGGTCAATGCAGGGTGTTTATCCCACCATAAAAGAGGTCCATTTCAAGTGTTGAATCAAACGACACAACAAAAGCCAAAGCCAATATCGACCAAAAGAACCGATTATTGGGGATTTTACAGTAGGGGTCCGCTCCTTAGGTCATGGGAAACGAAAGGGGATTGGTTTCTCGGGTCCGGGTTCTCAACGATTGTCTATCTACAAGGATCCCCAAAATTTCCTTGTGATGTCATTATCATGTCTCTGTTTAATGACGTCATGTTAATCACGTGAACAAATCTTGATAATCTTGTAGGCACAACTTTTCATTAATGTCCAAAGAATTCATGAAATCTTACTGACTACTTTATGACGACGGATCTCTTTGTTCTATACTTTTAATTAAAACAAAATCGTAGAATATTTTGTAAACATTGCCTTGCTTATTCTAAGTTCGGGTCTTGCGACCACTCTCGAAACTCGCTACAATCCGAAAAAGAATTGTATCCTGCATCTCCTGCACACCATGCATGCATGTTACCCCTTTCTGCTGCCGATTAGTCTTGATCTGTTGGCATATGCGAGGTAAAGCTCCGTCAGAAATCCCGGAATAAGTCGGGATTTGGGATATGAGCACTTGTAAAAACTCAAAGCGCACCGACGTCGGCCCGAACAGCGATACGTCGAAGACCTGTATGTGCCCCTGTTTAGGGTTTACTGTGGGATCTAGACGAAATGCTCCAGAAAACATGGTGAAGAGCAAACATGTTTCCTTGTGTAATGCTTGCCCATGAACCTTAATCATTCAGATCGTTTTCAATTTAAATCAACCTTTTAATGATTGTCACGTGCCGTTTCCACTCCCGTGTTTAAATTTTTATTTCGGTAGTATAAATTATAGTCCTACAATAAAAAAAGCCTATGTTTTTTTCTCTTCTAAGTCACAACACCGGCACACCTTTGTTTATGTTATCATTGTGACATATTTATTCATTTGGTAGATTGCATGAATGCTGCTTTGAAAATTTTCATCGTGTAAAAACATGTACTATAATATATATACGTACATGTGAGGAACCGGCGAACAAATCCGAATGCATTACTGTAGGTGACGGTACCGTCCCCAGGGCGTGTTCAAGACAGATGCGCTCAATCCTTCAAAAAACCTGGATCCTCTTCTGTTCTAACCGACTTTCATCATCTGTTCCGCGGCCCGCCGAGGAGCTTTAGTGGGGGCCAAACACATGCCCTTGGAATTGAACTATTTTGACATCCTCTTTTAGCATCCAATTGCTCCCTCTCTCTCTCTCTCTCTCTCTGTCAGTCTGTCTGTATGTCTCTTTTCCTCTGTCTTTTTCCTCAATCTCTCCCTCTCCCTTCGTCTTTCTCCATCTTCCTCTGTCCTCCACATCTGTCTTCCGCTCTCCTCCCTCTCCCTCTCTTTCTCCTTCTCTTCATGTCCCCTCTCTCTTCCCCTCTCCCCCTCTCCCCATCTCACTCTCCCTACCTGTCCCTCCATCTCTCTTCCTCTCTCCATTTCGATAATGCCAGCGACCAGGGAGTCGTTCTGCGGCTTCCTAGAAAGTGGTTACGACTCCAGAGTTTGTTTTCAGTAGCCATTTTATTACCCCACATGCACTGCTCGCCTTTTGTTGCCGTGTTTTTATTAAAAACGGGGCCGATGCACTTTTTCTCTCCTCTACGCGTGATACCGTTTGCCTTTTGATATATGCCGTTAAAGAGGTTGCGATTTTGTATTTTCCTTTTCGATTTCTTAAGTGCTTAACCTAGTTAGCTAAGTGATATACCTTCTGTAACTTATCGACATCAAAGAGAGTTTTTCTTTTTATTAGAATGTTTCTGTTCCAGTATTGGCGCGGACCCATTTATTGTGAATTAGTGTCATTTAAGGGAAGGGGGGGGGGGGGTGGTATAGATAAGAAATTGGACCAGGGGAACCCATGGACTTGACATATCCACCTGGCAATCAGTTACAATATGATACACCTGTCTCATAAGATAAATTCTGAATATAGTAGTATTTACTATTTTGTGTTGCGTACATTCATGACGTTAACTTCTTAAATGTATTTGTAAGCAGACCCATACCTCTCTATTCCAGAATCGGATTTGAACGCGAAACAAAAAATGATGGGTGGAGAAATCAATTTGCGATTTATTTTGGGAGGCTGGTCCGAACGTCAAAACGGTCCAGGGTGCCGACTTTACGTGGTCTAATGTTTATCCAACAATTTGAATTGTAATGAAGACGCCACGCTATGGCCACGGATTCATCGCTTACTGACCTGGGCTCACAGAGGTCAACGTTAATGTATTGGCACAGTTGGGAGCAAATCCCTTGACGTATCTACCGGTACAATTTTTTTTTTTCGGAGGGGGGGGGGGGGGGGGGTGTCTGGCTCTATAACTATTAAAGCTTTCATCGGTTTTGTGGATAGTCGTTATAGTTATTAGACACGGGAAAAGGATTTGCAGTTGGTAATACCGGTGCCGTTTTAACATTTTATTGAAATATTTTAACAAAATGGAAGTAAAACTAGAATAGTACTGGTAGCCTAAAATTTAAAATCCATCCAAATTGTATTATAAATAGTTTTTCGTTCATTAAAAAAAGTCCTTTGATGCCTAACTTTCAAATCAGAGGAAACAGGACAATTAAAGAAGGAATTCCCCAAAGTTTTATCTTTAATACACAGTTATTCCCTAGTACAAAATATATGATCAAACGGAGGGCCGAATATGATAATTTGGTCTAGTATGTATAAGTAACCCCCACGGAGTTCGATGTCCAAAACCGTCACGTCCACGTCAAGCGCGAACTCCGGTTGTGGGAGGGGGATGTTTTTCTATCGCGATAGGGGGATGCATTCCTCTCTCAAGATATGTCCATCTCCGCAGATGATGATTATTTCTCTATTTGTATTCAGTGATTAGGCAAACCACATCATAGTTCGCCGTACATTGGATCGCAACAGGAAGGTCTAACCATAGACCATGGTTTAACTATGCCTACTTTCTTGTCATGATATTTCGAGGATGAGCTAATAGGGGTTCCATGTTATTTGCTGTTTGACGAATTTCTGTACATACAAATGCTATTGGGTCAAGTTCGTCATAAATTTTGTTAATTTAAATTCCATGAACATCTAATCCAGAGGCTGAAAACAAGGTTTAAAAATGCAATATAATATACTGATTTTCGTCAATCACACTGTCCATATTATGTCCTCAGGTTGTTATTTATTTAAAGTCAGATCAAAAGTATGAAAAACAAAAAATTAGGAGGGCCATAACTGATCGGGAAAGTCTAAACCCACTATCACAGTACGAATGATGAAAATGATTTGATTTTTGCCCCAGTATTAAAAAAGTTTGTCAAAGTACTCACGATGCATAAAAGGCTTGCACAAGATTTTCGTACCAAACAGTGGTGAAAAAAAATTTTAAAACCCGATAATACACATGAGAAATCCCATCTAAGGTCACTTTAACCCACCGTATGTCGTAAAGTAGTCAAAGATCGGCCCTGACCTCACGAGACATTCGGGTGACCTCAACGTTGTGTTTGAATTTGAGTCCGCAAGTGGCATTGAAGGCGAGAAAAGAAAACGAACCACTTCCAATTGAGGAATTTCCTCACAGAAAAACCTCAAAATCAAAAGGAAATATTGATTTGGAAATTGGAAGTGGTCATTTTATTTTGAGTTATGGTCGTACTTAAACTCAACAGTCTTGCCAAGGTTGTGTCTGGTAAACTCTTAATTTTGTATCAAGTAATACAAACTTTTCGCGATGACCGATAGAGTATGCCTGATTGTAAGATGTTCCTTGTCATTTGTATGTATTCAAAGCTTTAGTTCTTTACTTCTAAAGTCTATTTTGTTCCTTATTTTGTGTCCTTTACGTAAGAGCTGTTCGATGTAAACTTGGACATTCTTTATTGAAATCCCTTGTTACATAGAACCCATGATTGAAATTGGGCAATATGGAATCGCATGATATTACACATTTCGATTTGATTATAATGGTACCAGGAAAACCCTCTCATTTCCATCATGGTACTGGTCCATGGTACTCTTATTATTTACCTAAACGATGAGTTCCACTGGGTTCCACCATGGTTCCACAACTCCAATCGTGGTATGACTATGATTAACTTATTTTTTAAGTCCATGGCCAAACATTGCCATTGTACCATGCCCTTTGAAGTCCCATGTAACTTTCCCATTGCGGATAAGCTGGACAGATTAACATACCAGCGCACACGTGGGTTTTTTCTCCGTTCTTTTTCTGGCCGATCTCTTCGTTCGCGGTTGAACTTCACACCTAATAAAGCTAAATTTGTTCAGGTGTTGCCGATATGTGTGTAGTCTTGGTGACCAGACTTCCTCACTTTATGTACGCCCATAAACCCGTTGTCCGTATCGTTTTCGGAGGCCTAATATCGCGATGTCGGCGCATTGCGACATCGATGTACAGTGACATCGTAGTCGTCGAGAACGAAGCGGAGGATGAGAAGCACAATCATTGTTATCGACTCTGCCTAGAGCAACTTTCATATTTTCGTTTGAGAATATATCAGAGCGTTTGAAATCTAGACTAGCCGCTCTGGAGCCAATGACACATGTTAAACAGATTTTTGAGGTGTCGCAGTGTCAACATTTTCAGTCTTTTGTTGGATTGTTTTCCTTCAGATTTGTACTCACTAAACCCCCTAATTTTAACCTTTTTCTCACGGTCAGCTTTACCATTTATTTGTTTCTTTCACTGATTTTTGAGATTTTACTTCCATGTTCTGTTCTCTAGCCTTCATATGTATTGTGTGCAGAATGCCCAATGTGTTGTTTATTTTTCGTGAAGAGATGGATAAAATCTCGTCAACTATTGCCGAGTTTTAATCACACACAACGCTGATGGCGCACTTCAATTTTGACATCGGATTATCTCAAGCGGGCTCAATTTTTATTCACATCTGTAATTTTCCGTAAGAGCTAAGTAATCTGAGCGGTTAGTTATATCCATAGAATCTTAGTTCTTTTCCAAATATCAATATAATATGCAAATAGCAATTATTAGAAAAAGTGGACTAAGATGGACAAAAAAGATAAGATTTTCGAACAGGGTACTTCTTTTATTTCTTGTTAATGCAAGGTGGTTTTGGATACGATCATTATAGTGTTTGGTATTGTTTTGTATACTGTAGTTGATTAATGATTCGGATCCATCGCAACTCTTTACAAGACGGGGCCCTGGTATGTACTACATGTATATTCAAACAGTTGCGATATGTCAGCTTTTAAAGTTCGACAAAAGGTCAGCTCCCCTTGCAAAGCCCTACCTAACATTAGTCATTTTCGAAACTCTAACATTTTATTATCATCATCATAACAAATTTACAAACAGAGTAAAGGAGAAAATGTCTTATTGCCCAAAGCTATGCTACTTTAGAACTGATGGAGAAGACAAAGTGTAAATCTGTAGGTCGAAAAGGGAAAAGAAGGGGGAAAGACTGAGATCCACTATTTGGCGGAAAAGCAGTGAAGACAAATTAATCCAAGTCGGTGGAATCAAATCGAAAGCATTCGTCCCGTAAGATTCCAATCATTTCCATCCATTCCGCCAAGTGTTTGGTAGCCTGCCTTCAATATTAAAAGGATTTTTAAAAACTTTCTTAACTCTCAGACCGTCTAAAACACGATCGCAGAGACTTTCGAAAAATCTACTTATTGGAATTCAGTAGCCAATTGCCTTTTGAATTGTGCGAACATTGACGTGTCTGAACAAGGTTGCCATGTGATATAAAGCAGTGAAATTGGCCCTTGTGTTGATTTTCGAAAGTCTTTGCGATTTTGTTCTCACCTTTATCAGTAGAAGGCGATTACATAAGTCCGGAGTGTAGACTAACCCATACCACATTACATCGCTCACAGTGAGAGGAGAGGTATAGGTCTGATTAGTCTATAGTATACCAGACCCTGTTACAATTTTACACAGTATTGCCGAGAGGGAAAAGCTGGCTTAGGTTGGAAGTAAGGCTAGCATAAAGTTTTGAATGAAAATGTTTGCGACGGCTGCTGCGCTCTGTCACAAATCAGGAGGGTTGTGAGATGAAGAATCTCAACAATTCTCCGAATTTGTATGAATTCGGATTAATTTTAAAAGCGACCATAATATTTGTGTAGTATACCCCCCCCCACACACACACACACACATACAAACACCAACGCATTTCAATTCGGATTAGCGCGCCTGACATTGATTATTACAAATTGCCTTGAGATTTTTTCTTGTAAGATTTAATCCTGTCAAATTTTGTCTACTGCTTTCAAACTGGCTTATATGCGCACAATTTTACAAAATCATTTTGAAGACATTCATTGGTTCTTTAATATATCACAACGTAAAGGGTTGGGCTGTATGGTGTGGGTTGGGCAACATCGTTAGAAGAAAAAAAATAGGACATCAAGTAGCAAACAAAAAAAAACAAAAAACTTTCGAAT
The DNA here is from genome assembly GCF_000002235.5 of Strongylocentrotus purpuratus. NCBI lineage: Eukaryota > Metazoa > Echinodermata > Echinoidea > Camarodonta > Strongylocentrotidae > Strongylocentrotus > Strongylocentrotus purpuratus. The sequence goes on from NW_022145595.1 coordinate 21,669,568, forward strand.
CGTCAGCGTTTTTGGCATTTTCGCCTAGAGCATATTGCGTGGTTACCAATTACACATCCCGTTGTCAAGGTTGTCATGTTGAATAAGGACGTCTTTGCTTATGTGACACACTAACATGACTGTAAACATGTGGGACTACATCATGTTTTTTTGTCTCGCATCCTCAGGCTTCCAGAATGGGTAACCGTTTGGAAATTACGTGTGACACCTGGCATGCTGCTGTGTTGTTTTGCGTAGGTTGGACATAAAAGTTTGACAAGTTTGACGAGTTTGACGGGGCGAAGATAGCTAAATATACACTTCCTTAACCGCCCCTAGAAGTCGAGGAATTCAAATTGTCAACTCCGAAGAATTCAGATTATATTAATGGTGTACAAATAAAAAGAAGAAATAAAAAGGGAGAAGAATATATTTCTTTACAATATGTGTTTTTAAACCAACTTAATATTTACGTATACATGCATATACGAATTCATATCATTTATCTCTGCTCGGTGTGTCATCAGTAATCCTACTATTTCGTTATTAGTATATGATACATGTGTTTTGTTCTTATTTTGTATTTTTATTGTATATATATATGCACGGCCCAATTGTAAAACAGCTTAATAGCTGAACTTGGCTTTTACCGTGAATAAAGACATGAATCAAATCCAATTAAATAAAAAAAAAAATAGAAGAAGAATAAGGAGATCAAGAAATAAAGGAACAAGGAAAACGAATAAAAGAAAGAGAAAGAAGAAGAAAATAAATTTGTACTTAGAAGTTGATAATACGACATGTTTGTTACCACTTAAGGTATCCAGAAACGTGTCAGTTTCCATGTATCTGGCGATTACTATATTTTGCGATGAGATCATCTTACACAATCATACTTGATATTAAAGGTTATTCACTCGAAACAAACAGTCACATACCTATAGCAACAGATTCACAATTCTTGGGAAGCTCTCCAAGTTGGACATGTGCGGAAGATAAAACAGGAATTTTGAGTCACTGGGCGTCGGGAAAACGGGTTCCAATTTAAGGCTAATCATTTCAAATTGAGTCACAATGTTTTACCCTGTCACAATCACTTTGATGTGGTATGAGGTCGTATTGGAACTCTGAGCTATGTTATATTTCCTCGAACAGACTGCCCAAAGAGAGAGAGAGAGAGAGAGAGAGAGATTCCCCCTTCCCGATTTAGTGGTTGGACTTGAGGAGAGGTGAACTGGTGGCGTCGTAAGCTTTGTTAACTTTAGGTCAAATCTTGAGTTAATAATTACTGTTCAAACCCTATAAATTATACTTGTAATTCATTATTAATTGTATCTCATTACAATGTTATTTCATTTATGTAAAGTCACATGGTATGACAAGTAGACATTTTATGTATAGTTGTTTAGTTTATCATTTTCTTTTTCCGGCATCCGTGTGACGCTCGTCAAATTTTATTGTTGTTTTGTATTTACCGCGGCGTTTTTTTTTCTTTTCTTCATAATGACGTTTGTGCTTAACATTTGTGTATCTTACTGTTGCGCGCACTTGCCATTATTTTCATGTACAAAGTAAAATCCTCTCGAGTTTTTTCCCCCGGTAATTTACCGCGGCATAACTGAACAAGCCTTTATTCTGTTTTATTCATTACAAACACCCAATTCTATTAATTTTCTGTTCTCAATTTCCCTTCCGACACAAGGAGGGCATACGCTTTCATGCCCGATTTATTAAATCTAACCTGGTTAACCCATCTGAAAGAAAACAGACGACCTTTCCCCCCAAGACAACCGTATCCAAATCAAATCATAACTACTAAATAATAGAGGTATTTATTTCTCATTACATCTAATTAGTCTGTATACGTCACGAACGCATGTTGTTCGTTTTACATTAGGTCTTGTTTGTTGGGCGGTTCGGCTCGCTGTGTTTTTGTCATTACTGAATGAAGGTTCGTCTGCTTATGAGCTTGCCTTTTCAGTTAGCGTGTAACTCTTGTTCCAGATACCATTTAGTCCCTTTAGTAGGTCACATCGGCATTGCAAATACCCCCTCCTCTTTAATTTCACCCTCATCAACTCAATCAGTAGGTATGATGTTTTCTCGTTCTGATAAAGTTGACCTCATTTAAGTCATGTACTCAACCCAAATCAAGCAAAACGAGTAACTGGAAACAAATTCGTATTACGTTGTTGTTGCGCCAAATCAAATGAAACGAGTTAATCTCAATTTCACGATATTCGGATACTGCATGTAGTAATCATTGCCGAAACAAAAAGTGTTAAAGAACAAAATAGTTCTGGTCTTTCTACTATTCTTCTTATTCTGTTTTTAAGTCAGCTGGAAGATTGCCATAGTAGAAATGTCCAACGTGAAAGGGATGCCTTCATATTCGAAATGTCTGAAAATTTGGCGCCTTCCAAGTCTCATGTTTTATCATGATTATCATTTTGTGCTACAAAATTATCCCTTTTTCCAACATTTCCAAATTGCTTCCAGACATTGTTTTTTACAATGTAATATCATGACCAGAACTCAACTTTTTAAAGAGAAGAAAGCGCAATCAAAACGGAACAGAGGGTGGAACTGCTCAGCCCAAATTAACCTCAACCTCAAGAAGATTGGAAGAGGAAGGAATCGAGAGTCAGAATTCCACTTTCTGTCCTTGCAGTTTCAGTCTGGAAGGAACCGAGTGGTCATGGATTAATTTGAACCAGTGAGATGATACCCTCTTCAAAAATGAAACTCTATCTGTCGCATCCGTCCTCCCAAAATTGAAACCGTGGTATATACGTGCATGACAGTTCCCCCTGTATGGAAGTTCACGTCTGATTCCAATGATATAAACTGCAATGGTTAGTAATGACTGAGTAGCATTATATACATATACTGACAATGCTGTGTTGCTGTTTGATGAATGTCAAATAAAACATAATTCACTGGTGAAGCTCTATGTGTGCCTGCAAACTACGGTCACACCTGTATATTAAAGGTAAAAACCAGTATTGGAAACGCCCCAATTTCAAAAAATGAAATGGAAGCTCTCATTACCAATCATGTGAAATAATATGTTTTGACTAATACATGATGATACAAAATTTGCCGGGAAACCGCCTACTAATTCATGTATTTGGTAAATTTGTTTCTCTCATGGTCTGTGAGAGATATAGGGTAGTCCCATATACATCTTTCTGTGTATAATGCTTGTAACTTTACGAAGAATGGGCCAAATTTCTTATCATTTTGATGATTCCAGAACCTTGCAGATGCTAGATGATCAACCTTTTCTGATCGAATCCACAACGTTTCTTTCACAATGCAATCGCATGACCATAACTGGTCTTTACCGACCGAAGGGAACACTAAAAATGGCCAATGTAGACAGGTGGCCTTTGTAGACAGGTTCTACAAGGTTCTACAACACATCACGGAGCTTATCCATCCCTCCTTGGATGCGTTTTCTTCTAGAGGAAGCTAATGTGGGTGACCGCTATAGAGAGGTTTGACCTTACCTGTACGTGTAAATCCTGTCTGCACTAGTTTGGCCAGGAGGGATTAGACCTCCCTGCATGGTCACTGACAGGTGGTTATCTCATCAAATCAGCTCTCAATTAACATAAGAAAAAGAAGATCATGGGTCACCAACGGGTACCGCTTAGGCATTGTATGCTATATAGAGGGCGCAAGTAACTACAAGTAGTGCAGTCCCGCTTTAAAGTGTACCTCAACAGATGAGATAAATCTCTATTTTCTTCTCTCGTCTTCACCTGACCACTGTCCATCCCATGCTTGAGGCCAGTTCTTCGTAATTCACCGAGGCTCCATTATAATACCAACCGCTAAGTCGCCATCATGTCAAACATGCCAATTTGGTAAATTCAAAACGGCAAAGGAGCGCTCTAGGCGCGTATTTATTTTGAATCCATCTCATTCTGCTACCACCTGTTTATGAATTTGATATGGAATTTATTGATATTTGAAATTAAAGGGCTATAGTTCTGGCTTCCTGTGTTCTTTCTCCCTTAGACCAGGAACACTCCCCGCTTCTTGACCTTTAGGCCTACACAGTCATATCCATGAACCCACGGAAACCTTACTCCCCCTGTGAAGGTAGTAAGCCCCCTCCCATTCCTAGTGCCCCAACACCATTACCAACTCCGCGTCTCCACCCCCCCCCCCCATCGCTCGCGTACACTGCAATCGTATTTCCTCTACATAAAAACATTTCTTATAAATTATTATGTATCTGAATGCTAAATATTGAATAGAAATGTATCGGAATTGGGAGGAAAGAGAGTGGAGTAGCACTAGTAGTAATTTCGTAGCTAATCTATTGATATTAAATGACACATGCCTATTTTGTAACGCACTAAGCATCTCTCCATCCATCCCCTGTTCTTATATCGTACATGTATACTATTTTTCTATTGAAAATCTTTGTAATTTTTTACAGGTAAAAACAAAATGCATACAAGGAAGAGCATAAAACATATATTACGAGGGATAATCATTTTGGTGTGGTAACAGTTATCCCGTTATGTGATGGTATGTTTCTCTTCCAATTGTTTCATTCAATACACTCTTATTTCCACGGAGTCAAATTTCACTCTAAATGGCGTCAGCTGGGAGTCAACTCTATTCCTAGTTAAAGTGACACGGATTCCGAATCAATTTGACTCGGATTGTGTGGCATCAGCTGAGAATTGACTCAATTCAGAGTCAAGATGACTCCTTTTCCGTGTCACTTTAACTAGGAATAGAGTTGACTCCCAGCTGACGCCATTCAGAGTGAAATTTGACTCCGTGGAAATAAGAGTGTATAGCCCTAAAACGAATGTTGCCCCGCCCTGCAGCCAACGCCCCTCACTCACTCACCCCCTCCCCTTATTCAATTCGGCATGAACACAGAAGCGTGGATGGTCGTCAGAACAGGTTTACCAGGCTAATTGCTGAGAAATTGCTTGCTGCGATTGCTAATAGCTCCCGTAGGACCCGCACAGCGGGTAAGCCATTCAACCTACCCATTAACTTGGCAAATTGGTCATACCGTTTCCCCCGCCCGCGCAATCACTTGGGAGCAGCCAACTCGATGCTTGGACGCCGTTTAGGGACCATGTCTAAAATCGATTTGTTTAGTAATTTCCGCTACCAAATCAGACGATATGAAGAAAATGTCATCACTTACAAAATCAGAAAGACCGTTACTTGAACTTTGATTGAAAGAAGGAAACAGATGAATGGAATTTATTAAATCGTAAATTAGTGTGATGAGATGTTGATGTTTTGGTGTTTGATTTGGAATCAGTGGATATGAAAACATACTCGGGCGGGCACATTGTGATCATGTTACTATTTTGAGTAGGTCTTCTCGTTTTAATGTGTCATGATTCAATATTTTTTCAATTGTCATATCTGTGTGCTATATTTAGGTCTCGATTTCACTTAATGATTCACATTGTGACTCCCCTGCCATGCCTGCTGGCGATATGTCGGGAAAACTAATAAAAAACGTTCGGAATAATCAACTGCGATACATGTTGGCTGCATTTACATTTTTATATGACTCAAATATAATTCGTTTGGACACAATGTATCGACTGCGTAATCGTTGCAAACATTTGCAAATGCATTTTTACGAGACTTGAAAAAAGCAATGATGAGTGTGTCATTACCGGTAAACATTAAAACGGTCTCTTATGACATTCGATCCCTAAACATGGAGATTTGTAGTGATATCTTAATGTCAAGGTAAAAATTGTCAAAAGTCATGTCCGATGAAAAATATGTGATGGGCTCTCGGAATCCCTAAAATGCCAACAAGATCCTTACGACCGAGACGTGTGCAAATTCACATTCCATCACACAACAATAACACTAGTATTTTCAGCCGATTTGGGTTGAAAAATTCCTATCCAAATATTTTGATCCAAAGCGAGCCTCGGATTTTCCAGTAACATCCTTTCAAAAGTCGGTGGTAATATACGAAAACATTGTAAGTACAAATCGCTTAGCGTACGCGAAAGGATTTTTCTTCACTTTACTGTTTTTCTTAGGACATCCCTTATATCCTTTGTCGTTCATTCTACTTTCTTTTCAAATATTGAATTTGTGATATGGGCAAAAGAGATGTGACCTTTGACCTCTACGAGCCACGGGGGTGTTGGTGCAGCGGTACGCCCCTCGTGGGGGTGTCGTAAGTCCTCGTCGACCGACCCTAACAGCATGATCTTCACAGTGCAAGTTCATCTTTTTTTGGAAAGTGATGGAAAGTATAAAATTGGATGGGAAGTAAGAATTGTGCGTTTTGGAAGGATATCGCGAGCTTGGTTGTTCTGTGTTTACATCTTTCTGAGTCTCAGCAGACGGTCATAATTACATAGAAATATATTAATAAAAACATCTTGTATAAAACAAGGCTGCTAATAAATCACTTGATCATACATAATTGTTCTTTATTGAACTAGAATTGCCGGCATATACTTGCCTGGTATATGATTTTGCATTTCTACTGTTTCGTTTATGATATTAAAAAAAAAAGGATTTCAGAAATATTGGAGTAGCATTTACGGGCATGTCAGGCTTGTCGACCCCATTTATCCATCTTCTTCATGAACTCATAACAAACAGATACGAAGTGAACCGCTCATATTCCGAGAAAGTGTCTCTCAGGCATCTTCATCAACACAAGTGTTGTCTCTTCTCCAAGATCCTCCTAAGTTTGCCATAACTCATTATCAGAGAGAAGAGGTCAATGGTTGTTTCTCCTCCATCAAGTGTAGGCCAGAGTTAATAGAATGACAAGATCGAAAAAACAAAGGCAGCGCTTGTGATAACATCAAGTGTATACCACTTTCTTTTCAAGTGTTTTTTTTTCCACGATAAAATGTTTTTTACCTTGCTTTGCTTTGCTTTGCTTCATGAAGGCACTGATTATGGTTGTATTGCACGCCGTATATACCCCTATTTGTGAGAAAAAGGTATTATTATGTGAAGGACTACGTATATTTCCTTCGTAATGTATTTTTCTTTCGTTACTACACAATTATGCTTTACCATTTAAGGTTATTTCAACCATCACTCATGTCAAATATTCTTTTGAACTTTCAACTACAAGTACGTTTCTTGTTGATTTGTAACGTTTTGCTGTAAAGAATGCATACTTGTTTTTCGATACAAAAAAAAAAAAATCATTTTGATATGAATTGAAAATTTGCTCCTTGGACTGGAAAGGTTTTGTGCCTGCAACTTTGCAAACTATGTAGGCCTAGACCTATCCGAAAGTTCATTGGGCCCTTGACTTGAGAGAAAGTTTTGCCTAAAGAGCCGAGGCATTCCTCCTCGCCCGGGTCCTTACACCCACTCTCTCCCTCTCCTTCTTGGAAGATAAGATTGATTCGTGCGATCGGTGTGAAAGCCATGTAAACAGAGGATACGATTTAAGTCGGTGGACTTCAAAGCGAAGTTCACAGACCCGGTGCCTCTGCGTCAACTATCGGGAAACAAAGTTATAAGGAAGGTTGGGGGCAGGGAGGTGGGAGGGAAGACGATGGGAACGGAAAGAGAGAGATAGAGAGAGAGAGAGAGATGGACGGAGAAAGAGGGGAAAGTGGAGTAAGAGAGAGAGAACAGAGAGAGGATGGAAACTTAGGACAAAATGGGTATAGAAATTCACATAGATGGGTTCGTGAGAGGTAGTTTAAAATAAAGAGAGATGGAGACGTTCAGGAAGAAGAAAGAGCGTGTGAAAGAGGGGCTACAGAGGGAATAAGAGAAGAAGAGGGAAAGAGGAGAGAGAGAGAGAGAGAGAGAGAGAGAGAGTCTTGTCCCTGTTTGACCTCTCGCATCACTTTTTCCCTCCTCATTCTCGCGCTCCAATTTCAGTCACCCCTGACGCCCTCCTCCACCAATTACCCACCACCAATAGCCGCATCCTTTTGACCCACGGGGGCTCAAATTGACAGTCATTATCTTTCACCTTGGATCCCTCCATTAATCCGCTCACGTGTCTGCTTTTGACGATGTGGTGTTTCCTCCTGGCAAGTTCAAGGATGGATCGGGTCATTGGAACCCCCTTTCCTCCCATAGCCTCCCATCCGCTTGAATGTACACCCCTCCACCACACCCCATTCCAAATACCTCTCACCCCACACTCCTTCATTACCCCTCATCCTCTTCTATCGTTTACAACTCTTAGCCCTTTATTCAAACTATGAATTACGAAGTGCATATTCTCGTGCGATGTGATTATCATCTTTGTATTCAGCTAGCAAAGTAAACGTATTCAGTTCGGACGGTGGCAATACTTTGAAGCATACTTTGTAATGAAACGCAAGCGCATAATTCAGAAAGGGAACTCCCTGTTTACCAGGGATGTTATTACACCTCTTGATTGGGACTTTTTAAAACTTACGAAACTGTCTTGTATGACAATTTCACCTTTAAAACGAAGGAACAGGACCTACTTTCATTTCTGAGACCCAATCCCTCAGCGTACTCGCCCACATCGTCTTGTCACCCGCGCGCCATGCTCGGCCAAGACGTCGGGCCCTGTGTGTGGTTCGTTTACTTCCGACGCAGTCCCAGTGTATACAAGACATCTAAACACATCTTTGGTTGTTTATCAATGTAGTTTGATGGAACACAAATTTTGGTTCCACTCGCAAGATGTTATAAATCATCAAAGGAGAGTTGGCTCCCCTGTTCCGTGCTCGTTTTATTTTATTAACTCCATATCTGTATTTAACGTTTCAAAGGCAATGCCATATTCTCTAGGCCTGTATTTGGGCATAAAATCCAACTTTCCATTTTCTTTAAGAACTTGTTACCTTTCTGCTTTCGTTGTATCATCTGTCAGTGTAGTACTCATTTTATATGACTTCTGAAACGACCCCTCCTGATTTGGAACTTCTGAAGAAGTGTATCATTCTACCCGAAGTAGGAAGAAAGATATTTATTGTTCAATTAATTATAGATCCCAGTATTGGAATTCATCTGAATTTTGAGACTTTGCATTCGTTAATCCGCAAAAAAATAAAAAAATTGGCATAAATGAATAGTTTCGAGTAGGTTAACTGGTGGCAATTCATAGAATTAAGATTTTGAACTATTGGATAAACTGCATGAGAATTTAATCAAGAAAACATGAAAGACGTTTACATTTGCGGTGTACTCGATTTAAATTCCATGACATTGTGTCCCTGGAGAACTTTGTATACAGATAGTTCTGAAAAGAGCATTGGGTCCAGACAAAAAGTCCTTTGAATCATACCCGGGTTATTATGTGATAGAATTACGTTTCCATATCCTCTTTTGATCCATTTTACATGTTAGACGAGTCGAAGATTTATGACTTTCAATCATGGTTAAGTGTACGAACAATAAATAAAACATTTTATGTGTTGCTTTTACGCGAATAAAATCTGCAGTAAAGCCATATTTCATTATCCCATTTTTACGTCCTCTCTTTTACTCCTGCCCTCCTTTCTCTGCTGACTCGATGGCTACGATTATCTGTCTGTTTTTGTTTGTGTATCTCCTTCTCTTTCATCCTCCCTCTCTCTCTCTCTGCCCCTTTCGTGTAGAGTGATTGTAACAAAATAGGACAGCGAATTGAATTATGATTTCCGGTATCTTGTCGACGAGAATAAAGGGTGTTTGTTCGGGAGGCTACCATAGGTGTAAACTAAAACGGGGGTTAAAAATATGAAGTATTCTATATCATTCCACCAATAAATTTGAAACATAGATGGGCCTTCTCCACCCTTATTGTATACCGAAATTAGATTCAAGGTCTAATGGCTTTCTGCGTGAATGATGAGTACACATGAACTAATCTGTTTTATTCCACGAATAACGTTGAAACATAGGCTTAAAGAGAATAGATTGGCAATTGCGTGACTATCCTTGTGAGTGGCATTTTCAAGGCTAAATATACACATAATAGACAAATTTTAGTTGTAGGAACAAGGAAATCACATGATATTTTAATTATTTAAAATAAATTCATCAATACTCTACCCTCTATTGCATATTGATTAATACAGTTAGCGTGTTGTGTATGTTATTTTTAAGCATTTCAATCTCACTTGCTCATTCCAGGTGCTATGTGAGGCAGACAGGGAGTGCCCGTACAAGTACTACTGCCACAGCGGCGAGGGCCACAAGTCATGTCTCAGGTGCAGAAAGTCGCATCGTCGTTGCCATAGAAACAAGATGTGTTGCCAGGGAAACACGTGTGTCGATGGTCGCTGCATCCCCCATCAGTTCCGATTCGACGAGGCCTACAACACCGCCGTGCAAAACTTCGAGTCGGAGGTGAACGAGGAGGAGGAGAGTATCCTTCAGGACACCAAGTTTAAACTGAGAAAAGGTAGGTTTTTCATAATAATTATTCGATTTATTCAGTATCCTTCTCTCGTCTTCCTTCTCCTTCCCCTCCCTCTTCCTCTCCGATCCCTCTGTCCACTACCCCTCCCTCTGTCCCCTACCCCTCTCCTTCCCCTCCCTCTTTCTCTCTCCGCTCTCACTCTGCCCCCCTAAGTCTCCCTTCTTCCCCTATCCTCCCCCTCTCCCCTCCTTCCACTACTCATTCCCCCCTCCTCCACCCCTTTTCATAATATTTTTAGATTTATTCAGTACCCTTTCTCCCCTCTCCCTTACAATTGAAGGTTCCAGGCCCGAAATAAACTGATAACCTAGTGCCCTTTTGCGAGGTATTGGTCCTCAATTACTGTACGTTGACACCCCAATTCAATTTTGAGGTAACATCTGAAAGAGATGAGCATTTATATAATACGGGGGAAATTGAATACATGATCATAACTCTGTAAAATAAGGAATGGTTGGTTATTGATTCTAGACTTTTATAGTTATATATATTATCATGATTATCCAGTTGTGTTTCCGGAATCGTGGGCATAGTTTAAGAGCATGAGAAAGGTTTGGGGGCTTTCGGAAATCAACATCCCTATGAACTCGAGTTTCCTGTCTGTTTTTATAATCAATTTCTCTTTTTTTTTTCTGTTCGGTTCTTTCTAGCTCGCCAGGGCGAGCAGTGTTCTTCATCTGTATCGTGCGAGGACGGTTTGTGCTGCGCTCAACATCTCTGGTCCAAAATGTGTAAGCCAATGCTGGAAGAAGGGGACATCTGCACCAAGAAACGTGACCGTCTCACCGACGTCTTCCAGCGATGCGAGTGTTCGCAAGGCCTCTCCTGTAAGCGCGATTCTGTTCCCGAACGCCGCCTCCACGTCTGCCAAGCCGTCAAGCACCGATCAAGCGGCACCAGCACGGAACGAGGTGGCGGAGAGGGCGCTGCTCAGGGTGAAACCTTGTCACAGCGCGAGAGATTACTGTCGCTTCCGGTCGAAAAGATCCGACCGCTTCCGAGCAAGAACGACGGCGACCTCCTCGGCTACCTCTCGGCGGAATCGGGCGAGAAGCTCTTCGACCTCGCCGGCAGAGGCGAGCGGTGGATGATGGGGCGGTCGGCGGAGAAATTGAAAGGCACGGCGTACAGGGACACGACCGAAATTACGCGAACGGAACAAGCCGATATTGAGGCCAGCCAGTTAACTGTATTATGATCACCATGATCCTTCTGATGACTTGATGAGGTAGCAAGATGGTGAGATGCGAATGGTATGATGAGCATCTTGCGCAAAATGATGAGAGGATAATCCGACTATGATGAGGAAGACAATCATAGGACGGGCGCCAGACCTTTGACGGGGAGTCGGAACAGTCAGACATCGCTAATTGGAAAAGTAAACCCAACTCCTTGATGAAGCCGTTTCACTGCCGAACTCTCCCTGTCTGTCGCCGCTCTTTAAAATCTCCTCAAGCAGTGTCGCCACTCGAAAAATCTCGCTCGATTGTTCCACTTTATGAAAAATAGATAAAAATATGATTGGTGCGGTATGGAGAAAGCAAACGAGTTATAGAGAGTCGCTTGTCGGTCATGATGAGCTGAGTTATGGTATCTGTTTAACTAAATCGATAATACAGAGGGTCATATTGCGATGTCATTTAACTGCAGGTCTTCCAGTGCGACCATGCAAAATGCAGAGATGAGAAAATCTAAGTAAGAAGTAACTTTCTCTAATGATTAGGGGGTAAGATTCTGGCTTTATTAGTCACAGTTTTGTATTCAATATAGCATTTCATGATAACCAACAAAACACTTGATTATATAAAAGGATATTTTCTCAACTATTGTACTTAATTTATTAATCATGGTATTAATTTATGATACACGTAACGTTTGTATGTTTATGTTTTAATTTGCATAAATCTTAATCAGGGCATCTAGCCTCGAAATTTGCACTGGCAAAAATGATAATAAGTGTATACAAAATCGATGTTAAATTCTAAAGAAATTGAAATCTGTATTCAGATATGAATATATCACTGACGTTTAAGGCAGTGCACATGTAAAACTTATCATTGTATTCATGTGGCGTGGATGACCAGTGTGTGACGTAACAACATCAATCATGTGATATCTCTCTATTGATTTAAGTATATAACCCAACTCTCAATCACGTTATGTCATGTGATACTGGTCACGTGAACATGTTGTATGTCATGTGATAATGGTCACGTGAACATGTTGTATCCATGCCAACAGTAAATTCAGTTTGATTTCTAATTGTTATGGAGCAATATATAGTAACCTTATATTTGAGAATATGTATTATTTTCTTGTTTGTACATAACACGGGTAAGATATTTCTATATCGATGTTAACACCATATTCGAAAACGATTTTGTTTATGATTTAAAAATTATTTATGATTCCAGTAAGAGCTATAGTAATCAGTTCTTACGACGGTTCGTTTTAATCTTGTTATATTTATGTACCAATTATACTTAAATTAAGAGGATTTATCGGAATAGACATGAGGCTGTATTGCATGCTTAAAGCATGTACTTGTTCGTATTATCCTTCGTAAAATTCGTTAACATGCACAGACTTTAGGGTACAACATTAATATGAAACTTGTTTCGAAATATGTATTTTTTGTAGTCGCTTACAGTCATGATAAGGCCGAGTATAGTGCCACTTTTTGATCAAAAGTTATTCTTGGACAAATTGAAAGTGACACCTTTGCGTCAAAACCTTTTCGATTTTGGTTGTTTTGTTTTTTCCTTTTTAGTTTCTTTTTTCTTAACTTGGTTATCTTAAGCTATAAATCTATCAATATGTCCGATCTGAGAATCAACGATTCACAATTTCCTTGTTTACATTTACTGCCGAACTTAATTTCCTGTTGAAATGCGAGATATTTTCCACTGTTTGTGTTTTTGGTTGGGTTATTAAAACAAAATAAGTTATGCGTTTTATGCTTTGCGTTGAAAGTAGTAAATACTGCGTTTTACCTTTTCCTGAAACCTTGTTCGAATCATAAATTAATGGCTAACGGAACATTCGAAATACGATGATACACAGCTGAGCTTGGAAGGGGTTAGGAACTGGGCAATGAAGTTAGGAACACTCTATTACAAGAAATAGCCGTTAAATCAATAGTTATTAGATTCAAAATGAAAGCAAAAGAGGTGAAAAGTGATGATTTAATGACATCGGAAATATCTATTTCTTGTAATTATCACCTTGGCAATGGCCTCTCCTGTGTCATTGTTCAAGGAATTTGGCTTCAGAACACGGCTCAAAAGATTTAATGGCTTCCCAGAGCCACACCCTTAACCATAAAAATCGTATTAGTCTCTAATCCAAACGTTTGTTAAATTTTGTCATAACCTCTATATAGTCCAGAATATTGTATACCACGGCTCATTGTATAGCTGTTGCAATAGATTGTGGTCATTTTAGAGGTAATATTCTATTTTAACGTTTGGAAATGGGAAGTTGAGCGATGCGGTTATTGTTTCAGAAATAATTACCCCCTGTTTTCTGCATGTAGGCTAATAGTGGAGCGTTTCTCTCTACCTGCCAAGTGTGACTGTCTGACAATCGGACACACCCTTAATTTCGTCACCGGTCTACCATGAAATTGTTGGGTGTCGCTTCAAAGCCCCCCTCCCCCCCCCCTAAAAAAGTTAAACTTAAGCCCCTGATTTGCAATAGGAGTGTGCGGTTATTCTCTTCCTTAAAAACATTATTAAGAGTTATAATTATTCAAACGACACATTAACATGGTATGATATGTTATTATGTAATAATAGGGCGTACTCCCATCAAATATGAATTACAACGGACTGGAATAAAAAATAAAGTCCTCTTCGGAGAAAGCAAAATTCGGATAAAGATTACCTACGTTTTTCATTTTTTTCTTCTCAATGGGTGCGGTTATTTAAATTGGGATGACATTTACGAGGAAAATTGTGTCGTTTCAATGCTGACATTTTAATCACACACTGACAATACGTTTGCCCCACCTTTGTTTTGCTCGCGCGATTTGGACAACATTGCACGTCAATCAGGCAATGCTTAAAATGCGAAAAGTAGGCAACACAGGTTGAGCCTCGAATCCTGTTTATTTTGACAATTCTGAGTCACAGGGTATATGCTTGGAGAATAATCCCGATTGTGGTTTTAGGGCTTCTTAAAATACGAAATCCGCGAGGGCTGTTTTGGCGTTTCCTCGCAAGTTTGGCATTTGACGGCCTCGATCTCGCCTCGTGTTAGGATTACAGCGAACATGGAGAGGAGAGGACGCCAATTTAAAGTCCACCGCATACAATGCGACGCTTCTACGATCGATTTTTTAATAGAAATCGCAGTTGCAATGGCTATGAAAATTTGATCATAATCATCTTCTTGAATGAGGTTCTGAATAACGAAATAAACATCAGCAATCGAAAAAGAAAACCTAAGCCTTCTAGTCGGCATAAAAGCCAAATCGGCTTCAATTCGCAGACAATCGCACAACTGAAACGACGTCACTACGATTCGGAGCCGATATGAATTTTACTCCATCAAGGAAACTTGCAGTCTGCTGACATTTTTATTCTATTATTTATATTTATGTATTTTGAACTAAGTTAATACAGGTTTAAATGTTCCGAGTCAATTGCTATTGCGAGTCCTTCCAAAATGGGGTCGTAGTCAGATCGTATAGTTTGTGGTGTCGCTTTAAATACCTGGAGCGTGATTCCACACATAATGTTACTTTGAGCAAAATAACGATTCGCGAAATGATAGTTAACAAGATTCCAATGGTTGATAAGAAATAAATAGAATCGGACAAAAATATGCGACAAAATCGATACTGATCTGACAATCAGGCAACATTTTATCCGCCATTTTGACGACTTGAAATCAAAACTGAATATATTACAAAAACTTACGATAATTATTGAACACCTTCTTTTTGAAGAGTACTTAAGTATTATGTTTTTTGTTTTAATCATGAGCATGATAGTGAATATATTTATTTTTTATGAAACGGGTAAGAAGATGTTTTAAATTGGACACAACGTTGCCAAATTGGAAATGTAGAGCGATGTAGAGATGATGTAAAGCGATGAATCATTCGGGTTTCATGGACAAAGTATTGATATAATCACTCTCTTACATTGTTGGGCATTATGGTTAGTTATTGTGTCTTAGTGCCTTTGTATTTGCCCAGATGCTATAGACTGACAAATTATATTCTGAATCAGAATTGAGACGTGCTTTCCTGGGTGATACTACTTCAAGCAATTTAATGAGCATGTTTTGCTCGTTTCACGGAATTCCTATTCGACCAATACCCCAAGTCATCACCAACTTATTCTCTAAATTGATTAACGATCAGCATCGTTTCCTGTTTAAATTATTAAAGATGATTGGGTACTTAGCAAAGCAACCATTGTGTTGTTGTTCCTTTTGCATTTCCACTTAATATGCAGAGGAGTTTAAATCCAGACTCGCAGAAGTGCTACCAGTGATCTTTTTATTTTTATGGTTGAAACAACTCCAAAATTGAGGTTTTAATTACTCTTCTGAAAGTGAATTGCGCTGTTTTGAGGTAAATTTCCACTCCAGAATGAAGAGACTAGTATGAGTCCGTAGAGTGAATTCCACTCCTGTCCATTTCCATAGTAGTTTTGGCCGAAGCTCTACGGCTGGAATATCAGCCATGCATGTTGACATTTCAGTATTGTCATTTAAAAGTTATCCCGTTGAACCGAACTACAAAATGATTACGTCCTAATTCGGACTTTGTTTTAAATTCATACCGAGTCATTTATCCTTTGTCTGAGTTCGCCGCCTAGCGCCATTCCGTTCATGCCGTCATAGTTGCCTATCTTTCAGACTTCGCCCCTTATTAAGCCGATGTGTATTCTCTCTTTGATTTGAATCTCTTCTATGATGCCATATCATGTCCGGACTTTTCATTAGGATCATTTTCCATTCCTCAATTTTCTTTCATCCTCATCTTTTCTTTCTCCCTCACATATCATCTCTAATTTGGCTGGTAGCGGTGCGGTGTATACGCCGTGGCGCCGGCCGCATTTGCATCTCAAACGGACGCCGATGAAGAAAAATAATTTCTTTATCTTCGGATAATGAGTTTTTGATTCTTTGTGATTTCGGTTTCATTTTCTTTTCCAATGAAGGAAGAGTCTTATTACGAAAGGATAAATGATTTTTGTTCTCTCTCTCTCTCTCTCTCTATCTACCCTTTCCCATTGATGCGCATGGATTTTGCTCATAGATCTTGCTCATAACGAGGACATTCAACAGTTAATGTTCGAATGGAAAAACTTTTTGCTTCTCTTTTCAGGTTCTCTGAGATGGACCTGTTGTTTGTTTTACCGTTTAACTTATTATACTCTCTCTATATGTGAATCCAACATTCAATCATTCTGTTTTCTAAAACATCTACACACGGCGGAAATTATGGTAACATTGTATTCTGACACGTTTTCACCATGTATTCTGATCATATGCGATCGTTTTCAAGTGTATTTAATTATGTAGAGAGTTGTATTATTTTGATTCCACATATTGTAATAGAATACTTAACTCATAGTGACACGTTTTTCAGACTTTGAATTAGATGGTAATTTAAGTTGATAATAACGAGAATATATATTTCAACCTGCATAGATAAAGATTTGTAAAACGTATTTAAGATTTTAAAATTTTGAATAAATCATGTAAACAACAATTTTACAGAGTTTTGAAAAGTGTATTTTTATATAATATTTTAGCAAAAACAAATCATGTACTGAAATCGTATAGAAAATTTGATAAAGCTTGCTGCTTTTCGATGACTAAAGAATGGAGCTACAGCGTTTTGTTTTCATAAGTTAATAATATTTCTGAACAGTTTCGTTGAAACAACCGTTTTTCTTTCGTTGTTTTTCATTCATGATATTTGATTACTTTTCTCTTGTATGACTTGAATGTAATTTAGTTAAATTTACTGATAAGCTGTACCGTTATCAGTATTTTGATTAGAAATTTCTTGTTATGACAATGATGCATGATTATACCGCATAACCTACATTAATGACTTTAAACCAATTAGGCAGCTATTACATTCGATTGCCTGTCAAAAGGTCGTAACACATCTAAAATAAGACCATTCGTAAAGGCGACCTTTTGGCGGGCAATTTATTGCTTGATTACAATATCTGTTCCAATCGTATATTCGGATACGTAATCAAGGCATGCTTGATTATGACTAGATTTATCTTGCAATCAAGAATAATGTTTCTTCTTCATTATTTTTGTTCCTGATCGATGATTATTAATTAGTTCTTATCTTGATCATGGTTATCAATCATTTTTACTATAATGATGATTTTGTCTGTGGTAAATTGGTTTATTTAGTGTTTTACCTCGATTTAATATCACTTTTATGTTGTGCTTTTTATCTTGTCTATTATTATTTATGAAAGGGCCATTGTGGTACCGACCTTTGTACATATCTGTACATGCCTTTATACAAGAGAATTAAATTTGTATATTACCGTACACGAGCTGCAATTGTGTATTATTAAATATTATCGTGTGACATTATACATCGTTAGAAGTAGAATATGAGAGTGAGAGAGAGAGAGAGAGAGAGATGGGGGGGGGGGGGGGTATGGGTAGGGATTGGGAGTGGTGGAGGAATTGAGATAGAGTGGATTGCGAGAGAGAGAGCCATTGATTAACCCAATAAGAAGGTTCGGAGTAGCGAATAGAGAAAGAGGAAAAAGGGGAAGGAGATCGACAGTAAGAAAGAGATAGAGGGATGGTGAAGATAAGGTTATAGAGAGACAGAGACAGACAGGGAATGAGGGGGATGATGTTAGAGAGATGGAGAGAAGGAGGGGGAGGGTGGTAAACTTCAAGTGCAAGATGGAAAGGAAGCCTACGAAAAGTGAGGTCCCCTGTCCTTGTTTTCACGAAGTGACGGTAGTGAGGAAAATCGTCACGCAAAGTGAAAGCAATATTTTTTTTACTACCGTCACTTCGTGAAAACAGCGACGATAAATGAAAATAATTCACATTTTAAAAAATTCACCAAAAGAGATTTTATATTTGATGAGCATAACCTCATCAACTTGATGAACATACGCGATAAATAATTTAGTACTATTTATAAACATACTGTGATACGACCAGTGGCGTACTACCCAGGAATTATAACGCACAGGCAAACACACTTAATAGCGCCTGAACCCTAATAAATTTCCCAGTTCAAATACACACATAATATTTCTCGTATTTCCTTGAGAGCGGTAACCAGTGCGTTAATTGAATATTTAATACGCGTGGGAACAAAGCGACCGATTGGTAGATTGTCCAACTTTCACCCCTACTCAAGAGGGAGGTGACGTGGTAAAGAGGTGTCACTTGACTTTTAATCCAAGGGTTTAGAGTTCGAATCAATCATACAATCCGGACCACAAGTTCTCTTCTCTTTGCCCCTTCTCTCTTCTGGCCATCTTTTACGTTTTGCGCCCCTTCAAGTCTACTATAATTATTTCTATGCTTCAAGTGCCACCCGGGGCGTGTGCCCCCCTCTGCCCGCCCCTAGATACGACACTGGATACAGCACGGGCGTGTCATGGGGTGGGTCGGTATATTTTGATGTAAAAAATGAGTGGGAGAGGGGAGAGTATGGAAGTTAGAGGTAGCGAAACTGGTAGTAGTATAATCCTCATCATAAGCGTCACCATCTTCATTATTATCACTAAGCCTTGTCGAACAACCTTTCTGGCTAACGATAATTCTTCGAATATGCAAAAATTGACATCGACATTTGAACTTCAAGATTGGTGCTCACCTGGAAAACCTAGTTTCTCTCTCAATCTTTTTCATTTTCAAGCCACGAAATGACCCTGAAAATGGAGACTGCATGGTGTGCAATTTCCGCTACGCCTAAAACACTGTTCATGTCAAAGCAAATTAGAACCCCTATGCAAACGATTCCGGAATATTTAATAACACGGGATCAAAATTGGATATGACGTGAAAGATAAGAACACAATTTCGGCAAGCCCAGTGCCCAAGGAGGGCCGAAGTATTGTCAAAACAAATGATAATTGCACTCTAGCAGTGGTTAAAATCATATCGAATTTCGTATACATTGTGTATTTTATTACCAGTCAACTGTCCGTGTATAATATAGGCCTATAACAATTTTGGCATTTCGAGGCATTAATCTGCGGGGTATTCATCATTACATACTGGATTACATATTGGATGATTTATTTGCGTAATAACATGGTTACAATGACACAATGCTGTACCGAACACCTGGGTGGAGAGCGGCAAATGCCTTGTTTTAGGGATTCGCAAACCTATACGTTTACAGAAATAGACTTAAAGATTAAGTAAAGTTAACAAGAGCTATCAAATTATGTAGGCATTATAGTGAATTTGTTGTGTATAGTTTTGTGAACACATATGCGATTATCATGACTTCAATTGATAATGATTATGCTAATACAAAAATAAGAACATTATCTGAAACGCAAAATTTAAGAATTCATCTACGGGTTCTAAAATAAAAGTCAATCATCATAAGGGAACTGTGGGGGCGTTATTAAAGCCCTATACCTTGAATCTTGAACCTTTGGGCCTTGTTTGATTCCAAAGCCGAGAGCTTTTACATCTAGACATTGAAATTCCACACTTTAAGACTCATGCAGAATACAAATGGAAGAAGAAGATCTTTAATCAGACTAGGAGTATTTCAAGTTAAATTCCTGAAACGTTCAGTATGCCTTTAAGACGGTGAACCACAGCAGGAATGCCGGTCCGTGAGGGTTTATTCCTCGCAGCGAGCATGCTGCGCGCCCCGATCGCGTTACAGGCTAACCGACCGCGCGCGCTGAACCGTTAGCCCGCGGGACCTTTAATCGGGATACCCGGAGCGCGTAATTACCCAGACAAATTGGTCCGCGGCTTGATAATGCGCCCGACAGTGTCACGGTATGTATATGGCGTTAGATGCACTTTATAAAGCCGCTGTCTTTTTGAATATTAGGAAAACTGACCCGTATAAATTATCCAGTCTTCTAATTGTCATGATCGTCATCAAAACGTTGCTTAGTAACTAGAGTATACTGAGATTTTGTTTTACTCACTCACAATAATAATGAACCTGATACCTTTAGCGAACGATTAACAAAAAAGCGTTAATTTGCGTCAAAGAATAGCTATGCATTATGTTCGCTTCTTCTGTCAATAACTTACGAGATATTTGGTCAATTTAACTGGTAGTAAAAGCAAATTAAAATTTGAATTGTCATCTCTTTACAGAATTCATGATTAAAATATAATACAGGCGGTGCTCGATAAAAACACCTACGTCTATTTTGCAATACTGTTTTTATATTTCGAACTTCGTATACTTGTTATGAAAAACTAAAATGCCAACAACATCGCAGCGATAATTGCTTTCTATATCAGCTGATGTAGAAAGTATCCAACCAGAAATTTTCTGTTGCAACGGCGATAAAAAGAGACATAGTGGTTCTTGTTGTATTTTTTTCTTAATTTTCTCCTTTTTTGTACAAAGCTAGATGATCATTTTTGTATTCATGTCTCTCTTCGATAATACTCATGTCTTGACTCATCGTAAGAAGGTTGCAACCAGTCGTAAGTTAGGTGAGTAAGATAGGATGCGAAGGTCACCGTAGCTTCCAAGGCAGTGTGGGCGCCTGTAAATTGGAATGCTCCCCAGGGAGTGGAGAAGGTGTCCGGACACACAGCACCCCGTCCTACAGGTTTCAGTGTAATATATCTGTAAAGCGCCTACAGAAACATCGTCGTTCAATTAAACGCTAAATAAACCCGGGATTTGCTGCAGTCTGTCGTAAGCTTAGTAAGTCGTTGACCCTGGAGTCCATATTTTTCTGTGGAATCCCTTTACAGAAAGCGTGCCAGCATTAGTTATCTTTTAATGAGGGAAGCATAGTCAATGAACGAAATGATTTTTTAAAACTGTCATTAGGCATCTATTATCGCGAAATGAAAGTCGTTTTCAGTAGACAGATTTTTCGTCAATTGGCGGTTTATCCTCAGTGTATCGTAACCTGCTGTTAATCGCTTTAATCCTTTAAATACAGGGATTTGTAACTCTCTTTAAAGAGAGGGGACCCCACGCAAGACGCAAGATGTAGATACCTCAATTTGGCTGTATTTCGGTCTACACGATTCAGGTATACTTATCATAGGTCCTACAAAAAGGCTTTCATCAGCTTGGAGAACCGAGTACTGGGAAATAGGTCTACTTGGAAAACAGCGAATAACACTCGGTGTATACATCGCCATCAACGTTTACAACGAGACAGGGCGTACAAAAGGCATTGGGGAAATATTTCAACCTAGTATAGACATAGATTTGTGATTAAAATATGCTGTGGTTTAATTATCTCAAAATCCATGAAGGATTAGTCATGTAAAGATCTTTCCAAAAAGCAAGCATATAAAAAAAAATTAACCACAGCACTATATTGAATATAATACATTGTATATCAACAGCAGGTTGACATTTCTGAATAAAGTACGTCTACTATTTATTGAGAGGAATCAACTTTGATAAGCGCCGTGGGAGGTTTATTCATTAAATATATTTAAACGTGAATTATAACGTCATTAGGAATCCATTATTCTGTAATGAGTACTTTTTCAGTGGCCTGATTTGCGTCAAGTGGCGGTTTATCCTATGATGTATCTTAACCTGTTGATAATCACTTTAATCCTTTAATACTAGGATGAGTAAATCTCGGCAAAGAAAAGGAGTCCCGCACAAGATTTTCGAGGAAGCAAGTGTTTTCGTTCATTAAGAGGGATGTGGACCTGCGACAGCCAGTTTCTTTATCTAAGTGAAATTAGAGAATGTTGAAGTACAACAATTTATTTTGATCGTTTAAAAAGTCCAACTCTATTACAAATCAAAACAAAAATACGCGTGAGCGTTTTCAATGACCTATTTGTTTTATTTGCTTATTTTTGACATTTGCATCAAGAATTCTTAGCTATTGAAGCAATCACATTATTATTATCACAATTATTATAAAAAGGTTCAATACATGTTATATTGGCATGCATGTTTAAGTCTGTAGAAATGAGCAGATTAAGATTTACTTTCAGATAATAAAGGTAAAAGTGATAGTATTTATAGGTAGTCGGAGGTAAATAAGAGACGCAATAGCATTCATATCGTTTCATTTTTGCATTTGTGTTCATAGGGAAACTAAGAACGTAAAATATAATGTATTTTTAGAGAGTTATAATGATGCACAATCATTGAAGCCACATCATGCCGAATTTAGAGTGGATCTTTTTTGTGTCATAAAATAATTTGGACTTAAGCTAATTGTAATCAGCTATTGTTATGTGTTGTCCTTTCAAGGTATACATTTCGTTTCATTTTAACACGTGCTATATTGTTAATAAACAAGATGAATGGAATGAAATTAAATCAAGTTTTATGTGCAACTCCTCGGAAATAAATAAATAAACAACCTTATTGTATAGGGGTGACACAAAATAGGAACTGCAGAGCGTACTTGCAACCCCACACACGTAGATCGAGAGATGTGGGGGGAAAAAGAACCAATTTGAGTTAATTGGAGGCAATTTACCGTCCAATAGTCCCACACATACATTGTCACGGTAGGCAATCGGCGCCTAACAATAGACGATGATCACCCATTCAAGATGGATTTATGCGTCACTTGGATGTCGTTTTTCATCAGATTTTATTGGTCTTCCAGTTTATCAAAGCAATCAAAGTAAATATGTACGTTTTATCAGAAATCCATGTCTTAATAAGCACGTAATACCATACAATTTACAATGGCGGATCCATTAAAACACGGGGGGGGGGGGGAGGGGGGGGCATAGATCTGTTATTTCTCTGACATTCATTGGTGGCAGGGACAACAATGACGACACAAATATAACAAATAAGGAAACAAAAATAATCAATAACAAGAATTTGATTACATTAATTGTTGGGTTGCTTGTTGCGTAGGGCGGGGGGGGGGGGGGGGGGGGGGGGAGGGGTTAAGGGCACATACCCGATGAATATTTAAGATATGTCGGCTTGTATTCGACCGAAGTGTGTCCGTGTGCCCATTTTTTAAACTATTTTACTTTTGGGTTCAGCGAACAGCAGCCTTTAACGGTTAATTTTCTCTGCCATAATTACATAAGGGACATATTCTTATAAAATTTAACTCCCTCCCTGCACTTCTCGAGCATCCTCCTCATTTAGACTAACCGTACTGCTTTCTTTCTTCACCATATCTTTCCATGAAAATGTCGGCCTTCCTTTTCCTCTTATGCCGTCCACTTCCGGATCCCACGCTCTTTTCACAGGTGCATCATCTTCCCTTCTCAACACATGACCCACCCATCTTAACCTATTTCCCTTACCACTTCCACCACAGTTTCTTCCCGACCCAACCTTCCCATAAGCTCATTTGTGTTCTTTCTACGATACGGCAGATCTGGGGGGCGTTTCATGAAACAATTAGTCGGGGGTTTTCACCGACTAATATATCATGTTCACCGACGATTCTTTTGTCACCGACTATTTTCCAGGCCTGTGATTGGTCAAATTTAGTCAGCGCTGACTAAATTGTCAGTGAACATGATATTAGTCTGTGAAAACCACAGTCTAATTGTTTCATGAAACGCCCCCCCCCCCTGTTCTTCTCAAAATACCTTTTCCTATTGAGTTCACATTCCAAGTCTCTGAACCATATACCACCATAAAATATCAGTTTTTATTCTTTTCAGAATTGTTCTTCTTCTCCTATTGGCTATGTCAATCCAAAAAAAGGGGGTACGCCCCTTCTGTGCCCCCGTCAACGCCACTTGGAATGATATAGAAACCATACGTTTCATTCACATAAGCCTAACTACCAATTCATCAATCACTATATTTTATAACTCCCGTATACTTATATAAGTTTTCTGTGTCAGACATATTTACATCAGAATATTTTCATTTTCACCATCATCAACATCACCAGTTTTTTTAATCATCAACCCTGCCCCCCTCCCCACTCACTCCCTTTTCCTTGGGCTATCACGCTTTCAAGCAATAGCCCTTCTTCTTCTGCAATTTTCTTAATTGGTAAAGGCATATTGTGTTATCGGTTAATCATGTAATCATTTTTTGTATTATATTGCGTACACATTAAATACAAAATTGTTATATTTTGTTTATGTTATATTGCTCAAATGTAATTTTATTGTGTGTTACAGAAGAATATAAATTCAATTCAATTCAAAACTTGTCGTTAACTTTAGCAGTAATTATTCATCTTGCCGTGTAGTCCTAAGTAATCTCCATTGCGTGACAATTAGGTCTATATATGGGACTATAATACAAGCGACTTCTTACAATAATTCTGATTAATTTCCTTTCTCCGTTTTCCTCTTAATGAATAAAACATTTCCCGATCTAAACCTCTCTGCGTTTCATTCTAAATCATCTCAGGCCTATAAGCGTGCGGTTATCGGCTCTACTTTGTACTTATTCTTCTTGAGTTCTTGGATAGTGGTATGTATAGAGCAAGGCAATTCATAATGAATAGGTGATCATCACTACAATTAAGTGCCGCTTTAGACTGTAAAAGCATATTACCCTCTCAATAGAGCGAAATTACAGGAATCATGGTGTTAAATCATCCAAATAAGACGTTGCTTATACATTAATTGCTATGTTATTCAGTCGTAAGTAGAATGAAAAGTGAAACCCTATATTAAGTGGGTTACCTACTAACAAGGTTTCTTCGGTGATTTCTTTGAAGAAGGGATCAGAATGGAGTATTTCTGCAATTTGGGTCTATTTACAATGACAGCTACTGTCCATGTTGAATCTGTATTACCCTATAATTATTTTCATTTGTCGCATTTACTCACTAACATTTTTCCTCCATATAGAGCTGGAGGGGGGGGGGGGGGGCGGGGCATTTTGAAAGATTATAATCGGAATTATATTTGGTCCCTCGCTTCTGAAAATCTGTCCCTGAAAGTTGTGAAAATGAACGAGATCGTCCAGTTATGTCAAATTTCCTAAAACGCCTCGCAATTAAATCTTCCAATTTTCACACTCTTTATAACATTCTACTCCCCTCCCAAAGTTGTTCAGTCTCTTTCTATCCTTGTAAAGTGCCTTGATATGTAGCACACAGAAGCAAGACGGATCAGGATTAGCAATTATATAAAATTAAGGAATTACTCTTAAGTTGAGATCTATATAATCATTCGTAATTATTAATTGGACATATCTCCTTTCGGCTTATCCAATTAAATGAACCTTATAAACTTTTGTCCCTTTTCGTCATGTGACATGTTAAACCTATTCTTAATTATGTTCCCTATTCTGTATAGATCAATGTAGAGAAGGTTCATCCATCCATCCATCCAACCACCATAATATATATCTACCTATCAACTCATTTATTCATTGACTATCATTTTCTCTCACTGAGTATCTATCGGTCAATCAATCTATCTCTTAATCTATATAGATTATCAATCACTCAATCTATCAATGAACCTACCTATCCCATCAGTCTATTTATCTATATATCTTTCTATTTATTATCTATCTAAGTATATGCATGTATAACAGTTTGCATACATGGTCTTTACATATATCTATCTATCTATCTATCTATCTACCTATCTATCTATCTATCTTTCATTCTATCTATTCATTTACCGATATGTTTATGTAGCTATCTATCCGCAATTTCCTATCTGTTAGTAGAATTACACGTAATTATATTGAATTTTTATCTACAGCATTTCTATCAATAAAGAATTAAAAAATGTGCATACACTGATGCCCACTTTCCCCTTTTGTTTTGTTTTATGTATAGTTCGCACTTTTAAACTTCTTTTCATTAAATGATTGTGAAATTATTTCTTGAGAGATGAAGTTTATATCTCCTCACTGAAGTATATAAATCAATAGATTGCTCAATAAAGTTCTATGGAGATCAAATTGTATGTTATATCTATCTTCCAACAATAAGTTCATGAATAGAGGTTACACAAAATATTTGAACTTGATAGGCAACATTAATTGTCTAATTATTTGTCATGTATGTTTGTCTTCATTTCCATTCTGCTTCGCTGTAGAGCTTTTTTTTAAATTCCTTGGTCATGTTGGTGGCACTCGTCAGAATAGCCACTGCCCCTCTTTCAGTCTCTCATATTTTTTTCGCAATTATTCAACATCAGTCTCAGCCATCGTTTTCTGGACGAAATATCTTCGATGAATACTTTTATTCAAACACATAATCACAGATTGGACCAGGTCGATTTGATATAAATAGACGCTTAAAAACGGACTTATCTTACCTTATAATTGAGTTTGTCACTGCATCCTTACTTTTTTTTTGCTTCAAAGCCCCTTGAGTAGTCAGAAGCATTAATTGAAATTTTCTTATCACAGAAGATCACAGTTAATTCGAACCTCTATTCAAATTTATTGATGTCTACCCATTCGTAATGATTGCCAATTTGATCAACATTGTGTAGTCTTCTAAATTTTAAAGGTAGCAATTTGTCGACGGTAAGCTGTGATCATTAAAGAATGTCATTGTATATGTCACAGACCATTATGGTGGTCATTCATTTTCACCTCTTTAATCGCCTTCTCCTCTCACCCTCTTTCTCCTTCTCCATCTCACTGCATCTCTCTTCTCTTCTTTTCTACCTCGTCTCCTCCGTCTTCTTCTATTTTACTTTTCTTCTTCAACTTCTTCTTCTTCCCCTTCTTTTCCTTATTTTGACTTCTTCCTTGTCCTTCTTTTCCTTCTTCTTCTTTTTCTCCTTCTTCTTCATCTTCTTTTTTCTTTTTTCGTCTTATTCTTTGTGATTTATATCGCCTAACATTCACCCCTTCTTCCTTCTCTCTACATTCGTTTTATTTCCCTCAACCCCTCTCTCTCTCTCTCTCGATCTCTTCCTTCCTCTCTCTATTTATTCCTCTCTTTCTCCTCCCTTCTACAAATCCCTCTCTTTCCCCATCACCTTTCGTTCAATAACGTCTTTCTCTGTATCCTTACAAAATTAAAACAATAACAACATCGGCAACACAAAAAAATCAACAAAACAGAAAACAAAATATTTGTAATTGTCTTTACTTTTATTGGTTGCTTGTCAATATTTGTATCTCATATTAACTTCTTCTTCACATCAATATATCCATGCCCGATTCCGCGTCTCAAAAACTGGGACAACTCTGTCATCCCCCACCCCCGCAACTTCTCCAAAAAGTAAATTAAAATATGGAAAATATTTCAGAGAATACCCAAAAGTAGAAAATAGATAAAAGATGAACTTCTCTCGGCGTCAAGGGAGGAAAATGGGGATTGCAGATGTTGCTAAATACCAACCTCACCCCCAATAATGTCCGTCGATCCTGTCGGGTATGACATAATGCTACTGATATATCAACAAAGGAAACAACTACAGCAGAATAGACCAGTTAGACCAAAAACATAAAGAGGTCCCACTTTGTACATTTTGAAATAGTCACTCCTACAGCGATGGACGTGCTACATTAATAGCCTTTGTCCCCCCCCCCCCCCCCTCGCAAAGAATACTTCCACCTGTGCATAAATGTGCATAACTGTACATAAGTGAATAATGATTACACAACTTTCATGAGCACGTATCCAGTATTTTGTCTCCGTGTATTTCACAATTTGGTTTGCAATGAACTTTTTCTGCTCATGCTCAGACTGCAAATATGAACTGGCTTATTATAACAAAATCATAATATATCTGGAAATCATTTTAATCAATTGGAACAGGCAACCTCGAGAACCTTTTCTTGTTCATCATTAATTTCATCGAATAATAGCTCACTTAAAAGTTGAGATGATGCAAGTCCATTGCCGACTGTTGATTAAGAGAGATCAAAGGATTACTGACACACCCAAGGTTGAAAAGAGCAGGAAATAAAGCATTCTCCATTAACATTAATACAGGAAAGTTCTAATTAATATAGTAATTCAAACAACATTTTTCTGGAGAGAGAGAGAGAGAGAGAGAGAGAGAGAGAGAGAGGGGGGGGGGGTATAGTAGGATCGATACAAATTCTAGATTCAATTCAATGACATATTTTTGGTTATGAATGGTGCTATGTTTGTCTAAGTGTATTATTATTGTTGATTTCGACAGTATACGTAATGGCTCACTGAGTCAGTGGTAGAACAGTGGTCTCGTAACTGGAATGTCCCGGATTCGAAACCTAGTCGATGCACTATTGCCCTATGGTAAGGTACTGATCCTCGTTTCCAAGTCCTTCGGAGAGGACTGGTTGCAATTATAGGCATACCTACAAGCACACATTTGCTTTCTTTAGCAGTCAGGTAAAACAAACAAACAAACAAATAGACGGATTGTATTCCTTAAAAGAATGTATTATTCATCTAATTCTTTAACAACAGGTTTTTATAACTATACCTTTATCATCAAACTAAGGCTGCAAATTAAAGATTTGTTCTTCTTTTTCTTTTAAAATATATTGAGACTCTAGAAGGACTTGAATCGGAATCCTTACATTGACAAATTGAAAATAAAATGACAAAAAGTAGATAAGCATTCATTCATTTTGTCCTAATTTCCGCGACTGTTTTCTTAGACTTTTATTAAAATGAACAGCCCTTTGAAATCGCGGTCTAATCATTATTTCATCGAAACAAATATCATTGACTTTGGGTGCAAATACGTGACAAAAATAATCGAACGGACGTAAACGAACGAAGGGGATCGTGACGCACTCTGTATAGCATGTTAGACTCCTCTCTGGCTAACGTTTAGATCACATCATCGGAAACAAAAGGAGTCTTGTGTACTCCTAAACAATGGATTCTTAATACAAATAGTAAACCAGAAGCAAAGATAAACAACAATAACAAGAAAGTGATCTGAAGTAGTTTGTAATAGAAAGGAATAATCGTTTCCTAAAACACTCCAGTAGCAGACACCATACTACAAAGAGAAACGATAAAAACCGCAATTTGTGCTTTTGTTCATGAACAAAGCGATAAACACACAATGAAGAGTTTGCACACAAAGGAGAGAGCGACTAGTTGCTCTGACATTTGGGCTCGTTACACGCCCAAAGTTGACTCACCTGCGGTTTCGCATTTTTAATTGTTCCGTTTATTGATGATTTCTCCACGGGTGGAAGGGAGTATTGGCTTTAAAGGAGTCGAAAGTGGTTTGGGGTTTTTAAAGATAAAGTCGAGCACTGGTCATGCAATAAGATTATAAAATGAACTTGTCTGGAAGCTTTTTGTCATGGATTGTTAGGTATTGTGATGTATCGGATTCCCCAAATTTGTAAGAAATTTGAATCACTCTAATTGATAACCCCCCCCCCCCAAAAAAAAAACAACAACAACAAAACAACAACATGCATTTCTCACAAAACGGGTATATAGGACCTGTATAGGACTACACATGCATTTGATCACTGTTTGGGCCCATCACTTCCACTATTTCATGTCATAATATTTTGAATATCAGAGGATTTGAAGAGAAATTCTTTTTCAAGTGGATACTCCAATCACAACTTTCTTCTAAATTGACATAAATAGAATGAGAAAACCATAGAATCATTAATTTTGTTCGTCTTTACCAGCACCCGATTTTCTCTTTAAAAGCCAAGAATAGAATGGGACCCTTTCTGCCACCGTTGACTGAACAATGAATTGGTGCTAGAAAGTCGTTTCGCTAATGATCCCCCTATTGTTGCGGTACGTTAATGGTTACCGAGGGAAAACTCTGGAACGGAGATTCAAGAGAAAAAAAGGGGAATGCTAATCTTGTTTCTTTTATTTAAATGGAATCGGATTTGTTGAAAAGGAGCCCTAATGGTTTGTCAAAACAGCAGGGGTAAAGTTTTTGTTTGCTTCCTACCAGTTTTCTGTTAACGCCCACTGATTTGTTGTTTTGTTATTGTTCTCTATGTTGGCAAACAGTAAAGCAATGACTCGTTATATTATTGATTATATTGGAGGGGTTTTTTTTGGGGGGGGGTTGGGCTAGTTGGGGGTGGATGAACCTTTGCATTATAAATCCACCTAGATATAAAACGATTCTTATACATTCGATTCATTTTAATGAAAAAGAAATCCACAATTACTGAATTAAAAATTCATCATTTATTAGTGCTAATAATCGTTATACCATTTCAAAATGAGAAGAAATATACATGAATTATTGAAAAGATCGGTCTTTGAAATGTTATTGGTCTCTACTATTGGTCCATAAACATATCAATGAAAAATAAGATATATCATACGACGCTATAAATTTATTTTATATTTGCATCACCACTGCTGCTATTATTAAAAGTAATCAATATTTAGAGACTGTTGAATCGAGGCAATTACGGGGGGAGGGGGGGGGGGGGCAGTCTTTGGTGAAATTGGACCCATATGCGAGAGCATCAATCTAAATATATGCCAGAATTTTCGTGTACACTACACTAATTGAGGGAATTCAAATGATGAATATTACTATGGCATATAGATTTAAGGGATTTTGGATGAATTGATCGGAACATCAATTTAGGGGAAATACCGGAAATGTCTGATATTGATTTTTATACATATGGGAAACGATTCATTTAAAAATCACGACTCATGTAACTTCATGATAACAAAGATATTCTTGTCTTAATTGAGTCGTGATTTTTAAATCAACTGTTGGTTAAGAAACGCCGTTTAATAATGGCTATAACATTTGCGATTAATCGCAGTATTAGATTTCGATCACAGCACAGGAAATAAAAATAGATGAAGACTATTAGAAGGCAAAGAGCTCTCAAAAACCATGTAAACTTCGATATACGGACTTGGCCCGTAAACAGATGGAAAGACATCAAGGCAAAATCATTTTTTTATTAAATTTATCTTCCCTCTCCTTCATTTCTTCTGTCCGCCGCGTTATTCAAATATGATATTTTAATTCCGAGATTAAATAAATTAGAATCTGAGAAAATAATTATGGACGATGGGGTCGACAAAACTCATTAATATAATGTGATTGCACATTGCTTTTAGCCTGAGTAAAACATGTACGAATGAAATTTAAATAAACGAAACTTGTGTTGAAATTGAGCACATAACATTTCTAAATACAGAAAATACATATCAAATTACGTGGAACCCCCCCCCTTCCTCATTTTCGAAAAACCAGACGCGAAACTAGGTATCTGCTTTACTTGGTCTAATGTGGTATTATAAAAACAGTAACTGAAGTCTAGATCAAATAGAATCTGAATGTGAAATCGAATGGTCAAATGCACTTGTGCAAACAAAGAATTTTTTTATATTTTTTTATACTGTATACTCCCAATGACATTTGGAAATTGCCCCCCCCCCTAAAGAGACTCTATCAGCGTAACATACATTAGTTAAAGGCCTCAAATGTCAACGATTCACAGCTTTATAATTATCCTTCAGCCGATCCATGTCAAACTTTGTTATGGTTTGTTTGCTGATTTACCTTAATCGCAAATTTAAAATAGAATAAAAAATAAAAGAACGAGAAAGAAACAATTTTTTTTGGAAGAGTGTTCATTGATGCACTTGAGAATATCGTCTCGGTCATGGAGTGCATGGATATACATGGCTAGTGGGAACGTGTCACGTCACTGTTCTTACTTTTGTGGGGTTCACACTATTTTGGTCCGAAATATATTCGTTGGTCTAAACTCAAATGGATTGATATTAATGGGCTAAGTCTTGCTCTGTCATCAAAAGAATTCACTAAGTACCGACATGGTACCAACCGGAAAAGATTTACCGATTTTTGTTTCCTTCCCCATGACTTCATTCTTTCTCCTTCTTTCTCTCTCTCTCTCTCTCTCTCTCTCTCTCTCTCTCTTTACTCTTCCAACGTCTTTCTTTTTTGTTTGACTTCCCCCTCCACTCGAGAAAAAAAAAACTCTTGAAGTGTGTTTAAGAGAAAAGTGGGGGCCATTGTTCCCGAATTTCATTCTACTCGGGTTGTTTCCGATCCCCAGAATAATTTTCTCGTGATTACGAAATTTTCCACTCTATTTCACTTAGCCTTTGAGTGGGCTCCAAGCCGACGGCGGCAAGACCCTTTTCTGCGTTAAACACGGGTATCTGAGCGAGGAATAAAGAGGAGGAGTGGTAGGGTGTAAGGAGTGTGGATGGTGGGCGGGGTTTAGAAGTTTTTCTTGTTCAAAACTTAAAATATCCGAGTTGTATACCATTTCTTTATTTACAATGATTTATTCTGTGATCTTTAGACAGGGTAGTCTCTTCAGTACATGAAAACTGCTTTGCAAGAGAGCACTGTATTACATAATACATTAAAAAACAGTAAACAAATTAAAGGTAAAGACCAGTTATGGTCATGCGATTGCATTGTGAAAGAAACGTTGTGGAATCGATCAGAAAAGGTTGATCATCTAGCATTTAGCATCTGCAAGGATCTGGAATCATCAAAATGATAGGAAATTTGGCCCATTCTTCGTAAAGTTACAAGCACTATACACAGAAAGATGTATATGGGACTACCCTATATCTCTCACAGTCCATGAGAGAAACAAATTTACCAAATATATGAATTAGTAGGCGGTTTCCCAGCAATTTTTTTATCATCATGTATTAGTCAAAACATATTCTTTCACATGATTGGTAATGAGAGCTTCCATTTCATTTTTTGAAATTGGGGCGTTTCCAATACTGGTCTTTACCTTTAATAGATGGTAAAATATTACGATATATGATAAAACAAAACAAGAGCAAACATGTAGACTGATAATGGAAACGTGTCTTAGACTTTTGAACTACAAAATTCGGCTAAAAATATACTCTTATTAATATAGATAAAATACCTCAACACGTCAATATTTCATCAACAGTTTTCATTCCCCTTCCCTCCTCCATTGGTATTTCAGCATATCATGCATGGACCCCTAGACCCCACCCTCCCCCAGCCATGAAATTATGTCATACGCTGATGAACTGTAGTGGTATGATATAGAATTTTAAAAAGAAAAGGGGGAAAAAAGAAAGAGGCATTCAACCATTTATAGGGCATTGCAACGGGTGCCCCCCACTCTTCTTCTTATTCTCCTTCAGGATAATCTGCCTCCTTCACTGCTGAAGATTATTGCAGATATATAAGTGAATTTGTGTGACGACATAGGGATGCACAGGTGTGCACTCCCCCGCCGATTAAACCAACAGTCACCCCTCCCCCCCCCCCCCCAAAAAAAAAATCATTGACAAAGACGGTGAATTCTCGCTACCCTAAATAGGTACGAAAATCTCGAAATTCGCGAGACGAGGTAATTTTCACTCTCTCGGGTCGTCACTACAACTTCCGGTATAGAGTCCCATCCCGCTGGCGCTAGCGCCTGTGTTCGCTGTGCAGAGTTTTCACGCACGCTAAAATCGATGCCAATCAGTGTAATTTGTACAGATTATAATATGCAATGGAAAGCTTCGGGCAGAATTAGTGACTTTAGCACAAAAGGCCGTTAAACTCTACCGTGAAAGAGAGGGTTGTGATCACGAACGCCTGCACAGGAAGCTGTAATGTCGAAAAGCTATCCCATAATGCAATGCGCGTTTTCAGGATTTTCCCCGGATGCGTTATTTTTTTATGCGGCACAGATTGGGGCATGGCGCGTGTTGAGCCTATGGGAAGTACGTTCTTTCCCTTCTGAATAATGTCTGCACATACGTGAGACTAGTCATGTTCGCTAGCGCATTAGCGCTGCGAAGAAGTTTGAATATCCATCGCGAACTATGTGTTTAGATAACATTCCTCTTCGTTTAAGTTAGTTAAGTTTTATTGACTAATTATTGTGATATTCTCCTTATTGACGTGCTTCCTCCTCTTCAGATTTCCAATTTCATTTTAATTGTTGATGTAATGATTTTCTATACGGTAGTGGATTACACGTAACACTATTAAAAACAGACCTCTACTACTTATACTGTCTAGTACGCACACGACCACTATTAGTCTGTAAATCAAGACCCCTTTTTTAAAAAAGCCCCAATCTGTGCCGCATAAAAAAATAACGCTCCCCGGATCTCGGCAGAATCGCTATTTGGGGTAGCGAGAATTAACTTGGCACGGCCCGGTACTCGATAGATGGCGCTAGACCCAAACATTTGAATATAAAATTGCACAACTTTGTTGTGAGTGCAGAAAGTGAAGATAGGTTTAGTGTAGTCGTCCTGTCTTGAGAGCAAATTTGGCGAAGTTGGTAAGAAATATGTTGTTTATTAATTCTCTCTATTCAGCTTCATTAACATTATCTTATCATCCCAACTTTCTTTTTGTTTTGAATAGGAGAATACCTGAAAGTTGTGTTATTTTTGTGTTTATGTTTTCATCCTCAGTCCCACATGTCAACATATTTGTACAGTATCGTTTCCTATACAATCTTGATCTTGCAGTTGCATGATGAGCGATGATCGACTGAAGGACTTGGTGATAATATTGAAATAGATTTAATTGTCATCCATTCCATAGGCATACCCGCAATTGCACTACTACTACACTAGTAAAGTCTTGTAAAGCATAGCCATAGTGGTCAATAACTCCAGGAAGCTCCGACGCCAATGCCGAAGGCCACTTCGGCATCGGCGTCGCTTCCTGGAGTTAAGTGGTCAACACACATAGCTGCATTACTATCCTGGCTGTTTATTAAAAGCTGTGCTATTCATTCTCAACATTTCAAACACCCAAATCTGTACTTTAGTGACAATTGATGACACCTAAATAGCAGTAAAATACAATTTTTTAAACTTACTGATGTACGTTGGAAAGAATAATTAAAAAATTCAAATTGTAAGTCTAGATCTACTGTCAAACTTGCCGATCAGCCACACCGTCATGATTGTGTGCATTTGAGTATTTAGTGATTAGAGTAAAAATGCATGCACAGGGAGTGTCTGTAAATTCAGAAAGCTCCCTGCACGCACCAAAGTACACTAAACTAATCGGCTAATCGCTATTGTCGTAAAGGCAGCATCAAATTCGCATAAACGATATTTCAGTAATTTTGTGCATTGGAACAAATCAGAGAGTTGACTGCCACTGCATCACAGTGACATTACCTATTTGGCCAATTAGAGATTCCCTTCTGTATAGTGATAACAACTTTTAAAAATTCAAACTTTCTTATTATTTGTCCGATTTCAATCAAACCACACCGATCTGGTCCTCTAATTTTCTCTGAAAGTTTAAGGTAGGATTTTCCTTTCAAGTGTCCAGATACTCAACCCTCCTATCTCATCATCTTAACTGCTGCTGTTGATGTTGAATAGGAATCCTAATGAGCTGAATATTTGAATCTATATATCAGTTAATATCCACTTATCGGGGTCTATGAAAAAATATGCAAAAGTCAATTGGGTAATTGTAATTTTGCCAATTAATAAGAAAATGCTATTGTCCAAATCTTTTAAACGAAACCCGTTCCTTTGTATCGTCAGGAATGTTTAGTTTATAAGTCTGCAGAAATGCATTACCTCATTGTCCTTATGAATCTATTGCAGATCTATATACTTTTTAAAGAGTAAAGCATAACTTCTGCTTTAAGTTTAAAAATATTGATTGTAGATGCCCCTGTTTTGAAGAGCTTGGATCGTTATTGTGTGAAGTAAAGACATGCATGATTTTGAAGACTTAAATGATATCACTGCCGAGTCTCCTGAACACTAGAGTGGGGAGATTTAATCGTTCAGGTCTGACTGAAAAAGATGTCATCTTTATGTTGATAAACAATGTTGATTAAATGCTGCTTGTAAGTGTCGGCTTGCATGGTGATGTAGATATACAGTAGGTTTGTTTTTAATCTCTCACATGGTGCACCCGCAAACCTACTGTAAATGTTGATTAAGTCCAAAAAAATAAATAAATAGGACAAGCCATTGGTTAATGTCTGCGGAAAGCTTGCTGCATTCACGAAAGTTAAAAGAGACATCTTCTCAAACACCAACGATAAGTGTTAATTCTGCTTAATTTCAGTTTGCTCTGACTTCATTTTCCCTAACATAAAGATAATACAGTCGTCAGAATACAGGCCCCCTAGACACTTTGGAGAAGGCTGTCTAGATTACATTTCAAACTGTCAATTATTAATTGTACACAGATTAAAGGCTTGAACAAATGCAGTCTAAAGACAACAGTAGCGATCAAAGGTCAATGATACAATGTCATTTGTTAAGGTTGATTTAGTTTTGCCATCAAGTACCAATTAAACCTAAATCAGTTCATAAAGTTGCATGCAATTAGATAATAGGAGTTGGAAGAGCATCATTGAACTTTGCCTTGTATCTGATCTAAGATCTACTGCTATGAAGCAAAAATAACCTCACTTTTCAAAGATCTGGACAAGAAACTGGGAATAAATTTTACTTGGTCAAACTGAAGCCTCAGTAAAGCAAGGTATTATTGGAGCACTTTGAGCTTTTAGCTTTGAGAGAGAGAGAGAGAAGGGGGCCGTTGGGGGGGGGGGGGGGGCAGAGAGTATCAAAGCTCTACACAGAGCTTGTAAAAGATTGCACCTGTTCTTCAATTTGAAGCACTATATCTTCACTAATACCTGCTCAGCAAAGTCATGTGCATCTTTCAAATGAAAGCTTAGAATGTTGAGGAAAGGAATCTTATGAAATGAAAAAAATTGATTGTTGGTGGGTTTTTTTTTAATACTGTCCACAGGTGATACCCAAGGCACTTGGGAACTTAAATGCAAACTTGCAAAGCACTACTATTCATTCACCTGACTGTAGACAAGTTTCCATGAAGCACTTACTTCCTACCAGGTACCCTTGTACCACACCCGGGTCGAGAGTGGCAAACATCCATGTACATTAATGATTGATTATGTATTACCCGTATATTCTTGCAGAACTCCACTAATAGCAGACAGCCATGGTGGTCAGCATCGGAGTCGTATCGGTCATCGTCACCCTCTCGGCCATCCTGACATACTTCCTGGCCAAGATCCTGCGTGTCTTCCATCTCATCAGCAAGTTTGACGGACCACCTGCCCTCCCGATTGTCGGCAACGCCCATTTATTCCATCAAGATGCAAGAGGTGGGTGTGAGATTTAAAAAAAATTAGATTATTCGCCCCCTATTTCTAAAAATCTTTTTACCAATGGCTTTATGCTTGTCATACCATGACAAAGCAGGAAAACAAATTAAAAAATGTATTTTTGAACAAACATTGAATACAAAGAAATACATTAGAAATTAATAAATCAATAGAAAATATAAGGAATAACCTGGCTCTTCCAATTTTTTTGGAGGATTATTATCCCAAATGGTCTAAAGAATATATGAAGTGAAAACTAATGATTAGATATGAAGAATATATGATTTATGGGTAAAAATGTGAATTTTATTACCTTATTTGCATAATTTACCATAAATATGCAAATAAGTGATCGGCCGTTCAATGGCTGAGATCATTGGGGGGGGGGGGGTCCCTTAGAAGCCCCCCCCCCGGGCGATGCAGTTTCAAAATAGCCCGGGCTAGATAGGGTTAAACTTATCTAGAATATTTCTACTTTCTACACATTAGACTGTCCATGAGCTCATTGCAGTTTGATGGGACAAGTTAGCTTTATAGGTTGTATGTGTACCCATATGTGTACTAGCATTTGACCACTTACAGTATAGCAATAAGGGAGTTTACAGATAGCACATGGTACAAATGACCCCAAATATCCACAGATCTTTTTCACATGGAGAAGTTCCACTTTGAGCATCTTAGAATAATAACTGCCAAAGTCCTAGATGTGCTTCATGAATACCTTTTGTTTGCCCTCTTGAAAAGAATACATGCACTTGCATTTCTTAGAATGTACCGCTGGTGCATAAAGTAATAATGTTACATAACTTCCATGAGCGCATATCCAGTATTCATCTCTGTGGGTTTTACCTTTTTGGTACAAACGACCTTTATCTGCTCATGCTCAGACTGAAACCGTAAACTGGTTTATTGGCAAAAAAGGGCTGTGGTTCTTTTCTTTGTCCTTTTCCTGAGACAGAGTTCTTCAAGCAACTGGTAGGATGGACTCAAGAGTTCCAGTCCCAGGGCATGTTCCGTATCTGGCTGGGGCCTGTACCTATCGTTATTTTATGCAAGGCAGAGTTTGTAGAGGTACAACTATCATGCTCGCACATCAAGAAGTTGCCAAGCTTGCGCGTCATTTTTCAAGCATATCAACCATTCATTAGAGCCTCACTGCCAGGAGTCACTGCACTAGTTTGGCCAGGAGGGATTAGACTTCCATGCAAGGTCACTGACAGGTGGTTATCTCATCCTCAATTAACATAAGAAAAAGAGGATCATGGGGGACCACTGGTCACAGATTAGGCATTTTTTGCTAAATAGAGGGCGCAAGTAGCTACAAGTAATGCAGTGGGGCTTAAACCTCATCTAGTGAAAGAAGTGACATTTAATTAAAAATTCATCTAGCAAAAAAAAAAGAAATAATTTTTTTATTCTGTGTATTTGTGAGCTTGTTAATCCTGCTAGCCTTCAAACGCCAGGCGTGTAAATATATAATCACTGCTAGCATTCAGTTTTTTTAAACTTGCCAATTTGTTTGAAAAAAACAGAGTTCTTCAAGCAGCAGGAGGAATGGATGAAGAAATATGAATCCAAAGGCATAATGCGATTGTGGCTCGGACCCATGCCATTGCTTGGAGTATACAAGGCCCAGCACATGGAGGTAGTACTATGTTACTCACACCACATGAAATCATCAACCTCGTGTTCCTCGTGTTCAGACTACCAAAATTCATTGTATAGCAATACGATAAGAATGAGCAGAAACATTTAACGAAACGCAGGTTTGAGCATCGTTTCGAACAAAACCCTGTTAGAGATTCAGGGTCCCGCTCTAATCTTTGCGTTGTTATTATATGAAAAACGTAAAACTTGGCGTGGCTTATCATGAACTTGCCCTAATAACTGGCCAGCTGTTGTGTCAATCGACCTCTCCAAATTTAACTTATACAACGTTTCTTTCTACGATGTTGTTTTGTAGTCCGTACGCTATTCTTTCTATATGATGATTCGTTATACAACGTTTTATTTAAATTTCATGTAGTCTGAACATGATATTAAACCCCTGCAGCACGCAGTAACCCATTTTGTCTTTGAATTGTTGCATGAAGATCATTTCTTTCAATTTTTTAGCTGGTATCGAGAGTGTATTTGGTAACTTTTGGCAAAGTACATAAAGTAGCAATAGCCAAAGTTTTGTCTTTTTGTATATGTGTTTTTTGTTTGTGTGTTTTGTTTTCGTTGATTATTTTTCTTCCCAGTTTTGTTTGCATTTTCCCCCTGTTTTGTTTGCATAAAGTTGCTTAAAGATGTTATTTTTTGAAGATCCACAATTCGTGAAAATTTCATGCCGCGAAAGAAGCCATCAGCTCCATTTTGCGAAAGTTTGCGGTTTGACAGTACGCTTTTGTGCATTTCTCTGTTCATGTTTCAGAATTTTTCATGCAGATAGAGGACTGGGTGAATGAGTACAGAGCAAAGTCCAACGGTAGAATGAGATTATGGCTTGGCCCGGTTCCTGTCTTTTTTACCTTTAACTGTCGAGATTTTGAGGTGAGGGGGTTTCTCTAAAAAAATTAACCAGCAAAAATAGCCAACTATTAAAAATTATTAACACTTAAACTCATTATAATACTTGTAGTACTTGGCGAGGATGATGATGGTTATAATGCTAATACTACTTCTAATGATGATAATAGTAATAATGATGATGATGATGATGCTTCTACTACCACTACCCTTACCACCACCTCCACCACCCACCACCACCACCACCACCACCACCACCACCACCACCACCACCACCACCACTACTACAGTACTACCACTACTACCACCACCACCACTACCACTATCACTACCACCACTACTACTACTACCACTACTACCACTACTACTACCACTACCACTACCACTATCACTATTCACTACCACCACTACTTCTACTACTACTACTACTACTACTACTACTACTACTACCACCGCCACCACTAATACTACTACTACTACTACTTCTATTAATAATAATAATAATAATAGTAGTAGTAGTACTAATGACGATGATGTTGGTGCTGCTAGCTTTGTATAGTGCTCATATCCATCATACTGTGAAGCTCATGGCGCTTGGACATTATTATTCCAGTTATAGCCAAGCTATGCTATTAAATATTCAACTGACTGTCAAATGTAACATACATAATTGGTGTACATACTACGTATGTGCATATTTATCTGTTTGTATGAATGTATGTATGTCACTATATATATTTATTCATTTATTCACTAAGCTTATCCACAACTTTACATACCGTATGATGGGGTAAACTGCAACGGTTTCTTGTAATGGCATTGGTATATAGTAGGCCTACTTCACATTGCTGTATCATATTTTATATGAGTCTGCAAACCATGCATGACAATGCTTTTTGCACACTGCCACACAAGTAGAAACAATTATGTTATATCTGGTGCGTACGCACCAGATATCCCCCCCCCCCCCCAACTGAGCGAAGTATCGGTCACGATTTTCACATTTGCGGGGGCCCAAAAAAAATTAGTTCTCTCCTTACCCCCCCACTGAACGAATTATCGGTTGGTGCGATTTTCAAATATTTGGAGGGCAAAAAGAATAATAAATTGTTGCTCACTACCCCCCCCCCCCCCACCCCCCCCCCCCTCCACTGAGCAAAATATAGGTCAGCACAATTTCCAAATTTTCAAACACCTTCCTTGAAAAAAATCCTGCGTACGCCACTAGTTTTATGTATATTGTAATGTATCATGTTTAAAAACAGTTGAATGCAATATCTGATAATTCTATATCAAAGAGAAACAACAACAAAATTAATGAATCAAAGAGAGCCAACAAAGAATTAAAAATAATTACAATTTAGAATAAAAAAGATCTTAAGTTATTACGGATGTAAAGCTTACATATATTGAAGTGTAGTTAAATATAAAAAGCTTGCTTCATGGTCAAGAAAATAAAAGCCTGTGACAAAATGTTCCCCCTTATATCTGGTAGGTTGTTATGAGTAGCAGCAGGCATATCAAGAAAGGTTATGTCTATACCTTTTTACATCCCTGGCTTGGCCGTGGTTTACTGACAAGGTAGGTTGATTTTTATGCTTTAATCATAGTCATAATAAACTCCTGACTTCAACCCTTGGCTTAACACTTTACATAACCCTAACCCTAAACCAAACTTAAAACCCTATTGCAGCCCTAACTACTATCCTATATTTTTGATTAAGTAAAGCCAAGAGATATGTGACATTGTTTTTGCAGACACATGTATGCATTAAAAGGGTTTATAAGAACAGTAAATTATACAGAAAAAATAAAAATGTCCACAAATTGAGTTACAAGGTTTTGTCACCCCATCAATGATAAGAATGTCATTGCAAAATGTAATCAGTATCATTAGTTTGTCATTCACATCTTAAAGCCATTGAGTCTTTAAAAGGTAGAGAAATTAGGAGGTACAGTGAACGATAATGAGGCTGCAGGCACAGAGGAGCATTACTATGTCCCTTTGCAAGCATAGACTGACATCTTGTTGAGGATGGGGGGGGGGGGGGGGGGGGGGTGTTGTGTTTAGGGGAACAGGTGCAAAAAGTATACAGGGTAGTTCTTTTAAAAGCCTTTTTTAGGTGGACATAGACACTTTATGATATCAACATTTTTCTTTTAATTTGTTTTTTCTTGTCAGTACGGGACAAAAATGGTTTCACCGCCGGAAGCTGCTCACCCCAACCTTCCATTTCTCCATCCTCCAAAACTTCATGGACGTCTTCAACGAGCAGAGCTTCATCATGGCAAAGAAGATGGAGAAGTTTGCCGACCAATCAGAGCCTTTCAACATCTTCCCACAAATCACCTACTGCGTTCTTGATATCATTTGTGGTAAGGTCTTTTTGTTACGGCACATTCACACTTGACACAGTAAAAGATATAGATTTAAGCCTCATTTAAAAAAAATTGATTACATAAAATTAAACTGTGATAAGTTTCACATTTTTGCATCTTCTAACACAGAGCTCAGTGAATACGTGTAGGACAAGGACCTTTGTAACATTTAAGAAAAAACTGTCATTAAAAAAAATGTGCTATTGAATTGCAAGTGGCTATGAAAAAAGGGAAGCTTTGCACAACAAAGGTCTTATATATGCTCACCTACTTGTATCTCTTATTAGTGTATGTTATGAGATACAGTAATGTTCAGGATACTTCACTTCTTCTGTCCCAGCGATTTACTGTGGAAGTTTACCTTGGCGGTTTATGACCACAGCTTATGTGTACAACGTTTTGAAGAGAATGCTTTTCATGTGAGCAGAATCTTTTTCTCTGTGAAATTTACACAGGAGAATTTATGCTAAATCTAACATTTGGAAGTTATACATGTTGTAATAACAGATTGAGTGCCTCTAAAAAGACATTGCATACCCATATTAATTGCTATGTAAATCCAGAATATGACTATTAGTAGTAATAACAATGTGTTTTTTGGTAAAGTGCATATGTCCTTCTCATTATTATCATCCCGTTATGGCAGCTATACTAGTATGTAGTTTTTGATTTTCATTAGTGTTTGTAGATATCATTTTCAAAGATGCTATGGATAAAGATTAGTTTGTATATTCTCAGCTGCTAGGGTTTGATAAGAAAAACAAGTAAAAGATAATTTTGTTTTGTTTTGTTTAAACCTTAAAGTTAATATTAATCCAGAAGTGTAGACTTTGAAATCTCTTGAATTAGATCACATCCAAACTTTTATACCGGTAGTATGTACTATCTACTTATCAATTATTGATTTAGGCCGTATGCACCAAGTAACCAACTGATACAAAAAAGACAGAGGTACAAGCTTGTTGAATTTGTCTAGGATTCATTCAAGT
The DNA here is from genome assembly GCF_000002235.5 of Strongylocentrotus purpuratus. NCBI lineage: Eukaryota > Metazoa > Echinodermata > Echinoidea > Camarodonta > Strongylocentrotidae > Strongylocentrotus > Strongylocentrotus purpuratus. The sequence goes on from NW_022145595.1 coordinate 21,712,967, forward strand.
CTGTTTACATCTATCAGAAGTAGATGATATAATCGGCGGAAAAACTAGCTAAACATTCGTAAATGTTGACTGTTCCCTAGACTGTTTATAGAATTTAAATCAGCTCTACAAATTTAGTTGGACATGTTTAATTAAAAGGATATGCTGCTGAAAGTTGCATTCACTTTAACATCAAACCTATTCTTTTTTATCTGATAAAATAGACCTTTATTTCATTGAATTTGATAAAAACATGTATGATACAATTGGATATAAACTCACATTTAGATTTTGTGCTATTTTGTATATTTATTTCATAAAGTCACATTGAAATTGTGTGTATGTATGTGTGTGTGTGTGTGTATGTGTCTATTTCCATATTAACAAAGTTGCCATGGATAGTGAAAATGATTCCCATGGATAATAAACCAATATCCAGAAAGTTTGGCAAACTTTTGTCCTAAGTTCTTATATCTGATTAATTTTTGTCTTTCAGATACTGCGATGGGGAAGTCTATAAACGCTCAGGGAGAGGGGGATAATGAATATGTTACAGCTGTAATAAGGTATGAAAATTAAAGCTGATGTGACCAAGATTTGTTCCTAAAATTGTATTTCTATCTCTGTATGACTGTTTGTCACTGTCTGTTTTCTTCTGTTTTCCTCTTTATTCTCTGTCAAAACATTTTCTCACGGATTGGGCCCATCGTTACCATCTTGTTTTAAACCTATTTTGGGGGCCCCCAGGATCCGCCCCTGTTTTGTCCAGGGCTTGACACTAATGGCTCCCATATTCACTGTTGAACCCCTCCCCTCCCCCCATATTAAACATTTGGCATCGAGTTGCTGTACATAGCACATCTATGTTGTGGATGATAAGAATGTCTTTCAGTTGCTACTTTGTAATTTCCATTTTCTTTTGTCTCTTTTGCTTCACCATCAAAGCATGACCAACTTGGTGCAGGAGAGAATGAAGAAGCCCTGGTTCTGGCCTGACCTGCTCTATGATAACATCCAATCGGGTAAAAAGCATGCCAACAACCTTAGAGTACTGCATGATATGACAACTAAGGTGAGAATACGGATGATAAACCTTCAAAGAATTGTCTGGGTTTCAGGAGTTGTTCGTTGTTAGACTATGGGACCAGGTTATTATGCTTTTTAGTTAATATTGTTTAGAATTACCTTGAATTTTGTTGTTGGTGGTAAACATGTTGGAAATATTAAGGAATTTATTGAACCTGTGTGTACAATTATATAATCGATGGAACCTTTACCAGTTAGGTTGCTTTTCTTTCGATTGCGACATATAAATGACAATGTACCAATTAGAGAATAGCCCAAGTCCTTTCGATACAGAAAAAATAATTTTATATAGAGCAGATTAGGGAGATATTCATCAATCTTTGACGAGTGTTGAAAAAGCTGACTTTTATGTTTTGGACTTATGTATATTCCAAAATATTAACAAAAATAAAATCTTTTTGTACCCCTCTCCTGTGTTTTCCTGATTTACATGTAAGTTTTTAAAAGAATAAAAACATCTGGCACTACTATCCTTCTCTTCTCCTGTATTTCTTGTAAATTTGTAAGTGAATTAAAATTATCTTGCTCTTTCTTGCCCCGTTTCTGTCTAGATCATCAAACAAAGATTACAGGAGCCTCCCAGAGCCCTGGATGGGAGCGAAAAAGATGAGGTTGCCGGTAAACGGAGGAGGATCGCATTCCTTGATCTCCTTCTCCAGATGCACAGGGAAGACCCAAGCTTTACACTAGAGGACATCAGAGAGGAGGTGGATACTTTCATGTTTGAGGTAATGGCTAGCAGTAGTTTGGCCAGGAGGGATTAGACCTCCCTGCGTGGTCACTGGCAGGTGGTAATTTCATCAAATCAGCTCTCAAGAAAAAGGGGATCATGGGGGATCAACGGGTATTGCTTAGGCATTGTTGGCTATATAGAGGGCGCAAGTAGCTACAAGTAGTGCAGTCCTGCTTTAATGAAATATTGATGATGATGAGGAGAATTATAGACATGTGAATGTAGAGAATCTCCTTTGAAGAAAAGGATGGTTGCTCCTGCTTTTTTTCTAATTGTTGGCTGGCGATGATTCTGGTTTTGATGATGATGTTCATGATCATGCTACGGCTGATGGTACGGATGACGGAAATGATGATGACGACATGAACAATGGTGGGGATTTTTGTGGTGACGATGGTTGTGAACATGTTACTGTAACGGATTCTTATTAGTTAAAGGGGAAGTCCACCCTGAAATTATGTTAGTTTTAATAGGAGTAGAAAAATGAGAGAAACAAGTCAGTGAAAGTTTGAGCAAATTCCGATTAAAAATAAGGAAGTTAGGATTTTTGAAGTTGTGATCAATCAAACACAAATTGGCAACTCTATGACGTATCATGCGAGCTCAACTTCCATTTGCTCAGTACTAAAAAAATCTAAAATTTTCATTTTCCCTCAAGAAAAATTTCAACCATACATGCACCCTAAATATAATAATTGCAAATATGTTTCTATACTCCCCCTGCAAGGAACAAATATATATTCCGTCATCAATAACGAAGAAAACATGATTTTATGGAATATTATGCACAAAGCAAATGAAGGAGAGCTCGTATAATAAGTCACAGAGTTGCCAATTTGTATTTGATTGATCACAACTTCAATAATTCATAACTTTCTTATTTTCATTCAGAATTTGCTCAAACTTTCACTCACCTGATTTTCTTATTATTCTGCCTCTATCGAAACAAACTTATTTTGGGGGTGGACTTTCCCTTTAAGAAGTTTAGAACTCTTGCTGTTGCTCTCTTTGTGTTGATAGTGGGAAGATGTTGCTCTGATAAGGATGATAAGTAGGGGGATGATGATGACGATGTTGGTGCTGGTGATGATGGTAATGGTAATACAGTCAAACCTGCTTTAGTGACCACCTGTCTACAAAGACCACCTGTCTAAAAAGGCCACATTTTTTGTTTCCCTTGAAAATGGTTCCTCATTGAAACATGTACTAAAGGAAACTGTACATAAAGACCACCTGCCTATAAGACCACTTTTCCTGTCTCCCTCGGGTGGTCTTTATATACAGGTTTGACTGTACATGTGATAAGTACCATCATCTGTGAACCTCTAGGTAACAGAAAAAACAACAAATTTCTGAATGATTTTCTGCTAGGGCCATGATACGACAGCTGCAGCGGCATCATGGACGATCCTGATGATTGGCCGCCATCCTGAGGTCCAGACCCGCCTCCATGAAGAGCTGGATGAAGTCTTTGGTAAGTCCTACCCAGGATCTAATGGCTCCCTCTGTAGGTTCTGCTATAGTATATGTTAACAAGGTTTGATGTCTTTGATGATGATTCTCATATATTACTTCTGTTATTTATAATTTCTTTTAGGGATAATAATAATAATAATAATATTTAATTTTTATATAGCAATAAGTACAATTTATATGCATATATTCAATAACAGACGTTAAAATGAAACCTCTTCAATTTAAATCATAATGTGGTGGGAAAAAAAATTAACAGAGGCCAATGGCCTATCAAGGTTGATGAATTACTAGAATCAAATCACCCAACCTTCTGATTGTATATGTACAACGATTTACTCATAGCTGAAACTAAAAAAAACACAATTTTATTTAAAGAGTGGGTGATGTTTTAAAATTTATCATTGTGGTATATCATGATGCTTTTTGTGCCACATTTGCAAAACCGATCAGCTTATATCAAATCTTTTCTTATTTTTCCCCCTGCAGGTGACAGCGATAGACCCATTACTGCTGATGATCTTCAGAAACTCCAGTACCTGAACTGTGTCTTCAAGGAAACCCTGAGGCTCTGTCCCTCGGTGCCCATGATAGGCAGGGATCTCGAGGAAGACTGTGTCATAGGTAGGTTCATTCACTCCAGTACCTGAACTGTGTCTTCAAGGAAACCCTGAGGCTCTGTCCCTCGGTGCCCATGATAGGCAGGGATCTCGAGGAAGACTGTGTCATAGGTAGGTTCTTTCACTCCAGTACCTGAACTGTGTCTTCAAGGAAACCCTGAGGCTCTGTCCCTCGGTGCCCATGATAGGCTGGGATCTAGAAGAGGACTGTGTCATAGGTAGGTTCTTTCACTCCAGTACCTGAACTGTGTCTTCAAGGAAACCCTGAGGCTCTGTCCCTCGGTGCCAATGATAGACAGGGATCTAGAAGAGGACTGTGTCATAGGTAGGTTCTTTCAAAAGGCCTGTTTTCATCAGCTCGAGATTGCCAAATAGCCCGCTACTTCTGATTTGGGAAATAATCCCTAAGTTACAAATCGCGTATTCATCAGCTCAAGACTTGACCTCGAAACTTGAAACTCGAGCTCAACAAATTAGCTTGAGATACTTTGCTCAGCGTTTGCGCATAGTGAGAGTCTTCGGGTTGGTGAAGACATACCGGACAAATAGCAGGATATTTTTCAAACTAGCCCAAGATATCTTGGGATGATTATCTCGACCATATTTCCTGCTAATTGCAACTTCGTGCTGATGAAGACTCAAATTAATTGGATATTTGGCAGCGATCGGGATATTTCAAATAGCGGGATATTTGGCAATCTCGAGCTGATGAAGCAGGCCTAAGAATCTTGCTACTTCCTAGCACCTGTGGTGCTAATGTTATGTCTGCAGGACTTCAGAAGAAAAAAATACCATGGGCAAATTCCCCCAAACACTACCTTTCCAGTGGTAATAAATATGTTATCATACTTATAAACTTTTGACCCGCAAACTTTCGACCAACCAACTTTCTTTGGTCCTCCTAAATTCAGCAACGACCTATTTACTCATTTAGACCAAGGTAACGAAAAACCTTTGAGGAGCCTAGGTACTCCTCTTATCTTCTACATACCGTATGTATTTAAATGACTAGATTGCCAATCTGTATATGCATCTTCAACAGTTACCTAAGTCGTCTTGTTTTATATCAGTAGGGGGGGGGGGGGGGGGGGGGGGAGGGATTGGTGGCAGGAAGATTGTTGAATTCCTTGCGTACTTGAGTATTCTTCTAATCAACTTAAAGAAATCTTCGATTTTTGATACTGATTGATTCCCTGAAACTTCCTTAAATTTAAGGAGCTTGAAGCACAGCCACCCCCAAAAAGCATGTCATACATGCTTTCTAGATATTTTAAATAATTTTTTTCTTCTTCTTTTAATGAAGTAGCTGTTTGTGGTCCTTGTGGCTGTTAGCTTTGTGCTAAACAAGTTATCCAATAAAGTCTACTACAACTGCTGCTACTCCTTGTTTTGCCGGTGTTGTCATTGAGTCCGACCTTGAGGTCGTACTTTTGTTGCTATAATGGGCATGGCACCATGTCCAAAACCTATCAAATATCTTGCAGTGGACTTATGACTTAGAACAGCTGGCCTCAATTACATCACTGATTTAACTGTTGATTAGGCAGTTGAAGTTCATGGGTCACATTACACGTATAGAAGGCCTAGAGAATCTTGCTTTGACAGGGAAAAATGTGGGAAGGAGGAGTATAAAGGGGAAAAAGGAGGATACTTTGGATGGACAGTCTGCAGAAATTATTGGAAGAGAGAGGAGTGAAAGAACTGGAAGTGGTGCTAATAGAGAAGGCTAGGAGCCAAGGGTTGTGGAACAGCATGATCGCCAAAGTCAAATGATATGGCACTTAGAGAGAGAGAGAGAGAGATTTTCACCTACTGTGGAGTCTTAGCTTTCTTCATACATGTAGCTTACAAGAGAGTACCTACTTTGTTAAACAAACAAACAAAAACATTTCTTTTTCTTCCTTTGCTTATTCACAGATGGTAAAGTGGTGCCAAAAGGCACTCTGGTTGTCCTGGGTATCTACGCCCTTCATCGCGATCCAGAGCAGTTCCCTGACCCGGAGAAGTTTGACCCTGATCGGTTCCTGCTGGAGAACTCGACCAAGAGACACCCCTACGCATACGTTCCATTCTCGGCGGGTCCTAGGAATTGTATTGGTATGTGTGAAAGATTTTATAGAATATAGGAGTGTGTAGAGATGGGAGCTGGGGGGGGGGGGGGGGGGCAGCAGAATATCATTTCAGGACCTGATGACTTTAATAGTATGTGGAAGAGCTAATGTATATTATGCAGGGAAAGGGCATTAGATTGTCCAATCCCAGCATACAGAATGCGATAAGTTCCTAAGAATCCTATTGATTTATTAATATCAATGTTGGATGTCACTTGTTTTTATCCAGCTTGAAAATATGATGAGCATTCCTTGTATAGTGGTATAGATTTAATTGACTGCTATGATGAGAGGCATCACTGTTTGTATAGGATAAGGGGATGTTACATCCTGCTATGACCCCAAGGAGGCCGAGGGGTCATAGCAGGATGTAACGTCCCTGAGAGCCAGAATAGAAACAGCTATGCTTTGAATATTAAAGCAGTCCATATATCTTTTTGTATACCGAATTCACAAAATATCTACAAATAATTCTTACCTTATTCTCCTCTTGAATAAAGATTGGTTAAAACATCACAGAAAATCTGAGACACTGTCTGTTAATCTTCACTGGAAAGTGGCATGAATGTTACGATCATTCTGGAATTGCACATTTACTGCACTGTATGGTATCCGCGCTCGCACAAATTAACTTTTTTCACGTAAACCAATGCCGATTTGAGCAAAATTTAACTGTGCAGCCTGTTACCCGGGGAAACGGGCATCTTTCTCATTAAGTATCGACTATTAGGCGGCATGGCTAAAATCATGACTCCCGATTAAGCATACTCTTACCTTGTACTGTCTATTCAAGTTCACATTATACTAAAATAAGTATTGTGATTTCTTTATTTGTACTTAAAGCCCCACTGCATTACTTGTAGCTACTTGCGCCCTCTATATAACAAACAATGCCTAATCGCACTGCATTACTTGTAGCTACTTGCGCCCTCTATATAACAAACAATGCCTAATCGGTGACCATTGGTCCCCCATGATCCTCTTTTTCTTATGTTATTTGAGAGCTGATTTGATGAGATAACCACCTGTCCAGTGACCTGGCAGGGTGGTCTAATCCCTCCTTTACACTAGTACAGATGGCCTTTAATGACCTCTCACCTTTCGACCCCACAGGTCAAAAGTTCGCCATGATGGAGGATAAGGTTATTCTAGCCAACCTGATGAGGAAGTTCTCCGTCGAAGCGATCCAGACCATGGAAGAGACGAACCCTCTCGGTGAACTCATCATGAGACCTAGGGATGGAATCTACGTCAAGCTCAGCAGAAGAAAATAGAGGGCGCTATAGGAATATCTAATTATGTTTTTAATTTTGCCGTCACAATATTTTCAATGGGAGTGTCACATTCATGTGTCCTCTGGTCTTAAGACTTGAATATGTAAACTAAGTCAATCATGGTTGAAAGATAGAGGGCGCTATAGGTATATCTCATCCAAAGAGGACATTATAAATAATTTTTTTATTTTGCCGCCATAATATTTTGAATGGGAGTGTCACATTCATGTGCCCTCTGGTCGTAAGACTCGAAGATGTAAACTAAGTCAATCAGGGTTGAGAAATAGAGGGCGCTATAGGTATATCTCGTCCAAAAATTTGCCATCCGAAAATTTTGATTAAGAGTATCTCACACACCTGCCCTCTTGTAATGAGAGCTAGAAATGGAATCCAGGGACCCCGTTTCACAAAGCCTTTTTTCAATGACAAATGACAAAGATCATTGACAAATTTGCTGATAACCAATCAGAAGCAAGGATTTCAGTAGCTTATAACAAAATATGTCATTTGTCACTGATGACAAGTTTTGTGAATCGCCCCCGTGGTCATGGCTCAGCTGAAGAAAATAGAGGGCACTTTTGAAATAACCCATAAAAAATGATCATTACTTTTTTTTTATTGGGTCCCTTAAATTTTGTAAAGAGAATATTACACTCATCAAAGGAAGCCCTCATGAGGAATATAAATAGATTCTACATCATGCTCAGCTGAGAAAGTAGAGGGCGCTATTGGAATAAAAAATGACATCAGCAATATTTTTCTAATTCGCCATAAAATTAGGATGCGAGCATCATGCCCCACACCCCCTTGAGTGGTACCCTTGCTAAACGCGTTACATCATTAAATTAAAGAAATTAGAAGTATTTTATTATAGATTGGAATTATTCTATTAAAGAGATCGGAAGTGTGAAGTGCCAGACCTGTATTATTATTCTAATAATGGCGATGATATTGTCACAAGTCAGCGTTAGAGACACAAGGAAAACTTGTTGAAATTGTTTAGATTTCTTAGCAGTTATACTCGATGATTGAGGAAAGTTGTAAATCCCCGAATCAAAAAGCCTGCTTTAGATAAAGAGGTGTAATATATTTCAAACTTGTTTGATGAAAATAGATCAGAGGATCAGATATTAATGCTGCAGAGGTGTATACACTTAGATACTTATTCTACTATCAGTTATACTACTTATTTCGAATCCTTATTGGTATTAATATGGTTTCGATAAATTTTACTAATAGTTCATAGATTAAAACGTTGCAAAACTTTTGGGATATGTACGACCGGAGTAATAGTTTATCTGTGAAGCGCTTAAAGACATCATAGATGTATTAAGCACTATGTAAAAGCGGATTATTATTATTATTATTATTATTATTATGTAGGTCTTTTAGTATTCAATATTCTCAGGGTGTTTTGCAAATGTGATGAGAACTTTGAGGGGTTTGGGACAAGGAGACGTCCTGTATGTACAATTATTTTTACCAAAGAATGAGTTGTCTCCCAAAGTATGTGTAAAAGAAACCAAAAAAATATATAACAGTATATATAGACCAAAGAGAGTTGATTGCCATTGGCAATGTATTTTATCCTAGAATATCTAGGAAAGGTTCATAGAACAGTAGGAAATCTTGCTATGTAATTTGTGTACTTATCATAGAGGTTTCATAGTCGAGTGGTTTAAGCATTTGACTTGAAATGCAAAGGTTGGGGGTTCTATCCTTGACATGACACTAATGTCCTTTGGCAAGGCATTAATCCACATTTGCCACTCCATACCCATGAGAGAGAAATGGGGACCTGGTAGGATGACGAAAAGCCTTCGTGTTAGTTATTGCTATATTGGGCAATTTCTACTAGTCATTACTTTTAAAATGTTATAAGATTATTTGGTATTTGTGGGATTAATCTATTTTGGTCATCATGTTCCCTTTAATAATCGAATTGTTACATTCTTGTCTTTCCGTCAGTCGGTTAGCTGAATGATGACACCAGAAGACAGATTGAGAATCACAATCAAGGATCTTCTATTTCTCTGCTCAATTTCGTCAAAGAGTAATCGATATCAGAAAATAAATTGCTCGATTTGTCAGGTAAACTTGTATGTTATAGTAGTTTGTTTGATTATGTGTCCATGTCAATATGGTCTGAGTGCCGATTGGTCAAAAAGAATGAGGAAAATGTTTATGAAAACTGCTGAGAAAAATATAAAAAAATGTGGACTTTCACAAAGCATAACAGCCTAAATCAACCGCATAAACCATTTAAGACCTCTTTGAAGGTTACTACAATGCGTCAGTGAGTAAACTAGTTCCTTATATCTCAATTGAATCGTTGTGTTCAGATAACAGCTCTAGAAATTATAACACTTATTTACGTCCGAATGGAATGAGAAAAAAAGAAACAACAATTGTGAAAAATGAAAGGGCGAAATTAGAAATTGAAGGTTGTAATCTATTACAGGATATTGGGTCATTCCTTGTCAAATTAACTTTGTAATTTTAAATTCTATCCCCTTTATCTAAAAGCTGAAAAGCCTAACTTTACCCCCAATTAGCCAAGAACATACAGATACAAAGCAAAACAAGCCAGTCTTGTGACTTCATTTAATATGATGTTCCCTCGATAAAGCGTTGTGGAATTGGAAATAGCATGTGCAATGTTATAAATAATTTCTAGTATTATTAGCTTTATTGTGGTCGACGCATGCGTGCGTTTGCGTGCGTGTGTATAGGAGATTTTTTATTGAGGGGGAAATGGTGCACGGCTACAGATCGAAAGTAAAACTTCAATTGATGTTTCAGCTTTTTGCTAAGGGGGGGGGGGTTTGACCAAAATAATGACGATGCGGAGCATCGTCCACGAGCCGCGAAGCGGCGAGCCGATTTTTTTTGGGGTGTTTATTTGAACCCCGTAAATGATGTTTTCCTGGCATCTATATATTAACACAATGGAGACCATAAAAAGCAGTGCATGATAACGTCTTTTTAAATCAAGTAACAATTTAATACACAGTTATATCCAGAGTTATCATGTGTTTGGTTAAGTTACCAGATGAGTTGAATATCTTCTCACAATATTTGCACTTGAAAGGGTTTCTCTCCAGCGTGCGTTCTTTTTTCTTTCTTTTTTCTTTCTTTTTTTTGTTTTTTGTTTTTGGGGTGCCACCCAACCCCCCTAAACCCCCCCCCCGTAGATCCGCGCCTGAAAGCTATCGTACTCATTCGACTTCTTCACAAATTTAAAGGTAAAGACCAGTAATGGTCATGCGATTGCATTGTGAAAGAAACGTTGTGGAATCGATCAGAAAAGGTTGATCATCTAGCATCTAGCATCTGCAAGGTTCTGGAATCATCAAAATGATAAGAAATTTGGCCCATTCTTCGTAAAGTTACAAGCACTATACACAGAAAGATGTATATGGGACTACCCTATCTCTCTCACCAGACCATGAGAGAAATAAATTTACCAAATATATGAATTAGTAGGCGGTTTCCCGGCAAATTTTTTATCATCATGTATTAGTCAAAACATATTCTTTCACATGATTGGTAATGAGAGCTTCCATTTCATTTTTTGAAATTGGGGCGTTGCCAATACTGGTCTTTACCTTTAATCTGAAACATTAAAGGAAGATTAATATATTTTGTAATGGCAGTTCCGTAACTGATGAGACAATGATTTGAATTGTCGAACTTTTTGTTCCCAACAAATTAACAACATCAAGAGTGGGGCGGTTAATATTATTATCATAATAAAATATTGCCTCACCTCGGGAGCAGAAGAGCCTGGATAAATAATGATTTTAGGAGTCAGGCTTGAAAAGCGCAATTCGGAAAGTTCTATGTGATTTGATTGATGATATTGTAGCATAACTAGTCCAGTAATTTAGTGAGACGTAGAGGGCGTTTTAGTTAATTGTGAAATATATATGTGGACATCGTGAGATGTCAGTAAGTTTGGTGTTGACCTGTCGTTGCGACAGGTTGATCCGTTACCAGGAACGAGTAAAGTTACTTGAACTGCAGATATACTGTGCCAGTGTTGTTTCTTTAGTCCTGTCAGACATTCAGTGATTGCGGGAGTGAGTAAAAGGAGAGCTAGTCCACGTTATTTCTTACACGATATACTTTTGTGAGAGCCCACTGAGAGTTGAATGATTGTCGAGAGCGTGGACCGGGTTTTGAGAGACTGCAAGGCAGAACGCTACCCCGGCAGAGCACGGTTACGCCACAATATGATAATAGGTTTCATCCCTATCATTAGGGACTTTTAGATTCGCACGAAGACAATGGGGATTGCCACGATCGACGTCCTTGTAATGCACTGCCTTGAATGGACGTCACAGTATCAGTCCACGCAAATCTAAAAGTCCCTATTGTCTATATTCCGACGCCCGTCTATTGGCAGCCAAATGTTATGTGTATCCAATTGTATCAGTTAGTTTATAAAACTTAGTTCTTCTAAGTGCATGTTTATACAGTCGAGGTGGATAGCCATTGTCATGGACGGCGCTCCAGGGTGGGGGGGGGGGGGGGGGGGGGGGGGGGGTGGGCAGGGGCCAATATTCATGTGCCCCCAAAGTGATCCTTTTACATAGGACAAGTGCCCCCTTTCATTTGTAAGAACTGCCCCTTTCCCTTATTATAAGTGCCCCTTTTTCTTTTGATAAGTGCACCCCTCATTTTTTAAAAGATCCCCTACACTTTCTCATAAATGTCCCTTTTCACACCCGATAAATGCCCCTATCAGAATATGATAAGTGCCCCTTTTCCTTTGCAGTGAGTGTCCCTTTTCCATTCTCATAAGGACACTTTTTCATCTCTGGTAAGTGCCCCTTTTCAGTACCCCTTACCACCTATGAGAAGTGCCCCCTTCACCTCTGATAATTGCCCCTTTTCAAATCTGACAGGTACGTAGTTTACTTTGACAAGTGCCTCTTTTCCTTTGTAATAATTGCCCCCTTCCCCTTCTGATAAGTGCTCTTTTTCTTTTTTGATGAGTGCCCGGCCTGTTCACCTCTGATAAGTGCCCCTTTATTTTGATCCCTTTACCTTTCTAAAAAATGTCACTTTACTTTTGATAAGTGTCTATTTTCCTGCACATAAATGCTCCCTTTTCACCCCAATAATTGCCATTATCAAAATCTGACAGGTGCCCCTTTTCCTTTATAATAAATGCCCCTTTTCCATTCTCATGAATGTCCTTTTTTTTATCTCTGGTAAGTGCCTCTTTTCAGGTGCGTGAAACTTCCCTTTTATTTTTTCCCATTTTTACTTTGACTCCGATTCGCACCCTTTTCCTTGTTGATAAGAGCACCTTTCCTATTGATAAGCCCCCTTTCCCTTTGAAATAAAAACCTCTTCACTATCTCTTAAATGCAACTTTTCAACTCTGATAAGTACTCCTTTTATTTTGACACGTGCCCCTTTTCCTTTCTAGTAAGTACAATCTTTCCTTTGGATAAGCGCCCCTTTACCTTTTTTTAATTTTTTTTATATGAGCCCCTATTGCCCCTTCCCCTTTTCAAATAACCCCTTTTACATCTGATAAATGCCCATATTAAAATCTTATAGATGCCCTTTTTTCACCAACAGATGCCACATTCTCACAATTTTTCACCCCACCCTGTTGGGTGTCCCTTTTCAGGTGCAACAAGTGTCCAATTTTCACCTCTGGTAATTGCCCTTTTTACTTTTACACGTACACCCTTTCTTTTGTTAATAACTGTCCTTTTCCCTTATGATAAATGCCTACTTTTCTTTTCCACATTACATGCACTCCTATATCAAAGCGACTTAGAGCCCCCTTTTCATTGATTTTCCTAGAGCTCGCTCGCTACGGTCGCTTGCATTAATAGTTGTTATAACCATGTTGCTTGTAAAAGTACCTTCCAGTCTTTCTTCATTAGATTGTCTTAAAACTCATCATGTTTTTTTTGCCCTCTTTATAAGATGTAATTTTTCACACAACGACCTCACAAATCTTACAACTTTTGCTCACTTGCTTCGCTCGCACAAAAATTAATATATGCAGTTCATCAAACCAAACTGAACAGTATGTTGCTTAAACAGTATCTTGTACCACGTTTTAAAAGAGAAAACAAATATTGATGTCATCCTTGTAATGGTAGTATATACTGTCCAATATGTCAACATATTGTGAATGTTCTCTTTGAGGTGTCCCTTTAGGTGCCTCCTCTTTCTCAGAAAGTGTCCTTTTTTGTTGGTGCCCCCCTCACTTTGGAAGACGCTCCGAAGGCTATGGCCATTGTTCACATTTACACTTGTGCGTTTTATTAATTTATTTATCCATTTCCTTTTCTCTTGCTTTATTTCTTTCCTTCTTTCCTTATTTATATGTATATTGATTGATTTCTTGTTTCATTCATTTATTTATTCGTTTATTCAGTATTCTTTAAACAGCTTAAACTATAGTTTTCATTTAAATATTTATACGTAGACATTATCAAATTCTAGCAACGATAAGTTTTAAATGTAAACCATATCCAATAAAAGAAAGTATTCCAACACCATGTTTATTCCCCGCTAGTTTGAATAGAAATGAATTTGTGAGATTTCTCAGTTTCTTATGTCAGTTCGGAAGAACGTCACCTGAAAGGGATTGCTTCTAAATCTAATATGCCATATTATTCGAAATTTAAACAAGAAATTGCTGAAAACTTTAGACCAAACATTTGTATGTAGTCCATATACCCATTTTTGTGTGCAGACAAATCTTCAGCATGATTGAGTCAATTTCTGTTTATTTTGATCCTTTCCAAACTGCACAGTACCCCCACAGTACACATCAGTTCTTATGTACGACATAATATATAACAACTACTATTCACACAACCACCACCACCACCACTGTGACCGTCACCATCACCTCGATCATCACTATCACCATCACCTTCAACAAAACCACCACCACCTCCACTACAACCACCGCCAACTCTCTTTCTTTTGTTGCAGTCCTTTTTACGTGGCAACTGCCCGCAACGGACAAGCAGGAAGAAAGTCATATCGTAAATTACACAAATAAAACTAAATAAAGCACGTGTTTCTGATCATGACTGCTCGAATTTATTGTCAACAATGCAATATCATTTCATCAACAGAAATAAGGTGAGTTTTGTTTTGAACAAGAGCATCCTTCCTTACTGTTTTTTAACCAAATGAAATTTCATGTATCTAACGAATGATGTTTTTTTCCTCATATCTGTCATGAATGACTCATGTTTTGACTTCAAAGCGCACGCCTTTATTAAATCATTATTTAAGGTGTTTTGCAATAACTTGTGATTTTTAAGCATGGTACTCCCTTCCTCCGCTTTAATGAGTAAAACTGAGAGTGTAAATATAACTGAAGCAGTTTATCTTCCATAATAATTATGATGCCTTGCAAATTTTGAAATATTTTTTTCATGCTGATATATTGTTACGGACTTAAAAGAAGGACGATAAAAAACAAAATATATATATTGAATTAGTTCGAACTTAACCGAAAAAATCTTAAACGAAAGAAAGAAAAAAAAACACATTTATAATTCATCCATTCCAACTATAGCTTGATACTATAATATTATAATCTTTTATCAGTGTTCATTCGTTGTGATCTTTCCCCAGTATTGATGCTTTGGATGATCGTGTGTGAGAGAGAGAGAGAGAGAGAGAGAGAGCGGCAAACCTTTTCTTCTTCCATCAGCTTAACCCCCTGGAAAAATAAACGGTATATTCAAATAAATGAAGAACAAAAAAAATCAACGAAAACGTTTGAAACACGAACAAATAGTAGGCGGATACATGCACTTGTATCGCACTTATATTCATTACCCCCCCCGGCGCTTCTATATTATATATAATGATCAGGGGCGGATCTAGCTTTTTGCCAAGGGGGGGGGGGGGGTTGACCCAGTGGCGGATCCAGGATTTTCCAAAAATCGCGCCGTTTTAGTGTGTTACTTTTTTCTTCTCCCCCTTTTATTTTTTTTCTTCCCCCCTTTTTTTCTTTTTTCCCACTTGGCCGCCAAAGGGGGGGGGGGGGGGGGGTTTAAACCGCCGAAACCTCCCTTGATCCGCCACTGATAATAACCCAGTCATAGCCCAGCGGCTAAACTATGTCAGATACCCGATAGTAACGCCTAGGTAGAGAATGGCAAATGTAGATTCATGTCTTGGTTGAAAATGGGACCATCAACGTCTTGATAAAAAGTAAGCGTATGACATGATCATAAACGCATTGGGGGACCCTCGACCTTTCGAAAATTTGTTTGAAAAAACCCCTTAAATTTCTGATTAGTTAACGTCCTTCCAAATCAATTTGCAAATTAATGTGTATGTGTGTGTGTGTGTGTGTGTGGGGGGGGGGGCTAGGTTTATACTGGGTACGAATGGAAAGTCTATATTAACTAAAAGAAGAAATAACATCAGAAAATCTTCAATTAACGCAAAAAATCAGAATAATATTTAAATGTACAACTTACTTTTGCACAAGTTCTCAGAACATCCACCGTGGAAGCCGCTTGGGCATCTGCTACATGGTGTCCCTTTTTTGTATGGCCACATCTTTGGGTAATTACCTCTAAAATATAATTTTGTAGAAGAAGCAGAGATATGGATATTTACTTTTTAAAGAAAATCCGTTATTTTTTAATTTGATTATTTTGCGCTGTTATCTAATTGCATCTATGCATGGTAGCTCTTGAATCATCTTAAAGATACTATGTCCCTTTTGCAGCCAACATCAAATTCTGTAGAACTTTGCAGGAATTATGAATATATCACGTATGTCCTATCTGTGACATTTAAACTTAATTAAGCAGTGTCCTAGTATTCAAATTATGCAAGGAAACCCGTTTACCTTCTAGACTATAAAAAAACCCAAAGCAAATGCAATAAATTATCAATAATTCATTGCATTTAACCCCGGTCCCCAACATAAACTAAATCCTCTGTACGGCCATGCATTATGGCTCAAGGCATGGGCACGCAGAAGATTTTTTTTTCTGTTGGGGACCGGGGGAAATTCAATGAATTATTGATAATTATTGCATTTTATTTTTTATTTTTTATTTGTGGGAACTGCCCCCTACTCTAGCCCCCGCTGCGTACAGTCATGGTTCAGTGACAATGCAATGGCCTCGTAACTGTGAGGCCCCAGGATCAAAACCGTGTCGATGTGCTATATTTGTGCCCTTTTCTGGGGCATTAATCCTCATTACTGTCATTTATGACTTACGGGCGTAGGTCCCCTAGTTGATAAGCATAGTAGCATACATATGCATTAGCAGTCACGCAAATTAACCACTGGCAAATTATTATTCATTAAAATCTGAGAATGTATACTATTATCTAGATCTATTAGGAATAAATCATTGTCAAACAATTCCATAAATTGGGGTAAAAAAAAAATATTCCAACTATATGAGCGACAGTGTAGTATTATATTTCAAATGCAGTTGTAATTTAACCTTTTTATTTTCGGGGCTTGCAAATGGGAAATAGTACCTTTCAGAAGGTATCTACTAGCAATATAACTTGACTGTTCCATTTTTGGATCTGGAGAAGTTGTTTGAAACATACATAGTTTGGGCCCTTTCGGGCCCTCCCCTTGGATTCCCATGGGGGCCATGTTTACCATTATAATAACTTTGGATCCCTTACCCCCTAAGGACGATTCCTGCCAAGTTTGGTTAAAATATGACCATGCGTTTTCAAAAAGAAGATGGAATTGTAAAAGGTTTACGGACGACGGGGCGGAGACGGGCGGCGATAGCTCACCTTGAGCTAATCAAAATAATGATTATGATAGTGTTTGGGTCCAAAATAGAGTAGGAAGGAGCAACAGAAGTGAAAATTTTATTTGTTTTTGAGGCTTGAAAGATGTAGTCTGTAATGCATTGCTTTGATGAACAAGCCGGGGGAGGGAGGAGCCCCCCCCCCCCCGCCTCCCCTCGACAATAATTGGGCAAAAAGTCACACTTTTGGGCCGAAAGGTACATACAAGTTAAAGAAAGAAGTAAGCAGCACTGAAATAACGACTGCAGAAAATCCTTCGTTATTCTTTTCCTATAAGCCTATTATTCAACCTGTAGCATGCTTTTATTTTCATATCTTTTACCTCTGACAGTTTTACCTCTGACATTTCTACACCGAGCATTTAACTCAGTGTATATCTGTATACTATTGCCCGAGGTGAACTTGAAACTGTGTGCGTTGCACCGAGCAACAGTTCAAAGGAGTTAATAGGATGAAAATAAATAATTAAATTATAATTGTATTACATGTATATAATGTGTAATGGCAACAACTATATCTTACGTGGGGCCATAGTTGCAGACAAAATAATCAAATCGTTGCCAATCACATCTCTTCAGAGCGCATCCGACGTACCGAGTATGAGCCCACACGATCTAAATATATGGATTAGAGAGGTGGGGGGGGGGGGGGGGAGAAAATCGAAGAGAGGAATAGAGAAATAGAGAAAGAGAGAGAGACAGCGAGAGAGAGAGAGAGAGAGAGAGAGAGAGAAAAGAACATAAGAAGAGAGAATAGAGAAAGAGAGAAATAGAGAAATAGAGAGAGAGAGAGAGAGAAGAATATAGGAAGAGAGAAGAGAGGAAGAGAGAAAAGAACATAAGAAGAGAGAAAGAGAGAAATAGAGAGAGAGAGACAGCGAGAGAGAGAGAGAGATAAGAATATAAGAAGAGAGAAGAGATGAAGAGAGAAATAGAGAGGGAGAGAGAGAGAGAGACAGACAGACAGACAGAGGAGAAAGACAGAGAGAGAAAAGAATATAAGAAGAGAGAAGAGAGGAAAATAGAAATAGAGAGAGAGAGAGAGAGAGAGACAGCAAGAGAGAGAGAGAGAGAGAGAGAGGGAGAGAAGAATATAAGAAGAGAGAAGAGAGGAAGAGAGAAATAGAGAGAGAGAGAGAGAGAGACAGAGGGAGAGAAAAAGAAATACAGATGAATAGAATAATACACAGTAACATAATTATAAAGAAGCAGGTACATAAAGAGCATAAAAGACAATGGAAAGAACAGAAGAGACAACAACAAATATTAAAATGAACTTTCTGCTGTTACTGTCAAATGATCCATAATACTTCCTTTCGCATGATTTTATATTAACTGCTTTGAGGGGCACGATTGAAATTATTGCCCGATGTGATCGCGAACTAGTCTGTGTCCTGGGGCACGAAAGTCACTATTTGTTATATAGACCACATTCCGCGCATATATTTTCAAAAGGAACATTATATAAAAATATTCCGTAAAAAAAGTATTAATTATTGTTGGGAAATTTACCAAAATTGTTCACACATACCGAGGAAAACCGCGACGGTTCATTTAAGTTGTGTTAAAAACTTGTTAAAGGTGATCTGTAGCGATTTTGATTTCTGCCACCTTGCCGCCATTTTGTTAATTTCTAATATTGACCATATTTCCGTCAGTCATACATTGATATTTCTTATTGATATGCATGAACTTGATATCATGGGTGAAGTTTTGGTAACACCCATGTCCGTGCGCACGTCATGGCGTACGCGTAAGTCAATAATAAACAAATTGGTCAAATTGCTTAGTGGACCACGTTTCAGTGTTTCTGACCTTTTTGAACATTTCACAATTTTGCGCGCGCGGACGCATCCGCGTGTGTTTTCGCGTCTGCCGTCACTTGTTTTGTGTTGCTGATACTATTCTTAACAATATGAAATCACTTTTTTAGCCATTATTGACCTACATTTATCTAAAAAACGTTAGTTAACCCTCAAAATTGGTGATCGCGTGCAAATGCAAAAAAAAAAAACCCCAAAAGTGGTCAAAAAGTACATATTTTGAATCCGTATAACCCTTCTGAAGGGCTAGTGGCCCCCAATTTTTCGTTCATGTCCTGATAGGGTATGAATCGAAGGTTCTATTTCATGTATCAAGTTTGCTTTCAGAATGCTCTGATGTCAACATAGTGCCATTTAAATGAAAATTAATGATTTTGTTTTGATTAGGTAATATGTGCCGTTGTTGTTTTAAATTTATCTCGTCCATCCCTAATCTGATGTCTCCCACATTTAATTATTTTGTAGCTTAGAACTTACCCTACGAATGTACTACGATAACATGTTTGATCAGAAGACGGGATCGTGGTCAAAATTTCGATTTTAGGTGAAGACTGAAAAACCTGCCATTATGGTTTCTACTTGTACGTGTTATGTAAAAGGAGGGTTGGATTTTTTTCAATGTCCAAATATTTCATTGACTATGTGTTATTAGATCATCGGCCGCGTAGTGTAGCAAATCTCCTAATGAGATTGTACATAGGCGTTGAATTTAAATGTGCATCCAAGGATATGTATGAGTGTGTTAATGCTGATATACTTGTCTTTAGTGTTCAGATACATATATCGCAGGTAAATTGTTATTCAACAGTATAACGAATTGATTAGTTTTGCAAGTGCATAAGTGTGTATACTACTTCAATATTTTCTAAACACTTTTGAAGGTATAGAATCGGTAGAAGAATAGGATTATGTTTATGATATGAATGAACGTCTCATGAAATCGCAGTGCGTGTGTGTCTGTGTATGCGTGTGTGTGTGTGTGTGTGTGCGTGTGTGTGGATACCATTTCACAACTAGGGTGTGAACAAGCCTGTAGTCACTTGCTTGGACTTACTGTAGCGAAGTTTAAACACGGTATACCAAGTGGTTTATAAATGTGAACAAGACCTTCGTTCTAAGAGAGGGAATGTGTGACAACTCTGATTGGCAAGCAAAGTGGGAGAGATTCTCTCTCCTCCCCCTGTGATAGTAGTCTCAGTAGGCCAGAGCTTGTATTCATATTTTATTGATGCAAGAATATATTGACTGAACATTCTCGTGTACAACCATGAATTGCATCCTTTTCAATACGATTCAATTCGCTGCCGATATTCAGAATCTAAATATGGTAGATCCAACTTCAAAAAAACAACCGCATCCATCACTCCAGCCAGCTTGCAAAGAGAATCACCCATTCGTCAACGACTGTGTGTTTTTAGTGGGGGGGGGGGGGGGGGGGGTATGTTATTGATGATTTCGATTTTCATTTTATTTTCCTTTGTTATCTCAACAAATAATTTCGAATACATTAATTGCACAATTGAGTATAAAAGATACAAAATTGAGTAAAATTGAAATGATAAGACTTAATACAATTATACTAATAAATGAAAATAATAGCTTATATTTGATACTTTTATGAAATCACAGGAGGTCCTTCTTTCACAATGAATTCTTATTACATTTCCTTGAGTATAGACAAAGCTTACTTCTGAAAAAAACTAGATCATAGAAACATATAGTCGTTAAAAAAAGAAAAGAACCTAAATCGTAACAGAAATGACAATTTTTAAAGAGGAATAAAATTAGACGAGAGATGTATGGTTCCCCTGCCCTCCTTCTAACTTTTTCTCACAAACTCTCCTTATCCACCCCCTCTTCAAAAAAATTATCAAAACAAATATTATACCTTACACAGATCAACACACACATTATAAATTGAACAAATTGTTCAGCAACACGCTGATGGAAAAAACTTTATAAAATCACCATTAACATGACATCAGAACACGTGGTTAGTTCATGTTTTAAATTCAAAATTGTAATCATCGTCAACGATATCATTCTGACATCTCCCTTTTTAATTTTCTTTTCTGTGTATTTACTACAGCTAGATTTTAAATTGTTTGATAGATTAAGTAGATATCGAAGCCTGCCGTTTGTAACCGACAAGCCACCACTCATGTTAAATTGAACGAATCAATCAATGTCCAAGAATTGATTTATTATCGCTCTATAAAAACCATGTCACATTTTAACATAATTGCATTCGTATCCTTCTCGAATGAACATTTGATAAAATGTTCATTTTGTTGTAATCAAAGCCCAAGGTTATATTCATATTTTCATTTTGCAAGAAAGAGAGAGAGAGAGAATAAATTACTTGACAATAATTATTGTCGTGTAAAAACATGACCTTCATCCTTTTCAACATGATTCAATTCGCTGTCAATATTCAGAATCTAAATATGGTAAATCCACTTAATACACAAACGCTGTTTGAAACCGCATCCATCGTTCCAATCATAGACCATATGTCCATACAAAATAAAATATACCATGCAATAAGAGGCTTCAGTTGAAATTATAAATTCTCTGTGACCGGCTTAGCGCTAGTTTCAAGGGACCAGTCACCGAAGATCCCTCACTTTACAGGTGCCTCGAAAAGAGTGCGTGGCACATTTGATTTATATCCTTCATCAAGAAATGAAAACCTAAAAATACAAACTATAGAGAAATACATCAGAAATCAAGTATCAATTCACACCTTTGTCCATATTACACATACACAAACTCACACACATACACATACACACATAAACGCACACTGTGCTTGCAAAGAGAGTTGCCCATTCCTCAGTGGCTGTCACGGTGTTTTTTTATTAGGGGAGGGGGGGGGAGGATTTTGTTGATATTATTGTTGATTTGGAATGTTATTTTGTTCTTTTTCTCTCAACAAAGAAAATCGAAGACATTAATTGGACAACTAAGATACAAAATAGAGTAAAATTAAAATGATAACACTTAATACAATTATACTAATAAATACAAATAATCTCTTAAATTTGATAATTTTATAAATGCACATGAAGTCCTACTTCCACAATGATTTTTTTAAGATGTTTCCTTTGGTATAGACAAAGCATACGTCTGTTATTGTGAGAAAAAATAGATCATACAAACATATAGTCGTAAAAAAAAAGAACCTAAATCGGAACAGACATGACAATAACAAATAACAAATAACAACCCCTTAAAAAAAATATAAAAAATAGTTAACCTTACACAGATCCACACATACCTTATCAATCGAATAATAATTCAACAACACGCTTGTGAATAAAAGTTTATAAAATCGCAATAAATATGACCTCAGAACACGATGTTAGGTAATTGTTTTACCTAAACATGTAATCGTCGTCAATGATATCATGCTGGCAACTCCCTTTTTCACTTTCTAATCTGTGTATTTATTACAGATACATTTTGTATTGTTTGATAAATTGAGTAGAGACAGTATACCGTTTTATAAATTGAATTTGAGACAGTATTCCGTTTTCACACCTGATTTTTTTTTTTTTTTTTTTTTTGGGGGGGGGGGGGGGGGGGGGGCTAAGAGGGGTTTTCACACCTGATTTTCGAAAGTGAGTTAGCTCCGCAAGTTCCCGGGCTAAGCTGGCCCTGCTCCCGAGAATGGTTAACGCAGGAATTGCGGCGCTAGCGGCGCTTTACCCCCCCCCCCAATTGCTAGCTGTTAACCCTGGGGTAATTTACCAGGTGTGAAAACAAATTTCTTAGCCCGGGCTATCCTTAGCCCGGTTCTTAGCCCGGGCTAAGGATAGCCCGGGTTATCTGAACCAGGTGTGAAATTTCCCGTGGCCTGACTTAGGGGCAATCGGGTATGACTACGGACGACGCGAACGCAACATTAACGAGGCTGAAGCGTGGGGAGAACGCTTGCGCGCGCTGACCGTTAATCAAGTCCATTCGTTTACGTGCAGCTGTCCACAAGAAGTCGTTGATGGCGTTAACAAGTATTTGCCATATGCTACACCCCCTTTGATCGCTAGTTGGAATACGCCGAGTCAATTATTTTTTGCTACACTGCCTAGCGGTCAGTAGTGAATTTTATACCAGCAGTTTTTTACCAATCAGAGAATCGTGGTATGCGGTATATCATAATATAGAAAAATTACTCTTTAATGCATGTTGAGGCGCCCATGAATTTACAAAATCTTTTCAGTGCACTACATGCGACGACAGAGTTAAAGGAAAAAGTCAAACTGCAAGTCATTATCTTGATAAGAAAAGGCTATCTATTAGATTCGTAGTTATTATTATTTTAACACATTTCACCCCCCCCCCACGCGAAATCCTAGTTCGGCCCCTAAATTATGTAAATCTAAGGACACTCTTTTAAAAATAATATTAGAGATTTGCATTTTTCATACCTGTGTATAATGGCCACACTCTTTGCCCGGTTCACATGTGCGGTCGGCATAATTGTAGAGGTCCTTTTCGCTGTTCCACCAATCTACGAAAGTGAGGACAGAAAAGAATCCTATTGTTCCTTCCGCAATATTCTGGCCAACCCAACGCCATTGGCTTGTTCTGCGATCCCCATATCCGTTGTGCTTGTAGATGCATTGGTCGGCCCAGTCCTGGGCATCCTTCGCTAATTCGTCGTTCCATTGCTGGTGGATTGAAAACGAATATTATATTACTATTTGTTTTTCTTCCCCTTCCACAGGGTTCTTTATTTTCAAAACAAATTCCATCATATACAAATAATTAAAGAAATAATTTCCATACATAATGACTTGACACAGATAATAATCATCTATGTTATGTTCTTCATTATGATTCTGTTTAACTCTTATCATGCCACAGGGCTAATCCCCATTGTGCCAAGCCCCAAATCCCCCCGTGCCAGGTTCTTTTGGAGATAATCTGATCAACGCGATGGTTCTATGAATGGCGAGTGCAAACACATACATTTATTTATTTATTATTTATTTATTTCACATATTTATACAGGGTATCTCATTCAGATTAAAAACTGGTCTTCCATAAGGCCCTGTCTCAATAAAAATACACATTTATACAAATTATCAAAACAAAATCATACATATAACAGTAGGAAGAAAAAGACAACAAATTGAATACACAAAGCATATTGAAATCAAAGCACAATGATAAACAAGTAAAACTAACAATATGAAATAATTTACGATAAAAAAACAAAAACCTGATCTTTCATGTTGCCTTGCTTTGTAAAAATGCAAATAGCTATGCAAAATGTTTACATATTTAATAAAGTGAGAGAAAAAATAGAGTATAAAATCAAATACGACGACAAATATATATAGTAAAGGTGAGACCATATTAAAGGTAAATAATGATACAATATAAGAAGTTAAAATGACCTTTGTATTAAAAAAAAAACAGGAAGTGAGACACCGCTCATATTATATTGTAAAAAGGCAAGAAAGGTCAGATTTTACAATGTTCAGCAAGATACAGGATTTATGATAAAAATGACAGAGAACCTATAATTCTCCCAGATCCAATTTAGTGGATACAAATTTAAAACGAGTTTAAGAAAATTTAAAAACATGTTACTTCTTTGATATCATCCGTTTAAATACATTGAGAGTTAAACAAAGTCGGGCTTCTACTGTAAGTTTGTTCCACACTTTAACGCCATAATTCACGAAAGTGTTAGCATAAAATTCAGTATTGCACTTAAAAGGTTTTAACAGATTCTTATTACTATTTCGAGTTGTGCGTTGCATAACATCATCTAATAATACAAATTTATCCGACATAGCTGGAGGTGCTAAATTATTAATACATTTAAAAACCAGACAACAAGTGGCCTTATCGAACAATTCATTAAGAGTCGGCCATTTTAGGCCATCCAAGACCTGTCGCGACGGAATGTGCCAAGACTGTCTAGAAATAATATAAGCTGCTCTTTTATGAAGTTTATTTAGCATATCGACATTGTATTTAAATCGACTAGACCATACAGTGCAGCAATAAAGAGCATGCGGTAATACATAGCCCCAGTACAATTGTTTTAGTTGATATTGCGTTAAAGATTCACGGAGCCTGCGTACAATTCCCAGTTTCTGTTTGATTAAGAGGGAGATATTTTCAACATGTTTACTAAACGTGAGATTTACGTCAATAGTAACACCTAGACATTTATAGGCTGAGACACACTCCAGTCGCTTACCGTTTACATCTACCTTTAAGGTCGCATCATCAAAAGTACTAATCCTTTGGTGTGAACCCACCAACATGACTTTAGTCTTGTCTGTGTTTAAAATCACTTTGTTCATCAATGTCCATTCATGGAGTTTACACATTGTGTGATTCAGTTTATTTTGAATCTCTTGGATAGATGTTCCACTTACAGACAGTGTTGCATCGTCTGCATACATATACACACTACATGAACTTAGATACTGGGGTAGATCATTAATCAGAATAATAAATAGAAGTGGCCCTAATACCGAGCCTTGAGGCACGCCTGACCGAACATCCCTCTCAACCGAGGATTTATCTTGGATGGTAACAAATTGCTTTCGATTTACTAAATAGGAGTGGAACCAACGTATGCTCTGTTCAGAACAACCATATTGAGTAAGTTTATGTAGCAGAATTGAGTGATTTACCGTCTCGAAAGCTTTTCTAAAATCAATAAAAGCAAGACCATTAACATTTCCTTTATCTACATTGCTGGCCCAATGATCGATCATGCATAACAATGCCGTTTCACAAGAATGTCCAGGTCGAAACCCGAATTGGTTTCATCACAGTCCAATGAGCATGAACGATAACTGCTATTACGAATGCTGCATTGCACGCACATGGCACTCAATAGGTAGCTCTCTCGCATGTACGAAGCAGCATAGCGATAGCGTGCATGCAGCCTTATGGCAGGCTATGAGTTAAAACAATTGGGACCCTGGCCACAAGCACTTCGCCTTTCATGATATCCTACCATTTCATATTCTGATTTTATTGCTGTTATTTTACCTAGTATGTACTTGTGATTTAAAATGGTAAATAACTGAAACTGTATCGAATTAAATCTTGCGATGCTTAGGTCACATCAACATGTTATGCTGTCATCAAATTTCCATTTAAATCCCGGGGCGGCGTAGTGTC
Organism: Strongylocentrotus purpuratus; assembly: GCF_000002235.5. Taxonomy (NCBI): domain Eukaryota; kingdom Metazoa; phylum Echinodermata; class Echinoidea; order Camarodonta; family Strongylocentrotidae; genus Strongylocentrotus; species Strongylocentrotus purpuratus. The sequence continues at coordinate 21,739,024 of NW_022145595.1, forward strand.
TTTAAAAGTAGGGGGGGGGGGGCACCAACAAAAAGGGGCACTTTCTGGAGAAAAAAGGGGCACCTACAAGGGAAACCTTTAAAGCGAAAATATATAATTGTTATGCATTGGTAGGTCCTTATACCCATTCATTGTGATTAAATCTTTTTAGATTTGTGAGCGGTTCGCATTTAAAAAAAATACATTATATAAAGAGGACAAAATAATATTAATCATGAAAGACTATAAAGATCTTTGATAAGTAACAAAATCATAATAACATAAAATGCCAGCAAGCGCAGCGAGCGAGCTTTTGGTAAGTTGAAGAAAAGGTTGCTCGTAGTTCCTATATATTTGGAGCACATTTTATGGTGAAAGGAAAAGGGGGCACATATCCAAAGTTAAAAGGACAACAATTAGAAGAAAAAAAGGAGCACGTGACAAAGTAAAAATCGGAATTATCAGAGGTGAAAATGTGGCACTACTCGCACCTGATAAGGGGCACTGACCAAAAATTATAAAAGCTTAAAAGGGGTTATTATCAGAAGAAAAACGGCACGTATTAAAAAGGATAGAGGAACGTGTCAAAAAAGGGCACTTATTAGTGATGAAAAGGGGCACTTATTCCAAAGTTTAAGGGGGCACCTCTTAAAATTTTGATAAGGGCACTCACCAGAGATGAAAAGAGGCACATAAAAAACTGTCAAAATAAGAGGGATGCATCTCAGATTTTAAAAGAGGCAATCATAACAGGTGAAGAAGCACTTATCGGAGGTGGTAAAGGCATTACTTGTACCTGAAAAGGGGCAATCACCCGAGTTAAAAATGGGCACCTGTCAAAAGGAAAGGGACCCCTTTGATATTTTAGTAGAGGCATTTATCAGACGTGTGAAAAGGGGCATTTATGAGAAAGGGAAGCGGTCTCACTTATCAAACAAGAAAAGAGGCAGTTATCAGAAGAAAAAAGGGCAATAATGAGAGGCGAGAAGGTATTTTTGTTAAAAGTGGGACCCATAGTGTTTAGGGATTTTTGCATGTAAAAAGTTACCTATTAGAGCGGCTCACCCCTGTTTGTCTTTATATTTGAGTACCCCCCCCCTGGGGGGGGGGGGGAGAGTATTCAGTGTGATATACATTTACAACAGTTTAAAAACGTTAGCCTACAAAGTTTTCTTTTCTTTTGTCTCGTCGAATTTGATTTAGATATTCCAACTAAGTGACGAAGTGAAAATCATTATCCGATATTTGCATTTATCAACTTCTAATCGTAATGTGATCCTACCACTGAGCACTAGATTAAAATAAACAAACCCTTTTTTTTGTAGGATTCAATAACATTTCACTTCACGTCAACCACCTGCAAATAACGACTTAAAAATAAATCATTTGTGTTATCTGAAATATAGCATATGCAGGTATCGTCAGCATTCTTTAAAATGGTACTGAACTTTATGGCATCTGAAATATTTTCAGTAAGGGTCCTAAAATGTTCCCCTGTTTAGATTCCCGCAGGTACCTGTATTGTACTCCTAAATTTACAGTTATCGATAATAATGATTGTTTTCTTTGAGATTTAAAGTCATGAAATTATTGCTAATTTGATTCGCCAGAACCAAATAAAAAAAAGTCATCAGTAAAAACAAGAAACAAGAAAAAGAAGAGGCTGTGAACAAGTAAACTGCAAGTCTTACGAAGGGAAAAAAAACTTACGAGTTCACCCATGTTGGAGGCCGAAGGAGACACCTCACCACGATCCTTGTTGTGTAGGGCCAGCATTGCTGCTTTCTCGTCCTCTGTCAGTCCCTGAGCAAATATATCTAACTTGGGACGACCCCGATCTGGTGCTCCAGACGGCATCCCGTCCAACATGCCCTCAGGCTCGTCGGCTAAACCTAGCGAGACTAGGACTAGAAGCAGGAGACATGACGCACGAATCATCTCAACAAATATAGATTAATCTTGCTATTTCAGACTTTAGATGACAAGTTAAGACGATGAGTGTGTGTTTGTACGACGACTTCTCTTGAATGACATAACCCAAGAACTTTCTGTCGAATATTTTGTTTTTGTTGTCGATGTTCACAGGATGGATATGGTTGATGGTTGTGGTTTGATGACAGATGGTCGGGCTTATATATTAAATATGCAATAACATGGGCGTCAATCTAGGGGGGACAGGTGGGAAACGTCCCCCACGATTTTTCCTAGGTGGGGGGGGGGGGGGGGGGTTCATATCAAATGCCCCCATGTTTTGTCAAAAAAGAAGGGGGACATACAGGAACAACGATTTTGTGTACATTGCCAAGGAGATGAGAGTTAAATTCTCGTTAAAAAACAAAAAGATTTAACTTTTCAATGGATTTTCAGGATTGATCTAAGTTTGGATGATATAGGGCCAACTGCGTTGAAACGGGTTGAGCATTAAAATATTGGCATAATGCGCTATACATGCCTGCATCATGCATGGTGGTCTGGCCGCGCTCATCCACACTACACTTAAAGATTTTGAATGTGGCCATTTCATTTCATTTCATTTATTTTATTTTCCACATTAAAAAAGAAAGAAAAATATACAAGGTAAAAAAAATGTACATCGATCACTGCTGCATATAAATCAGTTTTGAAGTGAGTTTGGTAATAGTCCCTTTTCTGTAAAATAAACCAAAAATTATACTAAATTAGATCAAATTTGACATGATTATAATGCATTTTAATACTAATTCTGTAATCACCTTACAATGGTACACACACTGGTATACGTATATCCGAGATGGAAGATACCAAATACATTATATTTCTCCACATAATTCATTAAAACTATAAATGTACAGATATTGTAGTTTATTCTAACGTATTATCATTATCATGATCATTTGAATATATGTGATACCAAAGCAAGCATTATCATGCATTACAATTTGCTCATTGAAATTTAGATTTTAAAACTTTACTTAACAAGCTTTTTGTGTGTGTGTGTGTGGAGAAAAAAGTCCACATGGACACCTGCTTATGCTAAAAAGGAATACAAATTCCATCACCTGGTTAAATAATTTCTCCAAACATGTAGAAATAGTACAGGCGATTATAAAAACAAACACATAACACCTGAAATTCAGAAGAGTTGAACCACCACCTGAAACTATTGAGGACGGGTGCATATGGTTAGGTACACTTAAAGCCACTCTCTTTTTGTAGTGTCTATATAGCTTCAGTTATTTTTTTTATCCACATATTGAGTAGGCTGATGTTTACAAGCTTCATATGTAATGTTTTTGTAATACATCCATACACAATGATCTCGAAATTGAAGTGGCCTATATTACAGCATGCTACTAGCTGCACTCTCATAACTTTAAATCCAGATTTAAAAAAAGGAATATAAACTCTCCCGTATCTCCTATGTGTCATGAAATTTAACGAACATGTACGATTTTCAGTATCATTTAGTTTGTGTCCAATCTATTATAAAACCCAAGGATTCAAACTCTATAGAACTAAATTTACTCATTAAATCATCACTAAACATCTAGTATAACAATAATATAAATATAAATGTAAAACACATGTAGGTGAATAATCCGACATTATACATTTGTTTTTCAAGATATCTGGGCAATTATACATGTAATTCATAAGTTGTAATAAACACTTGAATGTAACTGAGATGAAAGATACACAACATATTGGAAGGTTTCCTTATATTAAGTCATTAATCTAATTTATCAATATAAATCGAGCAGTTAACTGCAGTATAGTTGTTTACTTTTTATTTGCCTTGATTTTTACCTTCCTCTTCTCCTTTTACCCTGCACTTTGCCAATATCCTACTCTATATCGTTTGCTCTTACAATGTGTCCAAAGAAGCCAAGTCTCTGTTTCCAAGGAACAGTTAAATTCATGGCATTATTGTGAACTCAATATGTATGCTTCTTTTGTTGGCAGCCAGGGCATTAGGACATACATGTGGAAGTAGAGCAAATGATATTTTAATTTTGTGGAGCTGATTATTGCTTTTATAGAAAGCACACGCAATTTTCTTTTAAAGAAATAGTGTGAGGATACTTAATTACTGTAAAATTGTATATCTTTAAAAGCATATTTTGTCAAGATTTAGAAATGTTTGAGAATTTTTGTTTTTTTGTTGAGACTTGATAATTTTTATCTTCTGATTTTTCACATTATTCTGTATTTCTTTTAAAGCCGAAATTCCTTCCTCTCTCTCTCTCTCTATCTATATCTCTCTCTCCTTCCCCCCTCTCTCTATAACTCCTTCTCTGTCTCTCTCTACCCCTCTCTCTCCGTCGCTTTCTGTCTCTGTCTCTTTCTATCTACCCCTCTCACTCCCTCTTTCTCTCTAACATTATCCGCTTGTCTTCTTTTTACAGTTAAGTCGCCCTTTTTAGAAGAAAAAAAAAGTTTCGCGGCACCCCAATCACAAATTAATCCCAGCTTATTACTTGTGATCGTTCTGAAACTCGTCAAGTACCATGTGGTCACTGATTTGGATGTGAAAAGGTGGCACAAAATTCGATCCGCCAGAGAGTCAATCTTTGAGTTCTTGTTGCATCCTGGCAAATTGTGTAAATTTTCTCTCATGCAAGAAGGCAGCAAGGAGGTATGTAGCTGTCATTTTATTTATGATATCTTAGAAAAGACTGAGCGATGGAATTGAAAGGTTTTATTTCTTACGATGTGCATGTACATGTTCCATAGCAATTCAGTTTATGCAATGTACATGTACCGTGTATTGTACATATAAAATTCGTATACAGTTGTATCAACGTATGCATTTTGATATTTCTTATCTAGGTCAAACTGTACAAACAGATGCATTACACACAGTGTTTGCTTAATTGGTTTATTATAAAGAGAAAGAAAGACAAATGATTCATTGATATACAGCATAATTGCATTTATTGATATACATTCCATTTGGTTCATTTTGTACAAATAAGAAAGTTTTATGTTTCATTGCATGTACTACTGTATTTGAACAATCTATTTAGGATCCTTTCAATTTGCTTCTTTGTTTATACTATAGTTTTTACGGAGCAGTGATAATGGAGCAATGATAATGGAGCAATGAAAATATGTAAAATGCTACTGAAAGTTATAGAGTAACTGAAGCAACTTCCCTTAAGAACCAACAAATCTTTGAACTTAACACTTTTTTGACGCATGCTACGGTAGGTCTAACATAAATCTGACAAAACTAAACAATTTTACTTTTGATCCTTCATATACACATATCTGATTTCTCATATTGTTACGTCAATCTCAAAGAAAGGAAAAATATAAACAAGATGAAATACAATAATGAACAAAAAGATAACAACCAAGTATGCTTGAAATTATTCTTTCCTATATACATGTATATCTTACTTCACATAAAGTGAATAGTCATTGTACTGTTCAATACATGTACCTACTATGGCATTGAGCCTCATGCTATCACAAGAAAGTACATATAGATAAACAAATTAATCAGGAAATACTAAATGGGTCTATTCATAGTCTAGCTAAGTATGGTATGAGGAGGAAGTACGATCGTGATGAAAAAAAAACACATTTTTTAAAATTCAGATTCTGAGCAGGCTAGTGTAAATGACCAAGAGTGCCAACGTTACTCTAAGTGTGGTACCAAGCAAGGTATCAATTATACAAGTTAAGGACAGGTACACAATAGAACATTCTTCATAATACGGTCATTACAAAAACCAATTTAAAATGAGAATACAAATATCAGCAAGCACAATGTATAAGCCTTTTATAGTAAGAACGAAAGGTACATGTATATACAAAGAAAACAATTAATATGTAAATTACTAATGTAAGTATGTAAGTACTACAGAGTGAGTCAAAAAAAAATTACACCTAGACAATTGCTAATTATTTAAAAAATCATCTGTGAACAGTAAATTATTATACATCTTATGAAAGAGTGTTTTATCCCAAATCATTTGGTACCATTTTTGTGTGGTATGTGTTCACGCTTGGATGAACACGAGGCATTGTTTGCGAGAGTGCAAAATTCGACTTGCGCCAAAGTTGCTTATGTGATGTTTGAATAAAACAATTTGGGTTGGGGTATTAATTCGGTCTTTGCAGATCCAAATAACATCCCTAACAAAATTAATCATGCCACACATATAAAATATCGAATATCAAATATCAACGAACATTTGTGCGCGTGTGTGTGGGTGGTGTGACTTTGCCCTTTGCAAAAAGCATATGCAATGCATTTCATTTGATACATCTAATTCATTCTCTCACTCCATTAATCCCAACACAATACATACTGTACGCATCTCTTTGGCTCTAGTCGATTTTTGCACTCTCGCACGCAATGCCTCGTGTTCATCCAAGTGTGAACACATACAACACAAAAATGATACCAAATGATTTGGAATAAACACTCTTTCATGAGATGTATAATAATTTACTGTTCATAGATGAATTTTAAAATAATTAGCAATTTTCTAGGTGTAAACTTTTTTTTGACCCACACGGTATATTGGGGTTGGAACTCCAAAATCTGGTTATGCCATAGAACAAAGTGAAGGAGGTGTCTAGTCATTATATGATAGAAATATGAGTATAAGGAGTATAAAAAGACAATTAACTTATACATTTAAATTTGTTCATGCAATATCAATAACCACCGATTCAAGAATGAATGCAAGGGTATAATCTAAGTAAAATCTTCATCATTTCCTTGGTCATACGAAAAGAAAAGATATAGTATACGTTCGTGATCGGCCATTCATATTTTATGAAAAAACAATAAACAGTGGGTCCCAGAAAAATCGAAACCGGATTAATAGCAGAGGTTTTCTATTATATATAATGAATAAGCAGTTATGGTACGCTCTGCTTCTTTTCTTTGATTTGATGTACAACTTATTATTCATAGTTCAACGTCTGAGTGAATTAAAACCATTGACAGTGGTGCTACTAACATTTCATTTGCATGCACAAATTGCAACTTTGAGTGAGTTTCTAAAGTAGTATACATAATAGTTTTGAAGAAAAAAAAAACAGAAAAACATTGCAACAAATTTATAATTTTCTCTTTCACATTACACCTTATGCGTGGAAAATGAATAGTGTATGCATGCCAGAGGACGAGTGAAATTAAGTCATGCTTGATTTATGCCAAAATAAGTGGATGATTTACACCCGTAACTAGGATTTAAGTGTGTGAGGGGGTAGGGGGGGGGGGAGGCTTGCGGGCGGGGGTATCTTCCAAGGGCAGCCGGGCGTCTGGGTGTCATAAAAGTTTACTATTCATTCCATAAGTTGTGAATCTGTCTGGTTGCAAGGAACATCGACTAAAGGGGTACAACAGGGGACGCCCGATGTCTTTGTCACAAAACTCATTTGATTTTTAGGGGCGGACTGGGACTGAAAAAAATAGTTTTTGTAAGTTTGAAGCGAAAAGTTAACTCAATATATTAGATGCATATATCAATCGCCCCTCAGGCCACAAATCGACTAGACCTTGATCAGGCCAAAAAGAAAGGGCGATTCGTGGCGAAAATTCTCCTAACTCCCCATGCCAAAATGCCCTGGATGTTTCCTTAGGATACATGTTACTTTCTTTTTCTAACACAAATTGGTAGATGTTGTCAGTGGGAACCCCTTTTAAAAAGTAATTGCACACGCGTCGATTGAGAGAGAGAAAGAGAAAAGAGTGTTGGGCCAGGGATGAGGGTTTGACATCGAGTCAACTATTAACAAAAATCTTCAAAAATTAAATGACTGATTTCTTTTCCCTTTCTTTTACTAAATATTCTATGGTCAGGAAATTCAAATCCTATGGATTTGTTGTTATGAATAACTATGCAACTTTATAATTTGCATAATTACAGTCTTTATCTTTTGTTTAAAACAACAAACAAAACAATTGTATACATCATTCTACGCCATTGTTGATTCGAATCTTAAACATTCATCCAACATCCGCAAGACCCCAACCCGAACCCCCGCAGTACCGACTTCATGATTCTTTTTTGCATTCAATGGTCATGTCCTCCTATGGTTCTCTAGTTGTATCTGTTTTTGGAAGAAGGCACTCAGTGACCTGTCCGAGACATCTGTAAATGGATGCAGAGGATGAAAAGTTAATCCATTGGACGTCGTAACGATTTAAATACACTGTGGTCATAATGGTGGAATAATTGTTTTTACCCCAATTTATTGAATCATTTTGACAATGATTTATTCCTAATAGATCTAGATAATAGTATACATTCTCAGATTTTATTGAATGACAATTGGAGAATGTTTGTTTTGCGTGACTGCTAAAGCATGTGTGTGCTACTATGCTAATAAACTAGGGGACCTACGTCCTTAAGTCATAACTGACAGTAATGGGGATCAATGCCTCATAAAAGGGCACTAATATAGCACATCGACACGGCTTTTATCCTGGGGGGCTCACAGTAACGAAGCAATTGCTTAGCCAATGAATCATGACTGTACGCAGCGGGCGCTAGGGTACATCGACGCCCCCACAAAAACAACAAATCAAAGCAATTGCAATAAATTTTCAATAATTCATTGCATTTTACCTCGACCCCCAACATAAAAAAAATCCTCTATGTGGGCCTGCCTTGAACCGTAATGCATGAACATACAGAGGAATTTTTTCTGTTGGGGATTTGGAGAAAATGCAATGAATCATTGATTATTTATTGTATTTTCTTTGTTTATTTTTTTGTGTGGGGGCGTCGAAGTACCCTAGCGCCCGCTGCGTACAGTCATGGCAATGGCCTCGTTACTCTGAGCCCCCAGGATCAAAACCATGTCGATGTGCTATATAAATGCCCTTTTATGAGGCATTAATCCCCATTACTGTCAGTTATGACTTAATGACGTAGGTCCCCTAGTTGATTAGCATAGTAGCACACACATGCTTTAGAAGTCACGCAAAACAAACACTCCCCAATTGGCATTCAATAAAATCTGAGAATGTATACTATTATTTAGATCTATTAGGAATAAATCATTGTCAAAATCATTCAATAAATTTGGGGTAAAAATAATTATTCCACCATTATGACCAACAGTGTAGTAACGGATCCAAGACTTTATTAAAGGGGAGGGGAGGGGGGGGGGGGGCACGTGCCTCTCGTCTGCTAATTTTTCTAACGTGTATGGGATTTGGCGAGCGCCTCTTGCGCCCCTCCTGATCAGCTTCTGTTAGATGTTAGGCTATAGATGATATCGCTTTACATAATTTATTGTAGACCCATGATTTATACACCATTGAATATTTGAAGAATATGAAATTTCGCCTTTTTATTTCTACAAATAATTTAGTATGCCTGTATGAACCACATTGTGGAATCTGAATTTTAAGTTACAGGACTATCAAAAATGAAATAATGATGCGGTCATATTTAAACAATTAAGACATTAACTTTTTGGCCATTATTTCTTGAACTTGAGTCTAAAAACATTTGTCAAAGGGGTCGACAAACTCATAGGCAAATAAATAGTAACGAATATGGTACATCATTCGCTATATTCACCATTAAATTAAGGTTTGATCTTTAATTGACGTCTTGGGACCTTGTGACTGAGCTTGTGACTGGTAATGTCAATAACTGGTATGAAAAATGGATTCTGCACAACCCAATACCACACAATCATTTTACACCATTATCTATATTAGGCCAAATATAAGTCCCAGATGTAACACTTTCTAATGTAAATTCGTCCAGTTTACGAATTAGAATTTTTTTTATTTGACATTTCAGAACCTGAACTTGACCTTGAATGGGGTGGATTCACAATTAAAAGCACCCTCACAGGCAATCTGCGATAGACCCATTTATCGGCTCACGGGTTGACATCTTTCAACCAGTGCAGCGCAATTAAATGCTAGCTACCAATCGAAATGACCAAAGTGGTCCAAACCGTATAAATTCATTAAATGGGTTTTATTGTTTTGACATTAGCGTACATTTTCAACTTGAATTTATATATCAAATCCCATCCATTAATTGATTCTGATTGAGAATTGATTGGATCATTCTGACCACTGTTCTAGCATGAGGGCACTTTTTAACATAAAATTGGCCCATTAAATCTCCCTTGCTGGTAATGACGATTGGAAATATTACCCACGACCAAGAGTGACCACAATGGTCAGTATTGGACTAAAGGTGCCCGAAATGACCCAAATGTCGTGAGTAGGGTCAATCATTCAAACCATCCCCACCAAAAATCCCAGTTAAATCACCTCCTCTCCTAGGGTATATAACAAATGATATTTTTGTCGACTTTTTCCCATAATGCATCACATGAAATCGACTAAACAATGGGTATCGTTATATGGCGCTGTAGATTGTGAATCCACCTCAGAACCCCTCCAGATATCATGCATCCATATGAAAATTTGGTTCAAAAAGTAATATGGCTATATACCAACGGTCATTTGTGCAAATGATGAAAAGGTACGCTTAAATAGTTCCTAAACCACATATGATCACAAATTAAAAAACAATCAACTGAAAAGACTTTTCTCGATTCGTGAAATATCATGTCGACTGAAATTCGATATGGTCCTTACTGCTTACCAACTTTGTTTAGTCTTCGTTTCGATCCTCAGCGATGAAGACATTCACGGTGTAATCTGGGTCATCTACAAAGGATAAACAAAATTGATATAATACACAAACGTTACTTCAAATTTAAAGGAACTTTGTCAGGATGACAAAGCTATGAAGTAGTTTAATAACACAATTCTGTAATTATTTACATTTAAAATGAAAGGACCAGGATCAATCTGATTTTTCATTTAGTACTAAAGGAAAATAAGAAACACCTGTCATGCTTGTTGTATACCTGTTATAATGGCGAAGGTAATTTCTTAAATACCTCCTCCCCCCAAAAAATAGAAATAAAAATAAATAAAATAAAATTAAATAAAAATAAAAACAATTAACAAATTTAAAACAAATAATAATAATAAATATATAAATAAATAGATTTAATCTATTTTGTAGGATTTATATTTTCCTGGTCCTGGTTATGTTAAAGAGGCATGTTCCCCGTATTCCAGAGGGCGTTCAAAATACGTACCCGCTGGCGGACGGTGCTAGCTACCTATTGACACCAACAGAATACGGCTCTTACGCAGATGGCATGTTCCGAATGCCCGGACAATACCGATTATCGCATACATGTGCCGAAGTAATGCCAATCGCAGTTCGGCTCTAAGATTCGGCTGCTGTTTCCGCCCACTTTCGTGACGTCGCGATCGTCAGCGATCAGCTGGCTTGGCGAAGGCAGGCCAGGCCGCCGCGCGTACTTTGATTGACAGCTGTATGCAAATTAGAAGTCGATCTTCGGAACCAAGATGGCGATGACTAGAACAGCGATAACTACACTGGCGGGAACGTGCCACTTTAACATCCATCAGTCTATTCGATAAAAAAAGAACTTCCTCAATTCCCAGTCAGACCATGAAGCTTTAGTCATGCTAGTATGCCCATGGGAATTCTCCAAATAGTCTATTGTTTTCGAGCAGACTTGATTCCAGGCAGCGAAGTAGATCTGCTTTAACTCCAAACCGCATTTTCCTCCAGTTAACAAAACTGGCGGGGCTGTCTGGTTTTCATGAGAGAAAAAATTGTCCATATCTCCATCCCTTGGCTGACACGAGATGTACATCCTCAAAACGAGACCACAGTCACTCTTAAGTGCTGTAAGCTGTGCCTTCTGTTTTAACATAACCTTCGCCGGCTGCCGACTGAAAAATGGCAACTTGTTCGTATGAAGTGTCAGAGGTAAAAATGTCAGAGGTAAAAATGTCAGAGGTAAAAATGTCAGAGGAAAAAATGTCAGAGGAAAAAATGTCAGAGGTAAAAATGTCAGAGGTAAAAATGTCAGAGGTAAAAATGTCAGAGGTAAAAATGTCAGAGGTAAAAATGTCAGAGGTAAAAATTTTATTAATTTCAGCGCCGCTTTATTTTCTTCTGTCTGTAACTTTTATTTATCTTCCTGCCCGAAATTAGGACCTTTTGCCCAATTATTGCCGAGGGGAGACAGGTGGGGGGGGGGGGGTGCATCCTTCGTAGTGACCCGGCTGCCTCCCCCTCATATGCCTTTGTCTAAGCAAGTGATACTGGTACACTGAGCAAACTTCTGGGAAAAAGGAATGTCTAAAATCGAGTAGTTTGGCCATGAATAATTATAGGGTGAGTTGTGGCTCGATGGTGTAATCATTAAATAAAAAGAAAAGACATCACAGCCCCCTCCCCCCAAAAAGAAGATAAGATATCACACTGTGAGTCCTCCGCCCCCACTTCACCTGAAGATTGATGGACATTTTAAAATGTGGCAATGACTACTATAAAATGTAATTTCCTACCAATGCATATTTCCAACAATTTCAATTTTTGTGGGCTTGATACTTTGATACCTTGATACAAAGCAGAAAGCCGCCCATGTATCAAATGATAACCGCACCATCACATTCCAGAGAAGCGCGCGCTTTGCAAAGAGTTGATCGTCGATCACTATTGCGGTATAAATAGTCTGGGAGAACATCAATAAGCAGATTGATACTCTGATACAAAGCAGAAAGCCGCCAATGTTACATCAAATACTAACCGCACCATCACATTCCAGTGCGCGCTCTGCAGAGGTCTGTTTAAGCTACATCGTTCTATAACTATTTGCTGTGAGAGATCAAACACTGAAATTGACAAATATTTATTCATGAGTAGCATATCAGAAACATAGTTTTACTGTACACATTTATAGCATCATGATCAAGGGAGTCAATCCGAATTAGAGCATGGGGGGAGGGGGGGGGGGGGGGTGGACACACAATTACATGTCACATTTACAGTTACTTTCATACCACGTTATGTTGCTACACACACACTCTCTCTCTCTAGTTATTCCGTTTCACGGCATGTACTTTCATTGGTGACCGGTTCATTCATTGCCTTTTTTTTTTTTTTTTATCTTTGACGTTTCATTACATTTTTAGAGAAAGAAGACGATTTGTTGTATACCGTTCTCGACTCTTAATCCTTGTTTGAATTCAGTTACCCCCCCACCCTCCCGCGCGGAAGCTTTGACGTTACATTAAATTATTAAGAACTTCTTTTCTGACAAAGCATGGGGGTACATTTCACCACCTGAAAATTCGTGTGGGGGGGGGGGGGGACCTGTCCCCCCGTCCCCCCCCAGGATTGACGCCCCTGATCATGATACTGCTTGCATACATGATAATATTGTTTGAAGGATATTTGATGCAGGATTTCTACAAGGTGTGCTGGCATACACTGTATACGACAGTTTCCAGCAGGTACATATTCGTACAAGTCTACACATTAAACAAAATGCATCATGAATTTGGCAGAACAAAAACAGTTGAAATTGAGGTACTTATACTGTATTTCTCCCACGTTTCTTAATCACAAACATTATTTTTTTTAAAATATAAAGTTACGCAGTGTTATGGTCGAAACTCGAAAGCACATGACAAAATACCTGGGTAGATATGTCTCAACGTTTACCACTTGTAGGCCTACTATCTGACATTCTTCAAGCGAAGCTTTAATATTGTTTGTTAAACTTTTGTAATAAAGTATTGATGAGAGGGACAAAGCATCCGTGTCTTTTTATTAATGTTTTCTTGTCATAACAGTCTTTGCTGGGATGGACATGAAGATGGGTCTAATTACTTAATTTGTGGAATTTCTGTGCGATCTTTATAACTGATTCCCTGTTGTAACTCATTCAATCTTAATATTCTATGTTCTTAGGCCTACTTCCTCAAAACCAAATAAACATTAAAACATCAACCAATTTAAAATATCGAAAAATGATAGAAATTAATATATGCAAACCATTACAAAATATAAGTTTCAAATTTATTTTCCACATTTTATTATCCTCAGGACATGTACGAAGTACACTACACAGTCATTTATAAAATATAATAGACTAGCCCAGTAGCTTACATCTTGACATTTTGTGTGATAAAGTGCCGAGATATTATGATGGCACCAATTTTTCCCCCTACATTTTTTTTGTACCTGACATTTTTTTGGTATCTCTGACATTTTGACCTCTGACATTTTTTCCTCTGACATATTTACCTCCGACATTTTTTCCTCTGACATTTTTACCTCTGACATTTTTACCTCTGACATTTTTACCTCTGACATTTTTACCTCTGACATTTTTACCTCTGACATTTTTACCTCTGACATTTTTACCTCTGACATTTTTTCCTCTGACATTTTTTCCTCTGACATTTTTTCCTCTGACATTTTTACCTCTGACATTTTTACCTGGCACCGTCGTACACTGCTCTAGCCTTTCTGTCACAAACTTTGTGTACTGCTCAATCCTTCTCCCCGTTTCAGCCAATCGGGTGCCCATGATATGTCGCTTGTGCCAATGACTAGTAGGTCTTGACTTTGTTCTAGAAATTGATTCCCCATCTCTTTCAGTACTGTCAGAAGTTCCCATCCCTCAAGAATGCTAACTGCACTCCAGGTTGCTGGTCATGGTGATGTTGTCTAGTGTTAGCAGAACCGTTATTTTGCTTTATTCAAACTCTGTACTGATCCTTTAAATTACTTAGAACCGAATTAGACACAAAGTAACTTAATAAAGAACATCTTACCAGTATTATTGAGCAGTAATGGATAGGGGCAGTTTTCCTGACTTGAATTGAGGTTTTTACCGTATACTGCCTAGCTGCCCACTGACCATGCTATGCATATGGTCAGTTACAAGTTTGGTGCTATAATTAGTGTAATAAACTAACTGATAGGGATTACGATGGAGACTATGCAGGGGAACCACTCCTAAAGAAATTTGAGAACATAGGGGGACAAATAAATGGGAAAACTCTTTGTAAACATTCAAAACTTGCTATTTTTAGTCAATTTTGACCTTGACCTTGACGTAATGCAAAGCCCTAAGTTCTGGCGTACTCAAAAGTATTACCAAATGAATTGGCATCCCCAAGTTTGGTGGAAATGACACATTAAACGTTTTTCTGGACTATTAGGTTCAAAAGTTAAGCGTGTTTGTACATAATTAGACCATGCGGACTGGCGACCATTTTGGATTTGACCTCTCAGGGTCATCAGAGGTCAAATCTGACTTCCCTCCACATCTGAAAATAAATCTTATGGTCTAAACTAACTATGCTAGAAGTTTCATGCTTTTCTCAAAAAGTGCACAATTTTCATTACATGGGAGCTTATCCGCTATACTACAAAGAGTGACAGAGAATAAAAGAATAGTGCCAAAACTGCGTTGGATTAGTACCGAGTATACCTTCACGGGATCAATTAACGCAGGTAATAACGCAATCGAAGTGACACCTCGTGTGCACCTAGTGTTAGTATTATACCGTACAAAAGGTGAATAGAACATGAACATTGAATTGAGGACGCATGCAGTTATTGACTCCTCAAGCTGGATTAACCGCAGGTAATAAAGCCCTACAAAATTGACACCTAATACGTTAGGCGCGGGTATAAAACAGATGATTGTTAAAATGCGATGACATTTTGATTTTGTCAATATTTCTTTTTATTAGCAGAGCAGATATGACTGTTCATTTTTATGCATTCCTGACAAGATTATTTTTCATAGTTGAGAGTGGACGGAGGAAGACAGAGTGCGCCTTTAACTGTTCTCCTTTACTGCGTCGACCGTCGAGTATTTGACTATTACTGCAATCGTTGGCCATTATGCTGTTTAATACTGCTACACCTAGATTATTTAGTGGAAAGGTATGGAAATCTTAGTTTGGGCCGACCCTTACACCCATTGCAAAACCAACAACCCTTTTGATGAAATTCATGTGCATAGAACAAAAAAATGTTTCTGGTGAAAAAATATTATAGACCTAGAAGAATCGTTCCAATACTATTTCCGTTGCAGTATAACTCCTGTAGGCTCAATAAGTAGTCACATATTCTTTCTTCGTTATGGACTAATTAAATGAAAAACCGATTTGTCATACTCACATGTATCATGGACCACACTGTCTAAAAATATGGCATGGAAAGAGTTTGATCCGGCAGCTATAGGTTCGTAATACCTTGAACAAAAAGAGGACACTAATCGATTACAACATCAATTTTTTGTTATCGTCATGATCGGATAGGTCTAAAAATAACAGTTCCAGCAATAATCGAGACAATATGTGAATTACTAGGATTTCTATTAAAACTTCACACGTATAGGCATTAATATTACATTATCTTGACAAGTAGTTTACAATAGGTTACATGATTTCTTATTGAAGAAAAATTGTTGAAAACAACCCAATATGGGTTTAGGAAAAACCATATTTTCGCACATAACGCACGCGGATTGGATAAATTCCGTCTTTCGCATGTTTTGGATTCCTAATTCTTTCCATCAATTCCTTTTAATTTGAGTCATTTTTTACTCACGAAATCGGAATACACGCGCGCAAAATATGTTAAAATCATACCGATGCTAAATCAAGTTGGCCTAAACTATTTATCTCATTCGCGACAATTGACCACATTGTGTGGTTTGCCGTGTTCACAAGAAAATGAGAACGTCTGTTGACCTCAAAGTTCGTCAGACTCTGCAGAAAAATATTGTAGATATATTGACTGCTATGAGGAGCTTGGCTGTTTCTATAGGTCCAAGGGGACGTTGCATCCTGCCTTGACCCCGAGACGCGCCGCGGTGTCCCCGGGAGCCAGTATAGAAACAGCCATGTCTCAAATATTAAAGCAGTCCATAAATCTTTTATAAACCGAATTCACAAAAAAAAAAAGAATTCTTACCTTATTCTTTTCTTGAGTAAAGATTGGTTAAAAACACACAGAAAATCTGTGACACTGTCCGTTAATCGTCGGTAGAAAGTTGCCTGAATGTAAAGATCATTCGGGAAACGCACACACTAAGCGACCAAATCGCAAACACACTATGGTATCCGCGCTCGCACAAACTGTTTCCAAGTGAACCTATGGGGATCTGAGCAAAATTTAACTATTCCGCCCGTTGGGCATATTTAAAGAAAAAGTATCGACCGTTAAGCGGGCATGGCTAAGATCACGACTAATTAGATGGCTAGATTTTTAAAAAGAGGTCTACAATAACCAATAACAGCACTCTCTACTTTGTCGTGTAAAAAACCTATCCAAAGTTATGAAACCAAAAAGGACGAGCCTACATGAATTTTCATAGAAGCTGTTGTTGCCCGCCAATTCTGCCCAGCAACAAGGGCATGTTCGCTCGCGTTCGTGAAAATGATTTCAGCTATCGCGATGCACGCCTTCCCACCGGAGTCTGTGTATTGCAGTTAGATTGCGCGGGTTCCGCCCCCTCCCACTTCGGGAACGGAGGGACAGCATTCATGTTCCTAAAATCTCCGATAATGGGGTACTTTTCACGCAACAAAATTCGGCTCGTAATACACAAAATATCGGCCCGTATTAACTTTACACACCGGACTTAGGGGGTGCTTTTAAATAAAAGGGAGTGAACATGCATACGCGTACCCTAAATAACACTAGGCTGTTTCGCAACTGGCGACGCGACCTTCTACAACGCTTATCTTAGCGGGGGGTCTCATACAGAGGAAACATTTCGTCGTAGCGTCCAAACCTACGACGGTATTCAGCCGTATTAGCGTCGGGAGTCGAGCTAGTACGGGGTGGCGAGCTCATTTAAATACCCCGTAGTCAGCACTTGCGTCGCCGTGCGAAAAGTCCCTTATGAGTTTGTGTGTGTCTGTGTGTGTGTGTGGGGGGGGGGGGGGGGTCGGGTACCGACATCAAACCCGTCCTATTTTCTCTTATATATATATTTTGTGTGTGTGTGTATTTCTGTTCGCTGTCTCTATGTTCTTTCACTTTATTGCGGAAACATTGTTATTTTTGTCATCTTGGAAGACATATATTGTGTGTTATATTTGTTTCCAGTAAATTATGGTAAGTTTTGTTCGAAGTGAGCCAGTTTATCGCACACAGCTTTATTCGCTGTGTACAGTGTGAGTTTACACCTAGAAAATTGCTAATTATTTTTAAAATCCTCTATGAACAGTAAATTATTATACATCTTATAAAAGAATATTTTATCCTAAATCATTTGGTATCATTTTGTGTGGTATGTGATCACGCTTGGATGAATAGGAGGCATTGTTTGCAAGAGTGCAAAAAATAACAGGGGTCTAGGTCATGTTTGCTCTACGGCTAAGATACGGCGGCGACGGTGGCCTTAGGGCGCATTCCTATCTTTTCAGGCTGTTCGGGTTGCCAAGGGATTAAAACTTTTTTTGTTCTAGGTTCGCCGTAGCAATTATTCATATATACACACCGTAGACCATGCCGTTGAGCGATCCCGCGGCGACCATACGTTGGGCGTACGGTGGCATTGCGGTTGCCTTGGGTCTACCTTGGTATTTGTC
This sequence comes from Strongylocentrotus purpuratus, assembly GCF_000002235.5. Lineage (NCBI taxonomy): Eukaryota > Metazoa > Echinodermata > Echinoidea > Camarodonta > Strongylocentrotidae > Strongylocentrotus > Strongylocentrotus purpuratus. The sequence goes on from NW_022145595.1 coordinate 21,757,445, forward strand.
AAAAACCTACGGCCGCAGTAAGGATGCCCTAAGGCGACTGTGTGTCATCACGTCAAAACCCGTACGGCAGCCGCAGGTTTTTGGTCACCACAAATTCAAAATACGCCGTGCGGCTACTAAACATATGTGAATGCTACCGTATGTGACCGTAGGAATGCTGCGGCGGCCCTATAATTGATGTAAGCCGTATATATATTTAGTCTATAAAGGATGTTGTCAATATATGATTTGTTCTTTGAACATATACTAATATTTTTACCAATATATTTTGGCAATCTATAACATCTCCTCCATTGTCGACGAATATCTTATCATGTTCATTACTCAACACACTGTTAATCGGTGTTTATTTACGTCGGTGAAGGGCAATTTGTTTACCAATTGCAATAAGAACAACCCGAGGCAAGAATCATTCATTTGAATGAATATGCGATACCCGGTCAGGTGAGCATATTTTGATACCTCATATGTGACACTGGCAGCTCACACGTTTTTTTTTTTTTTTTTTAAATCTCTTTCTTTCTTTTTCTCTTAAACACTTTTCCAAAAAAGTGAGGGATGAGGGGCTCGAGCGCCATTCTACAGGCCTTCTAAATAAGCATATTTTTGACGGACTGTAAATTAAGGGATTTTCTAACTTTCCAATAAACGCATAGAAAAGTATAGTTTACTCCCAAAATGGAGAAAAAAATCCCAGAAAATCATGTCATTTCAGCAACATTTGTAAATCACTGGACGAGGTATCGAATTAGTAAAAAAACATGTTAGATTTGTTTTTGTTTGCCCCCACTATCAGTACGTCATTGTTCAGGGGCTCATGTCTTCTCACCCTTATAAAAAAAAAAAACACGTTTTCCCATCCTCTCACAATATTTTCACGATATGCGCGCATCGCTGTCGTCAAATCCTCCATTGATAAATATAGGGGCATGCGGAATGTTTAGGAAATTTAAGGTCTGTTTACTCTCCTTTTCTTTGAATGGAATATTAATTTTAATTCAGGTTTTATTATTTTTTATTTTCTATATGGTTAAAATATACAAACCTTTTTTTTTTTTTTTTTTTTACTCCTTTACTGTTTCTCATCGTAGTTTTCTTCACTGCTACATATCCAGCGATTGGCGACAATTTGTGCCGGTGTCGACAATTTGTGCCGCCAGCTTTTGTTTTCCCAGCACAAATTGTCGACAGGGAGGCAAAAATTGAACTCAGCAAAACCGACACAAATTGTTGCCGTCGACTGCTTTAGCGATTCACGATTGTGACTTACCATCCAATCTGTTTTGAGCATTCGCTGCACACTGTAATTGTGTGCGTCGTATCCTCGAAGTAAGAGCCTAATTGAGATGCCTTGTGAAAAAGATCATACAAAATAGAAAATGCGTGTGCATATTAAACAAGCATCACCAATCAAAGAGAGAATAGAAATTGAATAAACGCTAGCAAAAACTAGATCCACATAATAATAAAATAAATTAATCAATAGACATAGTTTGATAAAAATACCATCTTCTGCGGGATTTATTTTGGGGAGTCAAAATATGTCGAGGAATCACTTTCTTTGGAGTGGAAATGTGTGTGTTGTGTGTGTGTGTGTGTGCGCGCGCGTACGGGTGTGTATGTGCGTGTGTGCGTGCGTGTGCATGCGTGTGTGTGTGTGAAAGACACGTTGATAATCCTTAGAATAGAGGAATCAACTTACAAAGGAGTAATTTAAGCTTTACTTTCACTTTGATTTGGGTTCAACTCCAAAAGACGTAGTCCATATTGAAGACAAAGACAGAAAATTAAATGGGCTCGAAAAGTTACGTTCGCAATAGATTAACACGTGAAAACATGTCTCCTTCTCCTTAAAATGTCATGTCTTATTTCATCTTTTCAAAGTTTGACTTAATGTGCACTAGAGGAAGCATGGAGAGTTCGGAAAAACACATTTTACGACTTTACTGCAGACGCGATCTCTACATCCCGATTTATGATTTGATAGCAATCTACCGGTATGCCATGTATATGAGACCTGTTCTTGAATATGCGTCACATGTTCGGTCTTATCTGTCGCTTACTCGGCTGCTCGACAATCCGATGACATTTAAAAGGTCAAGAAACGAGTGTGCCGGATTGCTCTCGGCGGATACGATTCCTACCATGGAGCTTTGGTCTAGAAACGTGTACGTTAATCCCGGCAGCAGTAAATACCTCATGTATATATACACCAATAGTTGCCCGTACGCTCTTACTCGGACCAACTTGCCACGAGAAAATTAACACGACCTTCCAACGACCAGCGCAACTTACGCAGAGATAGATATTCCCGGGTGTAAGTGAGAGCAGAGCCATCTATACACAGAGTTTGGCCAATCCCAGACTACTGTCATTCAGTATGGTGTACCACAAGGATCAGTGCTTGGTCCTCTGCTATTTTTAATTTATATCAACGATGTTATCAATTTGTCAATTTTATTTACATACTCACTATTTGCAGATGATACTAGTTTGATGTTATCCCATACAAATATTTTTACTTTAATGGCAATTGCAAATGATGAAATTAAAAAATTGTTTGCATGGTTTTGCTGTAATAAGTTGTTGCTAAATATTCAAAAGACAAACTGTGTTATTTTCAGATCCAGGGGTAAACGAATAGACCAGTTCACGGTTAACACATTACTGCAATGACCCCGAATATCCACAGATCTTCAAAACATGAAGAGGTCCTACTTTGTACATTTTGAAATAATCACACTTCTACAGCGATGGAGGTGCTACATAAATAGCCTTTGTTTCCCTTTTTCAAAGAATACTTCCACCTGTGTATCATGGAGTGCATAAATGAATGATGATTACATAACTTTCATGAGCACGTATCCAGTATTTCGTCTCCGTGTATTTCACAATTTGTTCTGCAATGACCTTTATCTGCTCAAGCTCAGACTGCAACCGTGAACTGGCTTATTCAAAACAATGTTGATCTTCTGGAGGTAGGAGGTCATAGAGTAGTTCGAAGTGAGCATGTTAAATTCCTAGGTGTTATTATAGATGAGTATTTGTCTTGGAAACCCCATTTGGATGCTGTAGGCATAAAGATTTCGCGAAGTGTTGGTGTCATATGTAGGTTAAGGTTTATCCTACCTAAGAATGTTTTGTTAATTTTATATAACAGTATTGTTCTCCCTTACCTTACGTATTGCAATGTTGCATGGGGTAACACTTTGAAGACTTATGTTGATAAACTTAAAATATTGCAAAAGAAAGTTATTCGGCTTGTTAGCAATTCTAACTTCAGACAGCCTAGTAAGCCATTATTCCTTGAGATGAAATTGGGGGGGGGGGGGGGGTTAAGGGTGTTCATGATGTTGTCAGTGATTCAGCTTTTTTCCTTCTAAATGTTTTAAATTCATATAACCTTGTGATCAGTTATTGTTAATACATGCTTTTTTCCTTGTAAATATGTTTTTAAGTTACACAACGTTGCCATTTCCTTGTAATAATTTGTGTACATTACCATGTTTTTTGTTGTTGTAAATGAACTTCTTGATCTCGGTTGGCGGACTCTGGGACCTGCTTGTTTTGGGGGCTCTGCGCGCGTGATACTGTATCGTATCCATGATCGATCGTATCCTACCATCTTTCATGTTTTGAATTGCGCAGATCCTTGAAAACGTTGGTCTCTTTGCCAATCCGCTGGGATTGAGATGTTCATCCTCCACAGGGGCCCCACTCACAAGCATTGCTTTTTGGGGTCTCAATTTGGATCATGTTTGTTCGTCATGATTACTATGCCATGTGTTTTTTAATAAACTGAAACTGAACTGAACTGAACTGAACCCGGTTCGAGTTGGACACAATACGCCATCTTGTGACCCAGTGAATCCAAATTTGCCAAAATCTGTGCATAGATGGCTCGTGAAAGGTCACATATACTCCCATGGGTAAGTTGAGAGCATCCACACGGTCAGCTTACGCTACCCTCTAGTCGTGTTAGCAAGTTATACTCCGGGATTTTTCTAGGAGTAAATATGTCTGGGCAAAGGTAGCTACACACACGGTCATCGTTCAGACGGTCAGTACTCCTACCTTTACACCTACCTCGCCATATTTACCCAGACTAGCTCTTAACACGACCTTTACCTTAGGGTAACTTGCCTCGATCCGTCTGAACAATACTATTATCAATCTGCTATTCCATCCATTGTTCGCTTAATAAAAACAAATCCGTCGCTCCTTAATCGAATGCATGCTTCATCAAATATATTATGGAAAACTTGTTCTGATAGGACTGCAGGTCGATTTTATTTATTTTATTATTTCATTAAATTGGTCATTTTTGCAGATACTGTGTAGTTTGAATAAGTGTAATGATGTATTGATTAAGCTATTTTATTGATCAAAATGTTATTTACCTAATGCTACACTGGTCAAAATTGTGTACCGAATTTTATTACTGGTTTTTATAAACACATCAACTGTAAACTCTTTTTTGACTATCAAACATATTTCATTCTTCTTTCTTTCTTTTCCCCTATTTTCTGATGTGTTTTCTCATTTTTCAAATGATTCTTCTGTCTCTTTTTTCTTCTTCTTCTTTTCTATTCTTTTTACCATATCAATGTAATAACTGAATGTCTTTTTTCATAATTGCCTGCTTTACATTGTACATTTTGCATGCATGTATTTTAACATCTTGCCGTTTTATTTGTAAATTCAAGATATTTCAGCTTTTAACTGTGATCTTGAATTTTTACTACTAAACCTCGTCAATTAAATTAAATTCGATATAAAAGAGGCTAAGAAAAAGTCGAATTAGACCCCATTAAAGGTATTACAAAGTTTTGGTATGCGGTCATGAATTTGGTTCAAATTAACATATTGGAAGCATATGCGTTCTTACAATATTCATTTATCGTTGTCCCAGTTGAAATCGCGTCTAAAGTTTTAAAATTATAAATAATAAACTCTTTATGTTGTATAGCTCCCTCTCAAGGTCAAGATATCAATTTAGCTATGAAACAATGTTTCTTGACTAAATCTTGACCCCCGATCAGCTATTCCCGTTTGGAAATCATATATCACAACGACATATTCTGAGATTTTCATGGTCGCAGCTACCAATATAAATGTACTTTTAAATGCATTTAAATACGCATACATTTGCAGAAATACACATATGGATATGTGTACTGAGTTCTAAAAATTCTCTTTCGCTGTTAAGGTTGGAAATTAGTTATATCGTCAAAGAGATTATTATAATACCTATTTCGATTCACCAACAAAGTATCATGATCGACTGGATTTAGATACCCCTGAGATAATTCTTACCCTTTCGTACACTGTCACGTCAGCAGTAGTCATGGTGATCACTTCGTGTTTGGAATCTGCAAGAAGGAATTAAGCATAATTTTTTAACCATTATGAAGACTCGATTCAGGACTGAACAATAAGGCCGTAATAAGCTGTATATATATATTTTTTAAATATAAGTAGGGTAGGTGCAGGGAATTGGAGACCACTAAGCTTGAACCCATCACTGTCTGTCCGAGTTGGCTCCAATATTGCTATAGCGCCATTCGTGGCCTTTAACAACACTACTGCATATATCCAATTTATTTCGAAGACTACAATGTGCTCTTTCTCCGAGAAAATTGGCAAAATTGACCAAGGTAACCAATTTTGATCGTAAAATTTTGCTTTGATATAAAAACACAATTTTCACTGAATGTTGTGGTGTATGCAGATATTTAGGAATGGATCTTAACAAGGTTTTAAAATGAAGTTTATGAAGTGTGCCAACCATCACAGAAAACTTATGGACATTGAATGTTGTGAATGGGTGTTGCACAGCACATTATGAATGGTGTCTGATCAGAAATGTGTGCAGGCAATGGGGGACACCAGGTTCAAGATTTATTATTATTATTGTTATTATTCATTTATTGGTATATAATGATCGACCAGCAGCACAAGGCTGAAAGGGTCAATTTACAAAGGTACAGTGATATAAATTATATACATGTACAATCGTATTACGAAACATAGTAAATAAATCTGTAACATAATGACAATACAGCAGAATTATATTGCGTTCGTTTATGTACATTACGTGAAAGGATGTACTTGCAGAAGATATACAAGAGCAGGGGAAGGTATATGGCTCATGAAAGAGAGAGTGATAAAGCGAATGGAATAGAGAGAGAGAGAGGATGGGAGAAAAGGGGAAGGTACAAAGAGAGAAAGGAAGAGAGAGAGAGAGAGATAGAGAGAGAGAGAGAGCAGGGAATGGAATGATCATAATTAAATAAACATATTATTCCTAATTACATGTTAAGAGAGTCAGATTTCAGCGAGACAACCATAATCATCATACAAGTACATGCCCGGCCCCCCCACTCAGAGGTCGGAATGACCGCATGCGTGTTGCCAAAATGTCCGGTAAAGGGGTACTTTTCGTGCGACAAAGTCCGGCCCGAGAATTGTAAAAAAAGGGGTGTATTTGACTTTTCAACCGGAGATTTCTTTAAAAAGGGGGTGTTTTTCTTTTTTTCTCTGATCTCTTTGGACTCCTGAGAAATTATTCCGAATTTAGGGGGGTACATTGAGCATTTTTCCTGATTTAGGGGGGTCTCCAAGGCAGGAAAAGCCCGCGAAAAGCCCGCGAAAGGGGGGTTCGGAAATGTTGGCAGTCCTCAGATAGGGGGTGCTTTCAAAAAGAGGGTACGAGCATATGCGTACCCTAAATAACACTGAGTGGGGGGGGGGGCCGGGAGTACATGCTAGAAGAGAGAAAGGGAAGGTTAAAAGAAGAAAAAAAGGAGAGAAGTTTGAAGAGAGAGAAATAGGGAGAGAGAGAGATTGGGGTCGGTTGTTGTGAATGTCGAGTATGCCGAGGACAGTCAATGACCCGATACTGGTTGTTTAATTGTCCATGTGCAGAAATATTTTTGGCCACATTGTTTTAAAATCGTTTCAAAATTACAGAAAGTTCATTGGCTGCATATATCTCTTTCAAAAAGTGTTTGACCTAACCATAACAATCCCATTTTCATTCAAACTGTATTTAAAATTTCTTGATTTGTAACTGTCCCTTATTACCTGCACATGCAGGTAATGAGAGACCTTTGGTGCTGACGTCATTAATCATTGTTATCTTATTAAAGGAAACCGAACCCCAAGTAATAACTTTACTTATTCGTAGAGATTTATTATATTATTGCCCATAAATCTACAAGATTCTCCACCAAAGTGTATGATAGAGGTATAAAGCAAAAATAAAGTACAGTTTCTCAACACGACATGGGCATCGCCATTTTCTTGATAATGTGACGTACTATGCGAAGTCGTTTATCAAGTAAATGTATTCAAATTTATGGATGCTTCTTTCCCAGACGTGTGTGGTGATGAAGCATTTCATTCACCTGCTATTATCCTTTGTACTATAATTGCCAGAACGCAAATTGCATAACTAAGTTAGTGCTTTTCTGGGGTGAAGGTTTCTCATAAATGAAATGGATTTGTCAACTGCTATAGTGTAGTATTATACAATAATTTTGTTACAATTGTGCCCCTGTTATTTATTTTTCACCTAATATAATTTCTATCATCTCAGTTATTATTTTTGTTCATCGAATAGTAAAGGTTTCGTTATTGATTTAAACATTCTTTCCAATTAAAGCTTGGTTCCTGATACATGTACAACTTCAACAGGTACGTCATATATGCAAGAAAATGGCTGCGCCCATGTTATGCTGAAAGGCATCACATCATGCGAAGAATATCTTCATTTATAATATATCTTGTACATTTTCGTAAGGAATATTGTACATCAAAGGGCAGGAATACATCTCATTTTTCAGAATACCCACACTTATTCTTTGGGTTTAGGTTTCCTTTAATCAGTTACATCATGCCCACAATTTTGTTACCAAATAAAGAGAAGAAGTTACTGAAGAGAATACAAAACATTCTGTATGTGTAACATTTTTGATGTTTATGTAAATGTGCTTAAGGGTCTCCAATTCCCGGCACTGACTCTATTTATTGATCATCTTCCGTGATATTTGTTTGTACAAAGCCCTAATATATACTTAGGTATATATTGATTTAGTTAAATGGATAGTTGAGTTCTGTTGCAGATGGCGCTACACAAAATCTTTTTTTTTTGTGTGAGATAATGAAAAAGTGAGTGTCAAATTTGAAAGAAAATACAATTTAAATGACAAAACCATCTTTGTTCGATCAAAATCGGATCAGAAACGCCTGAAATATCCATGAATATAACGATTTCTAATATTTGTGTACCACCACAAATATTCGATAATTTGAAAAAGCCGTTAAAAACGAAATGGCGCCTTTAACGTTGTATTTTAGCCAATGCCAATGTGTGCTTTTGTTGGCTTTTTCGTGTTGGTTATATTACGCACGACCAGCCGTCCCATGTATTGTTATTATTTATTATTTAATTAATAAACGGTCACCATATTTTTTTGAAAGAGATGCTGAATTGGTATGATCGGATTGGCTAAATTTCACACATTCTGATGTCTAAAGTTACCTTTAAGGTCCTAAAGGCCCGGTCACACAGAGGGAACGCATGGGGGACGCACGGCCAGCGCATTATGGGGCATTATGGCCTCCCTAAGATCTCAGCCGTGAAACGGCGGATCGCCGCGAAAATTTGCACGCATGTCAAGTGAAGGGTAAGTTTTTTTTTGTTTGAAAAATGAACTCGTTTGCATATCTATGGTAATTTATGCAAATAAGGTCATAAAATTCACTTTTTTACCCATAAATCATATAGTCTTTATATTTTAGCATTCTTTTTCACTATATGTATATGTTAGACCATTTGAAACAATAATACAACCATTTTTGGGGAAAAGTTAGGTCGTTCATTATGTTATCTCTTGTTTTGATAATTTCTGATGTACTTTCATTGTTTTTTAACTCATGTATTTTATTGTTTTTGTTTTGTTTTTGTTGTGCCATTTCATTTCTAACTACAATTCAAATATTTTGTCTCCCAAAACAGACACCTAAACTTCAAAAAAACAAAGACAAAAGGTCACTTGACTTTGTCAACTGAAGGTACGATTTTTCAAAAAATTGTTTTAAAAGATGTGAAAGACTCGAAAGAAAAAAAGTCAGCGAGCGGTAGGGCGCCATCCGTATGCGTTCTCGAACAATCAGGAAAAAATCGTGGAGGGGGGGGGGGGTCATAATGCCCCCGGCCTTATTAAGCAGTATAAGAGAAATTTTGAAGCTTTATACAAATGAAACTTATGACGTGTTTTAGTTTTAGTTATTCATTCATCCATATTATGATTGGCATCCATTGATGAGTATTTAAGTACTTCACGGTTGGTCATAAAGGTGGAATCAATTTTTTTTACCCCAGATTATGGAATGATTTTGACAATGATTTATTTCTAATAGATCTAGATAAAAGTATATATTCTCAGATTTCTTGAATAACAATTTGCGAGTGTTTGTTTTACGTGACTGATAAAGCATGTGTGTGCTACTATGTTTATCAACTAGGGCACTTACGGCAATAAGTCATAACTTACAGTAATGAGGATTAAAGGTATTACAAAGTTTTGGTATGGGGTCATGAATTTGATTCAAATAAACATATTGGAAGCATATGCGTTCCTACAATATTCATTGATCGTTGAAATCGAGTCTAAAGTTATGAAATTATAAATAATAAACTCTTTATGTTGTATAGCTCCCTCTTAAGGTCACGATATTACTTTAGCTATGAAACAATGTTTCTTGACTAAATCTTGACCCCCGATCAGCTATTCCCGTTTGGAAATCATATAGCACAACTACATATTCTGAGATTTTCATGGTCACAGCTACCATTGTACGGCCGTAGGCGCTATTTGAAATTCATCAAAATTTACCGGGAGCACCGGTAAATTGTTATATTCAATTTTTCTCGAAAACAGAAGTGTTTTAGGGGTTAATTTTTGTAATGCTTATAATACATCCACAGGGGCATCCAAATATATCAAAATGGTAAAGATTCACTATCCACCCAATTTTTAAAATTTCCCAAAACTTTGTATTACCTTTAATGCCTCACAAAAGGGCACTAATTTAGCACATCGACAAGGTTTTAATCATGGGGCCTCACAGATACGAGGCCATTGCTTTGCCACGGAATCATGAATGTAGGCAGCGAAGGCTAGCGTAGGGGGCCATGTCACACAGCCATGCCAAATCTCACGTCCTGAAATTGGCTTTCTTTCTGTGGCCGTAGCTCCATCATGTAGGGCCAAATCCGTACTCTTGTTTTGGATTTAGATACTTAAGATAGGTCCTTTCTAGCTAAATTAAAAAAATATACTCTAACGCTGACCGACTTTGCAAATATATATTGCCCTACAAATATGCCGTTTTCAAGAAAATTGCGAAATAACTTTCGCATCGATTCGCAGCGGTTTTGGAATTGGGTAGGTAAAATATGTAGCTAGATTTCTCAAGATTCAAAGATAGCATATCACATCAAAAACAGTTGGCAAGTTCTAGCAGTTGTGAGTTCAGAGTGTCGATGACATTCGAATGGGAGTAAAGTATATGTGTGTCATTAGCAATCTTTCTATATGCTGGCCAGTTTGGAGTAGATCAGCCCATGTGAAGAAGCTTGACACCACACTCAATAACACATATCGAAAGATAACAGGCTGTCTGAAACCAACAAAAGTTGAGGAGATATATTACCTCGCTGGCATTGGATCTCCTAACCAAAGACGCACTAACACCTGCCTAAAGGAACGGATGAAGCAGGCGACAGATGGCAGACACTTGTTATACGGCTACTTACAACCCCACACACGCCTTGTATCCCGACAAAGCTTCCTAGATTCTGTCCCACCACCTGAACAGAATCCTCTACCATCTGCCAAGCCCGTACTCATCAAAGGACTTAACCTGAAGTGGCCGGAGTGGCAATGCCTAAATCGAATGCAGACGATAATGGGGCGGTGTAAGGTCAATATGGCAAGATGGGGCTATGCCCATGAAGAAGATACTCTCTACGACTGCGGCGTAGAGACTCAGACGATGGACCACACCTTGCAGTGTGGCGGAACGGGTTGCACAGATGAATACCTGGCCCTTGTTAACCCTTACTGTACTGGGGGGGGGGGGGGGGGGCCTGGGAGGCCCCCCTCAACTTTTTTTCGGAGATTGCGCCGCAACCGCTTGGAATTTCGAATTGTCGTTTCGTGACTTTTTTTCTCAAGTCTTACGCACATTTTGATACCATTTTCGTCGAAATCGGATAAACCTGTAAGGTGTTACATAAAAGTTAGTATGCGCATGTCATTAAAAAGTGCTATCTAAATACAGGTTTAGATGTATTTCTTGTGGGAGATATAAATTGATACCAAATTGTTTTTATATGTTTCTCAAAGTAACTTGATTTTTTCCAAAACAAACGAATACATAAGAAATAAAACAATAGATGAAGTAAGAAATTAAAAACAATAAAATACATAAGAAAATAAATATTTGAAAATCGCATCAAATTTGAACAAATTGTCTTATTAATTACATCAAAATAACTATTTTTTTAAAACCCCAATCTATGGAATTATTTTGACAATGATTTATTCCTAATAGATCTAGATAATAGTACACATTCTCAGATTTTATTGAATAATAATTTGCCAGTGTTTGTTTTGCGTGACTGCTAAAGCACGGGTATGCTACTATGCTTATCAACTAGGGGACCTATGCCCTTAAGTCATATATGACAGTAATGAGGATTAATGCCCCACAAAAGGGCACTAATATGGCACATCGACACAGTTTTGATCATGTGGCCTCACGGTTACGAGGCCATTGCTTTGCCACTGAACCATGACTATACGCAGCGGGGGTTAGGGTAGGGGGCAGTTCCCACAAATAATTAAAAAAACAAAGAAAATGCAATAAATTTGCAATAATTCATTGAATTCCCCCCCGGTCCCCAACAGAAAAAAAAACCTTTGTACGGCCATGCATTATGGCTCAAGGCATGGGCACAATTTGTTAGACATATATAGGTATATACCCCTACATTGTGGTTACATTAACAGGGATGCTTTCAATATTTATTTCTCTTTGTACATCATACAAGATATTGTTTAAGCATCATACTTTGCAGTTGGGCGTGATGGTCTGAATATTCATATGCGAGCGAGGTCACAGTGCAAAAAATTACATCTTATAAAGAGAATTAAATCCATTCCTGATGGGGTTATACTCACATTCTCATAACGGAAGACTGAAAAGACCTTTGATAATTACCATAATTATATCATCTATGAAATCAATGCGAGTGAATGTAGCGAGTGAGCTTTGGGAGAAATTGCCCTAATAGTCACTTTAAATTAGGGGCACGTTTAAAAAGAGAAGATAAGGGGACACTTATCAAACTTATTTCTTATACCTGAAAAGAAGCACTCATCAGGGATTAAAACAGGAACTTATGAGAATGGTAAATGGGCATTTGTCGAAGGGATTAGGGCACCCATCATATTTTGATAGAGGCATTCATAAGAGTTGAAAATGGGCATTGATGAAAAGGGGATAGGTCCATTATTAGAAAGGAAAAGAGGCGCTTATCATTGTTAAAAAGGAAATTGTCAGAGGTGTAAAGGGGCATTTATCGCTCCTGAAAAGAGGCACTGACCAAAGTGAAAATGGGGCATTTATTAGAAGGAGAAGGAGCTCTTTTGTTTTAATTGGGGCTCTTATTAGATTAGAAAAATGGCACACGTGAAAATAAAAGGTGCGCTTATGGGAGTTAAAGTGGGCAGTTATTAAAAGGGGAAGAGGCACTTCCTACAAAGAAAAAGAGGCACTGGTAAAAGTAAAAGGGGCGCCTCTCAAATTTGAATAGGGTAATTATCAGAGGTGAAGGGGGGCACTTGTCAAAAGTGAAATGGGCACTCTTTAAGGTAAAATGGGCCATTTTGCTATGTAAAAAATGGCAATTCTTACGAAGTGATAGGGGCACTTTTCGTACGTAAGAAAGGGCACTATTGGGGTACTTGACAAGCCTCTGGCTATGAGGCTGGCTTTTTATACTCATTTATTCATTCATTCATTCAAAATGGTTTATTTCAAATATAACTTTCATCGCGGCGTTTAGCAAAAGTTGACAAACAAAAATGAAAACACAAAATGTAATATAAAACATTGCATAACATGATATATTGTTTCTGAAAAAGATAATCAGTATAGATACGAGAAATATAGCTTATTGCAACATATGTCCACGTTATCATGACACATGGGAAACGCTTGAGCTACTTAAATTCGGCTGTCTTCGCCGACACCGTGGTCCCATGTGGATGTCATCGTACTATGGCATTGTGAGGGGTTCACGTATTCGTGTTGCATTCCGAAGACATTCTGGCAGCTTCTTGTTTCCTTCGTATTGTCTTCGTGAGGCGATAAATGCCCGATGGCACCGATGATCACACGAAATAATTACGAAGATGACACGATTTGACAAGATGCCCTCACGATGGCCTTACGAAGGGCAACATGGACACACGAATACAACACGAAAATGAACCTTCGCAAGGTCTTCGGGCAATTTCTTGGCACGCCAAACATTTCGCCACTGCTCACAAAGTTGCTGCCGGAGCCTGAAAAATCCACCGGCGGTCATACGATTGCCCAGATGCCCTCACGAATCGCCCGATATGGCCCGATGTGTTTACGATCAGAGCCGAATTTGGAATTTTCCTTCATCGTGTGTCCATCTTATATCATCTTCGGGACAGTGTGCCGCGGGCATTAAGTAATCAAAATTTACAAATGAAAATTTAGTCATGGATTTCAACATAAACATGCAAGTTGCATCAAAAAGAAATTGTCCATACAGAAACGTCAGGAATAAACATAATCAATAAGCACTACATCATTCATTTAAATTTTTCATACTCTGTAAGTGAATTAATAGAAATTATTTGCATAACAATTCTTTCGTGTAATATGAAATTCACTCTTTGAACTCATACGCGGAAGGCCAAATTCAAATGTTATGCTAAGCTTTTGAGTTGCCTGCCACTACCACACAAACTTAGCCCACCTCGTTTATAAGAAATATTTTATCATAATACAAAACATTTCAGAAGTGTGTTTTTTTAATAGCGATCACTCCTAAATCAGAGAGGGCGTCCAAAAAGCAGCCCTTTTGACGAAATAAATATTTGTAAATAATATTTTAAGGAAATTTTGAGCCATTTTGAGTTTGTTGTCACATGAATACGAATTAAATCGTTTACATTTTAATACGAATTGGAATTGAGACTAATAAACGTCTAAAATTTCTTTCCGTTTTGTTAAAACACATTATAATATATAGATATGTACTGCTTTGAGAGGCCTGGCTGTTTTATAGGCTCAAGGGAACGCGCGCACATCTTGCCATGACTCAGAGGCGCGCCTGGGTGGACGGCGCGACGAGAGGTGATGGCAAGATGTGAAAGTTCTCGAGAGCCTATAAAACAGCCAGACTTCGAATATTAAAGCAGTCGATATGTCTTTTACATGCCGAATTAAAAAAAAATCTAGTAAGATTTTTTACCTCATCCTTTCATTGAGTAAAGATTGCATGGTTAAAACATCACGGAAAATCTGAGAAACTGTCTGTTTATCTTTGTTGGAAAAACAGACTGAATCAGTTTCAATTATTTGGAAATCGCAGACAAAAAGCATTGTATGGTGTCCGCGTTTGCACAAGGAAAATTTTAGCACGTAAACCAATGAGGATCTGAGCACAATTGATTTCTGCGGCCTGTTACCCGGGGCAACGGGCATCTTTAAAAAGACTATTGACCAGTAGGCGAGTATGAGGGGAATGGCTAAAATCACGACTGCAATTTCGACCAATCAGATGGCTAGATTTCTAAAGAGAGGTATATAATACCTTAGTGAACTTCTCGAAGGGAGCTAAAATAGGTATCCCCAATCTGAGCTGAGAAGGTGAACTGATCCGTAGACCACCCAACTCGAGGTCACTTCTGAGAAGGGGGGGGGGGTGGTCGCGGAAGTATTGGTGTCAGCAATAAAACTAGAAAGGTTCGCGCCATAAGCCCCCCCCCCCAAAAAAAAAAAAAAAAAAAAAAAAAAAAAAAAAAAAAAAATCTTCCGCTCGTCATTTTCAGGGCGCTCGTATTTAATTTAAAAAAAAATGAAAAAAATGAAAAAAATGTTTAAATAATGTTTTAAACGCCTAACATACCACTTTATGCATTTTGCAATGATCAACATTCGTCCCGTTGCCAGTTCGGTCTTTTCAGTACGCAAGTCCGTATTTATTAATTTGCCATTTTTATTTTTCTATGTCAAAATGCCGTTCATTAAAATCAGGTTCTGAGCATTTTTGAACTCATTTTAAAAGGTGCTGTATTTTAAAGCCGAGAAATACTTTCTGTGTTGGTCTTGATATTCATTGTACATATGTTAAAAAAAGATGATATTAAAATAGTCTTTTACTATATTAAAGTGTTTTATATACCTCACTTGAGAAATCCAGCCATCTGATTGGTCAAAATTGTACTCGTGATTTCAGCCATTCCCGTAAAGAAACGTAAAATGCCTAAACCATTTAATAGTCCAAGAGTAAAATCCCGGCAAAATTCCAGTTACCGGGAAATAATAAAATATTGCTACGATACCCATTGGTATACGTGTTAAAATGTTCTTTGAGCAAGCGCGGATACCATACATTGTGTGTGTGCGAATTAGTCGCTTAATTTGTTGTGTTTTTAATTACAGCGCAGCGCAGACGACCGGCGATCTCGATCGTACTAAATCCGTCCTAGATTCTACTTTCAGTTTCCAAACATGGCAAAAATGGCTAAAGAAACTCATTTTACATTTCAACTTCTTGATGATGATCGATTGCAAGACTTGATTAATCTGCTGGCAGCAAGAACACCAACAAATTCCATGAAATTCTCCTTAAAGATATTCGAAGACTAGATCTAGGCTACCTGCAAGTTATCAACACAGACCTCGATGGCGTAAATAAACTTCCAAATTCGGAGATGGACAACGTAGGCCTACTCAAAAAGTTTTACGCTGGTGCTAGAAGGAAGAACGGTTCTTAATACATGAAGAAGTCAATGTTAACTAATAGATTCGGGCTTCAGCGTCATTTCCTCAATTCTAACAATGTCGACATCCAAAGAGATGAGAAGGAGAGGCGGATCCATAGATAGAACGAGGGGGCAGAGATTAAGCATGAAGATTTTTCCAATTCGACGAGAGTTTTTAAGTGTTTTTCAGCAATGCTTAAACAAGCAGGAAAGGGAGTTGTGACTCAAAAACCAGCTATCTCAGCAGAAGACATGGACACAATCCATGGTTCGCTTGATTTGGATGATCCTGTAGGTCTTCAGGACAAGGTACTTATTGATGTTATGTTGTATTTTTGCAACCGCGGTCGACAGCTTTGAAATTTGTGAGGAATTAGGGGCAAAATGCTACATAGGTCTCGTCTAACTCTCAAAGATACACTCACAAAAAACAACAGTGCAGATAAACTAGAGAAAAGCCAAGGTGGTGTCATAAGTTGACTCTTTTTTCAGTATATAAAAGATATAATGACTGATTTGATATTCGAGGCATAGTTGTTTTTATACGCTCTCGGGGAGGTTACATCGACATCGTGCTATTACCCTCGGCACGCCTTGGGGCGATAGCACAGTGTAACCTCCCTTTGAGCGTATAAAACAACTATGTCTCTCATAGCAGTCATTATTACTATAGTATTAACTACGTTTGTTTAAATGCTTGACATCTCAATGATTTTTTTAAATTGTTATGATAAAACAAACAGTTAAAGAAAGACCCCCCCCCTCAAACAAAAAGGTCCGCCCGCCCACCCCTACTCCAGAAATTAAAGCAATCGAGGACAACAAAAGGATTTTTTGTTGGCATAACACCGCGTGCTCTCAGCTCGCCTCATATATCTATGGTGTTCATGAGAGATGGTCAGATTTGTGAACTTTTTGGCTACCTTCCCACCCCTGGCCGCCATTATGGGGCCTGCTGGCAAGATATTAAGCAAGACTTTAAGCTTATGGATACAACTAATGGACTATAAATAGGGTGATCATACTGCCTGTGCACACAGTCTGCCCCACGAACACACACACACACACACACACACACACAACAGCAGTCAGTTGGTAGAAATAGCAATTGTTGTAAATTTATTTAAAAAAATCTAAACAATATTTTAAATTTTTATTTCACATATATTTCAAGCGTACCTTTAACTACAATTCTGTGTAGTTTCATTGTTATAGGCATGTGGGATATATGTTAAACTATTTAATTCGAATATTGTCTTTTCAGCCTTGTGTGACATGGCCCGCTGATCGCCCATTGACTCGCACTGCTATTCTGCGTGATGAAAATGCACCTCAATGTATAAAACTCCCCTACAGAAATGCAATATCCTCATTTATAAAATGGCTCTAGTATTTAAGGATCGTAATTGGTCACCACGCGTCACATGACATGTACACATTTTTTTGATGCAAGCACAATTTTGCAGAAAAAAGCGCAAAAAAGTTATATTACACGTTACCATGGATATCCAGCGCGCGCGCGTACGTGTAGTATAGCTGCGCCTACGCTCCCTCGATCTGCATTGTATAATTATGTAGGCTACACGTAGCTAATATTGTACGCTCCACCATGATCCCCAGCCCAGCGTACGCGTAGCTTAGCTCTAGCTAGCTAGCTAGAGCGGGGTATTATTGTAGAAAGCAAATTCTTATTTTACTTTTGCTCTTGGATCTTGGATTCTTTTCCTCCTAAATACTCCGAAGAAGACTTTTGACTGGAGGTGGTGGAGGATGGACGATTACATTTTGGAAAAAAGTTCTTTAGTAACTGCATTTTTAAATGAGAGCGGGGAGGTTTGGTCGATGGTTGCTTGTTGTAGGTTGTTCCATGTCTTTACAGTCCTTGGGAAATATGAGTTGGCATAGACTTCCGAGTTGGTGTGGCGAATTTCAAATTGGTTGGAGTGTCCTCGTCTACGTCTGTCTGGCTTAGGGTTGGTGTGAAATTGGTAGTGGATGTCGAGTTGTCCCTTGATCATGTTGAAGAGGCAGGTAAGACGGTGTGCTTCCCTTCTGTCTTTAAGAGATCCCCAGTTGAGTTGGTTGAGTAGCTTGATAACACTGGTGTCCCATCCGTAATTATTGGTGACAAAACGTGCAGCCTGACGTTGAACTTTCTCGACAGCATAGGTGTTTTTGGCTGTATAAGGGTCCCATGCTGCAGTGGCGTAGTCAAGGTGTGGACGTACAAGAGTAAGATACAAGTTTTTGCCTTGGATTTAGGCCTGTTTTTGGTAAGCCTGCAAGGTCTTAGTCTAGAACCAACATAACTCTAGATCTAGATCGAACTCTCGTACTTGGTACTTGGTTGTTGTTCGTCCAAAAGATTCCTAGTGGAATTTAAACTGGAGGTCGTGGTGGCAGAGGGTGGACTTATTTCGGAAGGAGTGCTACTTTAAACTTTGCTGAGTCAGTCAGGGATACTAATGTCGAATCGAGATCATTCCATGCTCTGGTTGTCCGTGGAAAAAAAGAGTTTTTGTATATATCTAATCTGGTTAATGGTATTTCGAACTGACTTGAGTGCCCGCGTCTGCTACGATCTGGTTTAGGTTTAATGTGTGTTTGGCCATCTATGTCCAGCTGGCCATGTAACATTTTGTGGAAACAGCTTAGACGGTGAGCTTCGCGTCTGTCTCGGAGAGAGTTCCATTTAAGAGAATTTAGAAGGAGGGTGACGCTTGCTTCTCTCTGATATGTGCTTGTGACAAAACGGGCTGCCTGCCTCTGGACTCGTTCGATAGAAGAAATGTTCTTAGCTGTGTATGGATCCCAAGCAGCAACTGTGTAATCTAAATGTGGTCTAACGAGGGTGAGGTAGAGTTTCTCCTTTATGGAAGTTGAGCAGTGATTAAAGTTGCGTCTCAGAAAACTCAATACTCCTCTAGCTTTTGTTGTTGCGAGGTGGGTTTGGCCATTCCATCGGAGGTCGTTCTGGATCACAACACCAAGGTACTTTGTCTGCTTACATTCTTCCAGGGTGACACCAAGGAGGTTGTATGAAGATTTACCCGGTTTCTTCTTCCTGGTAACACGCATTGATTCACACTTTTTTGGGTTGAATTTCATGCCCCATTTCTGAGACCACTCCACCATTGCATCTAGGTCTTGTTGCAGGATGTCCACGTCGTTTACTGATTTAATTGGACTGTACAGCATGCAATCGTCTGCAAAAAGCTTAGTGGTGCTTTTGACTTTGTCGTGAATGTCATTTATGAAGAGCAAGAACAAGTGGGGACCGAGCACAGTTCCTTGCGGGGTTCCACTTAGAACTGGCTTCCAGTCGGAATGTTTTCCGTTAACACATACGCGTTGTAGTCGTTTTGTAAGGAAATTTGTCACCCATCTTAAGTTATCTGAACGGATTCCATAATAATCTAGCTTGTGAAGTAATTTCTGGTGGGGGATGACATCAAAGGCTTTAGAGAAGTCAAGTGTTATCAAATCTGAGGTGGCTTTTTCATCCAGGTTCTTTGCCAGGTCGTTAATTGTCAAAATAAGTTGAGATTCACATGATCTGCGTCTCCTAAAGGCGTGCTGATTTTCTGCAAGAATATTTAGTTCGCTAAATAATATGTTCCAAAAGTTTACAACAGGTACTCGTTAGTGAAATAGGGCGGTAATTTGCTGGGTCGGTGGTAGAGCCCTTCTAGACTCGGCATAACTTAAGATCTAAACTTTTGTTTGTTGCTATTTGTGTCGCTATTTTATAAAACAAATGACGCACTTGACCCTGTTGTGCGAAACGTAAATGCAGTGTACGCTCGGTTTCTTCAGATGGTTCGCACTATGAACTCGCCCGCAAGCGGCTCGTTGCACAGGGCGGCACCAATCTAAAGAAACCTCGCGCGTACTGCATTCACCGCTATTGCACTCTGGGCCGTGCATTATTTGTATATTGTTTCACTAATTGAATCAATTTGTTATTTACACTTAAGGTAGCCACAACTGTACAAGGGTCACCAAACTTTTTGATACTCTGAAATTCAGTCCCTGTGGAATGTTATGGCCTGTTGAATGGTTTCTCGGAAAATCGTCATAAATCCTCAAATCTGACATCTTTTAAGTAGCCAAATATACTGTGATGTAGCTGAAAGTCATATGATCGGTTTTTCTGAATAATTTGTGAAACACATGAGGAAATAGCTGTGACGGTAATTTCCATCGCCATATTTTGTTGGCATTGCAAAAATATTTGTATTTTAAGGTTAATATCTGGTGTAAATATGATCTATGAATATATGATTTAAAAAATGCCCCCAAAATGAACAGTTTGACTTTCCTAATTTGCATAATGAGTGCGCGAATATATAATTACCTGAAATGACCTAATTTGCATATTTGATGAATATTCATGATTTTTATTTATTTCAAATGAAATATATTTCCATACCTGTCTGATATACATAGGTTTCACTGATGTATCATGTTCGGTTTTGATTTGATTACATATGCGCATATTAATTAGGCGGACTTAGTTATTTTCACAACTTTTCCATATCTGCAGATTCGCAAAAATGACAAAAATGACTTACTTTGGTGGCTTCTGTTTTCAAAACGGTAATAGATATATGAATTGTCTTTTTTGTATTTTTTACCACAAAGATGTTATTTTAGTGTCTGATAATTTAATTTATTATTTGTGTCCAAGAAAGTGATGAATTAAGTTGTCAACTTTGCGAAATTTTGCCATTTTTGCCAATTTGACCATTTCTGGCAAGTTTTTCGGTAATTTTGCGATATCAAAAAAATGGTATAAAATCACAACGCATTGACCGATTTCAATTCTGTTTTTTGTTTTCTGAAGCTTTCATGAAGCTTGATCATTTGCAATCATCAAATAACATGTGTTTGTTGTACTTATTTTTGGTGTGCTATACCTACTATAAACGTACAGTTGCAGCTGTGATACAGATTTGTATGTGTTATTACTAATCTTACTTGATTTGCTCCCAGTTCAAGGTGCGGCAACTGCAATCGCTTATATAATAAATATATGTGTTGTCTTAATGTAAAACTAGAGCAAGCGGTCTGTTAGGAAGTGGAGACAAAATTGTATGAACACCGCGTGCTCTCAGCTCGCCCCATTATTTATATTAGCTGCATGAGAGATGGTCAGATTTGTGAACAAACTTTTTGAATAATTTGTATTTCCATTTCTTATTTATAATATATCGTTTTCCTTAACGTTGTGACTGATTAACACTCTTGCACTCTGCAAAGACATCTTATCCCAGCATTTAAAGTGGCAAATAAATATAGTTTGCAATCAGTAATATAGACAAGATGCCGGAAGCAGAAGCTCAGCAGCAGTTATCGCGCGGGGATGTGAAAGGAAACCGACAGTCGGCCGTCTTGGCCGGAGTACCGGTATTGTTGTGGCTGCGAATACAGCTCCGCCGCAGTCAGCGAAAACGGCGGGTCGGAACAAAAGACAGCCATCGTCGGTGTCTTCCTCAAATCACCATGGGTTTAGTGTTATATGATAAATAATTAAAATACATTCAAGTTTATATCAATTCCATTGAGCCTTTAAGTGTTTAAAACTTACACTTTTAGTCGATGATGTTTGTTTTTCGTGGATACCCCCCCCCTAATTTTGGCCAGTCTCTGTAGGGATTGGACATAAAAAGATACAAATTTCAAATTAGGCAGGTCGCTTTGAAGAAGAATAATGTCCCAAAGTATCAATATCTGATTTCTCACCGCTTCTCGTTCCACTGCCGTGTGCAATCATGAGTTGTACCAGGCATCTTTCACCCATGATGTAGCGAATCTCCGAGCAAAGAACATCGGCTTGATTCCCTTTCTTGATAATAACGTCTGTTATTTTGGCTATGAATGTGCCACACCCAAGGCATAGAAGTTCACGTGACTGATCTGATATCAAGAAAAGAAAAACAGAGATTGTCCCAGAGTTGTGTATGATACTGGAAGTCATTATTATTATCATTGTTATTATTATTTTTGTTATTACAATGATAATAATAATAATGATAATAAGAATTAAAATAAATCTTACCACTACTACTAATAACAATAATGATAGCAAAATATTATTCAATGGCCCATATTTTCTGAAAAATCACAGAGTATAGCAGTGCTTATCAATTGTACCCAGAACTATTAATCCTTCGAATTTTCTGGACTAATAAAATATGTCCAATCCCTATCATCCAGTTAATATACCAAGATACCGGCCAGAATTAGGGGCAAAAATATCTACATAAAAATTATTTTCAACTCAAAATTAATATTTTTACACACTACATAACTTAATAAAATTGATATCAACTCGAAGGTATATTAAGTATTCATCATATAATACCAAATCTATGATAAATTGGGATTTTAGTTGAAAGCTTTCTATAAAACTCGAATTAAACACATTAAACACGTCCTCAATACAATAATACACATTTATGCGCACAGTTGTGGAAATCAAGTCAATCACTTTTGGTTGCTTTAAAGGAAAATCCAACCCAAATAGACAACTACTCTAAAAGAAAGCAGAAAAAATCAGAGAAGCAAACTGGTGAAAATTTCAAATAAATCTGGCTAAATACAAGAAAGTTATGATTTTGTGACAGTTTTAATCACTCCAAGTTGGCTGAAACGGTAAATAAATGTTAATGTGATGTAGTGGCGGACTACTTTCCTATCTGTATCAACATATACAATGACTAAAAATATTTTTTTCATGGCTCAGGAGGGTTTATTATTTTTAGAGGGCCTTTAATAATATGGTATCTACAATATATTTTGAGTAAGCCTACTGTATAATGTTGAGTAGTTCCCCGATGGAGAAGGAACTTACGACCAAAACAGAAATTAATGATATTTGTGTAAACGGCAAATGGGAGGGTAGTCCTCGTCCTACGTCACAATTCACTGACCAAAGTCACCAAACTACCAATTTGAGATTTGCATAAACTTAGTGATCTCATATTTCAAACATTCATAACTTCCTTACTATTGGTCCGATTCATTTCAAACTTTTGCCATTCTGTTTCTGTTATTTTTCTGTTTTCATACAAATCAACTAAATACAAGGTTAGATTGCCCTTTAAGTTTTTTCTGAAAAGAGATACATTAAGCCTCTCCTGTGTACAATATATTGTCCTTGTACATGGGAGGATTTCTGGATACATAAAAAATAGCGTTTTTTTAAAATAACGTTCACTTTTTAAACAGAATCACACACACAAAATATAAAATTAGAAATAAAATCAATTAATATTACGATTTGATTTAATCCCAACTCCGCTGGAAATTGGTATTAAAATGTAAACAATTTATGAATGGGTTTCAACGACGCAGTTATTGCCAAAAGGACAACCACTGGCGATCGGAAAAATGTCTGAACTCTACATACCGAAACTGTTTCTGAAACTGAAACTGTATAGCCCAATTTTGCGCGATTGATGGTTATGAAAGGTACAAGGTGTACAAAACCATTTTGCTACACCCAAAAGTGAACAAACTTCCGAAATAAATTGAAAAAAAGACGGAGGTTTTATTTCGGACATGATATTTTTTGTTTGATACTTCTTTAAAGAAGACAATGTAGATTTTAGAATCTAACAGACCTATACTTTGACAGTCCACCATTACTAAAAATGATACATAGTGTCAAATTAAGCAGATCGCTATGAAGAAGAATGATGATCCACAAAATATACATTTCTGATTACTCACCTTTTACCATGATGTCGCGAACTTCCGAGCGTGCAACACATTTGGTTGAATAGGTAATTACCGCTGTTATCATGGCTTTGAATCTGCCCCAAATCAACCAAAGCAGTGCACTTGACTTTTCCATATCTGATATCAAGAAAATAACGACAGAACTTGCCTCTGAGTTGTGGACGGTTGCTGGAAGTGAATATCATTATCATTATTATTATTGTCATTATCACAATGAAATTATTATTGATAATCACAATAAAAGCAAATAATATGAATAGCAATATCAATTATAAGACAAAACTAAATAATGTAATAAAAATGATAAATAATAAGTATTATATTAATAATATGAATATCAATATTGATATTAATGGAAAATGTTGATGTTAGTAATACACTTGTACCATGTTAGTCTTTTTTGTTACCATTCTATTATTATTTTCTTCCTATCTCTTCGCATGATATTTCTATCATTTTTTTCTCCCTATCTCTCTCCTCATGTTCTTCTTTTTTTTCTTCTATCATTTTTTGTTCTTCATGTTATTCTTCGTTTTTCCATCTTTACTCTTCTCTTCTATCTTTCCAATATCTATTCTTTATCATATTATCTTTTTGACTTTTTGTTATTGTTTGTTGTTTTCATTTTATTATTATTTTCTTCCTATCTCTACTCATGATATTCTATAGTTTTCTTCTTTCACCTTGTCTAATGTTATTCTTCGTCTTCATCATTCTAACATTTTTCTTCTTATCATTCCTTATGTTACTCGTTGTTCGCGTAAACTTATCTTTTCTTGTTCTTTGTGTCTATTTCTCTTTCTATCTTTCCTTATGTTATTCTTCATTTCTTCCTTCTATCACCTTTTCTCATGTTATCCTTTGTTTTTATCATTATATTACTTTCTATCACTATCACGAGGGAGGTATCTGGTAATATGATTTGTTGTCCACACATCTCGATTATAACACTTTGACAATTTTGTTATGTTAGTGTTAAACTCTTCAGATGACATGTGAATTTTCGAACTGAGAGGGAGCTGTAACTTAATTTACCGGTAGCACCGGTAAATTTTAATTTCTATTGCTATTTCAATTTGTCCAAATCCAAAGCGTTTTAGAGCCAAATTTATTTAGAGTTGAGTGTTCTAACACTAGGTTCCACAATGGTAATGCATATTTTAAATTGCATGATCCAGTCCTGTTGAAATATTCCAACATTTGTGTATTACCTTTAACAGTAATGACAATAAGATTGATTTAAAATTTTAAAAAATGGTGTAAAATGCAGCTGGAATTTACTTTTATGCAATTAACCATTTAGATTCAATATTAAATAGCACTAGTCGTCAATTTTCATTTTGATTTTTTTTCTTCAAAATTTGACTTTGTCCCGTATTAACCGACTGTAGACTAGAAATGAGTGGTACTGTCTACGGTATTCCTACGCACGGTCCAGATATAGCCGTCCTTTCATTCGTATAATTCCGGCAACCTCTAAGGACGCCCCTGGCATTCCAGCAAGTTTGAACTGTTCCAAACTTCTGTGGCGATGCAAAGATTTCGCGTTGCAGTACAAGTTCATGGGCACTGCCCTATCCAAACCCACCTTTTCTGTAAAGCCCGGCGCAAACTACGAAGTACACGATCCTCCTGCGATCCGAATTTAGTAGAAAGGGCGGATATATTAGGTATGGACATCTAAACAGCCACCAAAAACATTCCTCCTATATTTGTTTTGACAGGATATTTTTCATATTTTTCTAAACAATTTGATACCATGTTCATCTCTTTATCACTATTAATAACAGAATGAGCGTCCGTTCAAGATAAATATCCGTGCGCGCGAGCTCATGTATTACATAGCTTATATGGGCAACAACATGCCTATAAAAAGTACATTCGGATGAATAAGGACTACCAATTTTGTTGTCATATTTAGATAGAGTATGAGTCGGAGATATGATTTCATATCTCATTTGGCAATTAAGTACATCTTGACGTCATCATAATGGCCTTGGAAGTCAAAATACAAAAAATGCATATGCATATTTATGGACAATTTAGTGTACTTATCGTAATATTGATTGATTTTCTTCCAAATTTTGATATGTTCTAGCTGTGACAATTTCCTACAAACGCAGTCGCCACGATTTTTCATTTTGACAAAGGCATCATGGCGTATTTTTGCGAATATAGGAGGCATGTCAATTTTTCACATTTTACGTGTATTCTCTAAAGGCCCTTTTACACTTTCACGGATCGCATAACGGATCATCCCGGATCTTAATCCGGGGTGTTCCGGCGTGCGACACCACGATTTCTTCTCGATGCCGGTGTGGATACGTTCCGAACTGGGTGTATTCACGGGCAAGTACGGTGTATCCACGGACAGACAAGGTAGCAACGCGGACCACGCCGGAAACGCATACGGAGCAACACGGATTTCAAGGAAAAGCACAGAGGCTACTGGGTACTTTTACGGTCCGTACACGGAGGTGTACGTTGTCTATTGGGATATCTCCGGAATGTTGACGGGTGACTTGAGCTTGTAGGCGCTCATTTGATATACGGAATTTCAAACCCGGATGAAACCGGTGTTAATACGGACCTCCCGGTGTCTACACGGACTGTCCCGGATGTATTCGGCGGCTACACGGAGGTACACGGTGCCTACAGGGAAGAGGACGGATTGTTTCATCCGTGAACTCCGGGATGAAAAATTAAGCAAGCTCAATTTTTTCCCCGGATATGCCGGTACGCCAAGGATCACGCCGGATGCCTCCCCGGTGTATACACGCTAATGCCGGAGATAACACGGATGATCCCGGAGCGACGATCCGGGATGATCCGTGATGTGATCCGTGAAAGTGTAAAAGGGCCTTTATGCTAGGAGTCCACTGGGCCAGCGCCAGTTGGTGCCAGTTCGCGCCGAATTAATGTCCGCTCGGCATGTGTCGCCAAGTGGAATAAACAGGGTGCCATATGGCGTGCGCCAAATGCCACCCGGCTTGGTCCCAAAATGTTGCGCCAGTTTGCGCCAGTTCGCGCCATTACACGGCCATTTGATTCCAAAATTCACCCTGTTGGCGCCATTCGCGCCAATATACGGCTACTTTGCGCCACTTGGCGATTAGTTTGTGCCAAAGGTCGCCAAATTGGTTTGAACTTGCCGCCGCTTGGCGCTACTTGCCGACTATATAAATACCGGCCATCGGCTACCTGGTTCAGACCCTCCTCAGCTGCTGTATATAATATGAACAACATCTCTACTAAATATTTACAATTTTGATATGTCTGAGGCTTTTGATAATGTTGGAGTGATGATGCTGCTCCATCAGAAGATGATGAGAGATGCTGAGGTGGCCACTGCCTATCAACTTATGCAGGCCAATCCTGAAGAAGAAGGGCCTCCTAAGAAGAAAAGGAAGCACAGCTGGTGGTTTAGACCCATGCTCCACCCACAGTTGAGAGCCGAACGTGGACAGTACCACAATTTGATGGAAGAGCTGAGGGAGAATGACAGGAGGAAGTTCAAGAACTACACCAGGGTGTCCCCAGAGATGTTTGATGACCTGTTGGCCAGGCTTACACCCTACTTGCAGAAGAAGGACACCCACTTCAGGAAGGCCATTCCCCCTGGTCTTAAGTTGTCCGTCTTCCTGCGCCATCTCGCCACTGGGGCCACCTATGCCGAGCTGTCTTACAACTTCCGAGTGGGCAAGGAAACCATCCAGAAGTTTGTCCCTGATGTAGCCAGAGCGATAGTGGATGAGTATGCTGCAGAAGACATCTCCCTCCCCACAACAAATGAAGGAATCTTCTTCACTGTCTGGGACCCTATGATGGAAAGCACATCCGTCTCCAGAAGCCCAACAAATTAGGCAGCCTTTACTTCAACTACAAGCAGTTCTTCTCGGTTGTCCTGATGGCTCTGGTAGATTCAAAGTACCAGTTCCTGTGGATCGATGTGGGTGGGGTTGGCCATCAGTCTGATGCCCAGATTTACAACAACAGTGAACTGAAGGAGTGCATTGAAACTGGCACTTTAGGCATCCCAGATCCAGCTCCTCTTCCCCATGATGATGAAGAGCACTCTATGCCGTACTTCTTCGTGGGAGACGATGCCTTCGCCATGAGGACGTACATGATGAAGCCCTATGGCCGTCGTAACATGGACCAACAGCAGAAGATCTTCAACTACAGGCTGTCCAGGGCAAGGCGTGTGGTTGAAAATGCCTTTGGTATTCTGGCTCTGCGTGCTTCCTTGGCCATATGAGACAGGAACCAGACACAGTCCGCCTGCTCGTTAAAGCTGCCGTCATGCTGCAAAACCTCATCAGGAAGCGCTATCAGGCACTGGACGTCCGCATGTTGGACCAGGAGGATGCCCAGCACAACCTCATCCCTGGAGCTTGGAGAACTGCCGCCATCACTGTGAGAAATTCCTGCGATGCCGCTCTGCTTTTATAGGCGGCAAGTGGCGCCGAATGGCGGGCAACCAGGTGGCATTTGGCGCAAAGTAGTCACCAATCGGGTGCCGTTTGGCTCGCGTAGTGACGCAAACAAGGTGCCACTTGGCGCGAAATTTCATTGGCGCAACTTGGCGCGCGCCATTACATTCCAGTGGATTCCAATAGGCGGATTGTTTGCGCCAAAGGGCGATATGTTCGCGCCATTTGGTGCCACTCGATGCAAGTGGCGCGACGAAAATTTCAAACATTTTGAAATTTTCTTGCCGCCACATTCAAATTTGGTGCCGTTACAGGCCACCACGAGCCAGTTGGGAGGCAGTTTGAGCCACTACACGCCACTAGGCACCTTATTGGCGACACTAGGCGCCACAGTAAATTGCATTGGCGCAAACTGGCACCAACTGGCGCTAGCCCAGTGGACTCCTAGCATTAGGGACATGACTTTTTCTCCAAAACTGGATTCTACATTTCCGTCTTTCGCGAGCAATATCTCCGTTTTGTTAGCTTTGTTTTCGCTGAGCTTCGGGCATGTTTTAGCTGAGGCGATAACCTATCTCCAGTGTGCCATTTATTTTTCGATCATGCTCATATTTTACTTGCAAAGTTGGATTTGAGAATTCCATTTTCCATTTACGTGTAATCGCTATGGGAAATGTTTTGGTATATCGGTAACGCACTTGACTTCCGACCTTGAGATCCCTGGTTCGAGTCCGGGCGTCTCCAACAATTTATTTCTTCACCTTTTGTGTGTGTGTGTGTGTGTGTGTGTGTGTGTGTAAAATAACCATTTCAGGTCTTCTTTATTATTTTCTTCATAATAATATAAGCATATTCACATTTTTAGCATTTGCCTCCATTTCTGGAGGTATATACATGGTTTTCTAATATTTTCTTCTATTTGTAAACGATAACTTAATAGGTAAATAAAAATATGAAGAAGTCTCTTTTTAGTTGTTTTTCTTTTTGACCTTTCACTGTAATAATAATAATAATAATATTCAGCTTTTATATAGCGCGAATCACAATTAAGTCTCTAAGCGCTTCCAAACTTGGATATTATTACCCCGGCTTTAGCTGTGCTGCCATTATAGTGCTCTAGCATTTCAAGGAAGAAATTCCTACCAGGTACCCATTTACTTCACCTGGGTGGAGTGTGGCAAATGTAGATCAATGTCTTGCCAAAGGACATTAGTGCGGCGGCGGGACTCGAACCGCGGACCTTGTGATCGACAGTCCGGTGACGTATCCATCTCCTTTAATTATTAAAACACGAAGAATCGAAAATAATGTAATAAACAACCCTATTTACTTTATTATTACCCTATTTACACTTAATCTATTACTTTTTGCGTGAGATCCCTATGGGAGATGACTTTTTTTTTCAAATCTGGATTCTACATTTCTGTCTTTTGTGAGCGATGTCGCCGTTATTTCTGCTTGGATTTTGTTGATTTTTGAGTATGTTGTAGCTGAAACAAGTTTCCACAAGATTTATGGAGACTATTTAACATTATTATGACGTTATCATAGTCAAAAATTCAATCATAGGTGACATGTCAGTTATCATATATAACAATTCTCAATTGAATACCTGAAGGGGGCGCTATCCCACTTTTAATCATGGTCATCATCATCATCAATATCGTCATTATCGTATTCATGAACATTATCATTATATCATCATCGGCAGTTTTGGCACACTGTCATGATCGTAATTCAAGAGCCTAGCTATTTATGCTAGACTTATTGAAGGCATTTTTCTCGATTGCGTCTCTCCCCTCTCTCTCTTGCTCTGTCTCCCTTCACCTAGTCTTGTTCTGCCCATCTCCTTCTCTTGGTCTCTCTCATCTGCTGATCTCTCTTGTTATCTCCCTCTCTCTTACACTTTCACCCTCTCCCTTTCACTGTTTCCCTTTCCCCCTTCCTCTCTTGATCTGTCTCCTTTTGTCTCTACCTCTATCTCTCTTTCTCTACTCTCTCCCCTTTCTCTCTGCATCATCTAAGCTTGTCTCATTTATATGTATAACAATTTAATCCAAGGAAATTCGAGGCAATTTCTATCGTTTAGCCATTCACTGCCATGCATACTAACAATCGTTTCTAGATTTAACATCATAAATGTTGGGTTACGGATGGGTAAAATATTAATATCTTACTCATATTTTATATTAAATCAGGACTAAATAAATCACTATGTATATTTTGTAATATTTATACAAAAAGTGTGTTGAGCTTGTTTAGTATAGGTAAACAGTTTAATCCTCTGTCGAAAACCTGAAGGGGGCGCTGTGCCACTCTTAATCATGGTCATCATGAAAGATAATATATTGTTAAATCATGTATTGATTTTGGTCAAATATATGATTTACAGTAATCGTAAAAATGGAAAGTTCCCAACTAGTAAAGAAATATGTAAGGCTGTAGAGAACTCAAAAAAGTTGAACATGAAAAAGCAAAATTAAAGGACAAACTGCCGATTCATTATCAAAAATGGAAAAATGTTACCCCTTAAGGCAGGGGAACTGATTGTTTATATATTGTAATTCCTGTTCACTCCCTCACTTTCTCATCGATCCGGACACTTATCTACTATCGTTGTTTGCTTGTTTTTTATATTTCATATTTTTATTTTTTAAATAACGGTATAGTTACAGACCTCCACTGATACAAGAACCTCATATAGTTATAATGAAAAATGCACCATATCATTATGTAAATATAACAAATTATGGGTTATGAAGCAGCACCTTCACCTTTTTTGTTTATATACGAATTTTTTTGTTCAGATTGCCCGATTTATATTGAACTAATTAATTTGCATAGAAGATATGTTGTAAAAATTGTTCCTTTTTATAATGTTGTATCCAAAAATATTATTATGAAGTATTACCGTCACCTCTTCCTTTTTTAAAGGAATAGTAGCACAATTTGTACACTTGATTGAATGTGTAATATATTAGTTTGGATACTTATGGAAAATATGTTTAAAATATGTCTGTGTTTATAATGTATGAGAAAATGTACTACATGTATGTTTATACTGTAAGAACAATTGTGTTCCTATTCATCATTTTGTATAATTATGAAAATCTGAATAAAGGCAAAAAAGCTTTAAAAAAAAAATCATTCTAATATCGTCATCATCGTATTCATGAACATAATGTTTTTTTTATTTTTTTATTATCGGCAACACTTTCATGATCAGTATTCACAAGAGCTTATTTATGCTAGAAATATGGAAGGCATTGTTTTCAATTACATCTCTCTCTCTCCTCTCTCTCTTGCTCTGTTTCTCTTCTCCTCTCATGTTCTGTCCCTCTCCTTTTATGGTCCGTCTCTGCATCTCTCTCTCTCTCTACTATTTCACCCTCTCCCTCTCTCTATCTTGCCTTGCCTCCCTCTTATTCTCTTACTCTGTCTCCCTGTGCCCTACACAGTTGAAACTTGACTCATGGATATACCACAATGGGAGTTGTATTTTATAACAAAAGATGAAATCGTGAAAATGCGTTCTTTACTATGTTACACATGAGCATACGTATCACCTAATACGTCTAAGTGACGAATTAAAGTCTAGTTCAAAATTGTCTTTTTTAAATTACAGATATATACGCAACATGACAAATGAGTAGTTTCCATATCGACGTCGTTCTTTATCATCTTCTTGACCAAAACAACAACGCCACCATCACCATGTCTTCGTCGTTGACCTCCGTTTTGGCGTTTGAACTTTGCAGTTTGTTGCGAACTCTAATAATGAATTGGACATTGGCCTAACAACTTTTGTTCTGTTTTTGAACACCGTCGACGTCGAACTTTGATTGAAGGTAAGAACCTCTTTTTTACCTTCTTCGTCTTCGAATTGCGTTTCGTCGTTTGCAAGTCTGATCCTGACTCCGGCTAATGATGAATTTATCGACTTTCGATCTGTCTTCGATCACCGTCGAGGTCGAACTCTATACCAAGTTTCACCATCGCCATATATGGACTTCGTGTAGAGAAATGCGTGTGTGGGGTATTGTGAATGAAAATTGTAAAAGCGTGTTCACTGATCCACACAACATAACTCTTATTTTATTTTAGCTACGAGGAAACAAGGCAATAAAATACATGAAAGAAAGTATTCCCTTTTCGTTATGCTTATTGATGAATAAATATGATAGATAACACTTGCAAGTGAAGTCAGTCAGGCGAATAAATGATTCGGAATACGAATCACATGAATTAGTATCGTAAACATTGCACGGAGTTTAAATGGTCATTTATTGATGAATAAATGCAATGAAATGAATAAAGCTTACGACAGGGTGGAAATGAGGTCGAAAGTCCAATGAAGATGATAAGATGTGAAGAACGAAGGAAGTGGCTCACGCGATGAATGGTACGGAGGCTCGAAGGCGGAGATGTAGCTCCGTTATCGTGGCTGAAGAGCCGTGAGGAAATCTCGACGCTGACGCTCGTGATGAAGATGGTGAAGAAGCTCTCAGGCGAGAAGAGAAGAGAAGAAATGTGGCGCTCGATGACGAGGCAGTGAATCGCTTGAATATCGGAGGCCAAGGGTAGAAATGTAGACATCCGAAGCCGGTGGTGAAGATGAGCAATGAAGTCGCTCGATGAATGAGCCGGACTTTGATGTAGAAATCATCAGAGTTGCAGTAGGTCGAACTCGTTGATGAAATAATAGACGAACTACGGTGAGTCGAGCTCGTGTAAGAAAAGAGCTATCGGAACGAAGAAACTAGCAGCTCCCAGCGGAGAATCAAGCGCCATGTCACTTTTTTTTTAATCTGAGGTGGGGGGGGGGGGGGGGGGGGGGGGGGGGTAAGCGGACACTTTTTTTGTTTTTTTCTGGAGTCCAACAAAAATTGCAACGACTGAGCCAGCCGAAAAGTCGCTCAGTGTGGGGGGGGGGGGGGGGGGGTGGGGGTTCGGGGGATAAGAGGACACTTTTTTTTTTTTTGGTCTCGAAATTTGAAAATTTGAAATTTTTTTTCGCTGGGGGGGGGGGGGGGGTAAGGTTTTAGGTCAGCCATGGGCATAATTTTTTTTATCCAAAGGGGGGGGGGGGGGGAGGTTCAACCCCCTAACCCCCCCCCCCCCCCTGCGTACGCGCCTGACCCGTGTCATACCGTGTCAGTTTTCCTGTGGAAAAACAAGCGTGTCGGGTCGACCGAGATGCAGATTATCAGATCCACCTCTGGAGGTGGATCTTGACGTGTCGATCCCGACGAACTCCCTGTGAAATCTCTGTGGAAACACACAGCGACAAACCGTGTCTGGCGGATCATCAGAGCGCGAAGCCTCAATCACCACTGCAGCGTGATTGGTTGAAAAATACTTTGAAATACGCGTATACAATAATATGTTTATATACGCGCTGTACGTAACAATGAAAAATGTACGTCACAATAGAATAGCGTGGAATCCTGTGTAGATCTGAATCCACGATCGAGGTCAAAGGTTGAATCTTGACTTCCGATTGACACGGTATTTGCCTGACTTGGAACACGGAATCGGGGCGAATCGGAATGCTGCGCTCTGTGGAAACAGATTGATTTAATACCGTGTTGCCGCGACACGGTATTTCAATTCCGGAACAGATAATCCGTGTTCCACTTTTTTTTCTGTGGAAACACGCCGACGAATCTCGCACCTCCGCTGGAAGGACAGTTTGTAAAATGTATTTTGTAATTTGAATATGAGCGGCAGACTTTCGCTATAGAAATAGACTAACCACTTTACTTATAATATTGTTGTGTGCTGAAAGTGTTTAGTGTCATGTATAATGTAACAAGCGGCAGTCTTTCGCTATAGAAATAGACTCAGTTTTCGAATGTAAATTGTTTTGTATAATTTACGCGAGCTAGATTTTAGCTCGTTTGAATAAACGCCTTTAAAAAAGTAAACATATTGTTTCCATTGTTTGCTGTTTGATACGTCATATGATCAATGATCAACATTATTGTGATGTCTTTTGTTAACAGATCATGTTTGAGAGAGTAGTGGCTGAACCTTGACAAAATGGATAATTGTGCTGAAAGTGGACTTCATGCCAGTTCCTGTTATTGTTGTGCCTACTTTGCAGACCAGCATGTTCTTTCAAAGTTAAATGATCAAGGGCTGGCAGATATTAAGAGGGATACTGTGTTGAAAGTGCTTAATTTAGGTAGTAGATTTGTAAATGATAACAAAAAATCAATCATCCAATGTAATCAATGCTTTCTTTTTATTAAGCTACATGCAGAGAATGGTAAGGGGACTGGGTACGTGCAGTAAAATTATAGTACAAGAACCATGGTAACCTAGGTACAGGAGAACAATGGTAACGAAAGGTATGGGAGAACCATGGTCACCATGGTACTGAAAACCATGGTGCACGAAACCAAGGTTACCATGATTTTCAGTACCATGGTTACCATGGTTACGATGGTTCTATGTCCAAATTACCATCCACCATAAGAACCATGGTAACCATGGTACTCAAACTATGGTTTTACATGGTACATTTTTATAAGGGTTTGAATATAACTTATCTGGAGCATATTTTAAACAATCAAGGAAAGTATTATTACTTAAAACACACGAGAGATAATTTTTACATTTTATTGCCTTAAAACAGAACGTACTGTATATGTCTAAAAGAACAAAATGTTTCAAGTTTAAAGTAATAAGGACCATAATGGCTTTAATAATGAATTCAGGTACAGAGAATCTGACTCTGATGTTATTTCGTTTTGATTTATCATTTTTTACGTTAAGAAGGGCGACCCCTGGATCATCATTTTGTTAAAAATCCAATATGGCCGCAGTCTGAGCTAATTTTTTTCTTCGAATGATAGCTATTATAATTAAATCCTGTGCCTGTAAAACTTTTCAGGGTCAGGAAATCCGCTTGTGATGCTATTTGATTGATAAAATGTTTGGATTTCACCATAAAGCCGTTTAATGAACAGAACAGGCATTTAGGGGGTGTCCCACATGGCTACATACGGGACTTTTAAAGACCTATAGGGGGTTATCACGGCTCTGTTTCATATAAATTTGTATCAATAACAATTAGTCCTGTAGAAGATTTTCAGACCTGGAAAAGTACAAGTTTTTGTTGTTGATTTGTGTTCTAGATGTGTATTGAAGTAAATTCAGCTCGGTTGCCAGCTTGGCAACCTTGGAAAACTTGTTTAATAACCATATTAGCATAATCATCTAATTAGCATACATGCAATATGTAATAATGTTGCTAATATCAATCCAGGAAGCCTGAAAACATGGATATTACGACTTTTCAAGGGTTTTCTATGACGAGGAATTCATTTATGACACCAGTTTTTTTATTCCAAGTAATGCAATTGTCTTAAATACCGTTATTATTATGTACAATGTATGGACTTCATTGTCATTGTTTGTCTTAATAAAGCCTAAAAATTGAGCAATGCAACATTTTTAAACCAGCTGTGAAAGACTAATCATTAATTAGCAAGCCGAGTTGAATTTACTACAATACCCATCTAGAACACAATTCAACAAAAAACTTGTACTTATCAACTTTTCCAGGTCATGTACGTGGTATATGGTACCGTCTACTGGACTAAATGCTAGGTTTCTATGACAAATTTGCTCAAAGCCAATCAAATGCCACGATTTCTGAAGCTTATAACAGTTATTGTAACTTCTTATTGATAGCAAGTTTTTGTGAAACAGGATCCAGGTTTATAGGATTCTTACAAAAGGCTAAAATATATGCCCCATTTTTGTAGCCAATTCCATATTCAATTCATTAAAGATAAAGGTGAATTCTGGTATTCGATTGCATTGTGAAAGAAAAGGAGTTGAATGGATCAGAAAAAGTTGATCATATACCATGTAAGTATTAGTATGTACTGCAAGGTTCTGGAGTCATCAAAATCATCATATATTTGGCCCAGTCTTGGTAAAGTAACAATCACTGTACACAGAAAAATGTATATGGGACAACACAAAAGGTGTCGGGGCTAGTACTACCTTGATGTCCTTATCTTTCTATGCTCATTACACAGCCAGTATACATTTTCTTCCAAAATTGTTTGGCTCATGACATTGATTTATAATCTTGAACAGTCAGTGTAAGTTTCGTTAGATTATGTGCTAATTCTTTTTTTTTTAACCAGAACTCAAGTTTATCTTTAAGTGCAACGAGCTAAGCATATTTAGAGGCCACCATGCATATTGTTCAAATTCAATATGGCCTCCATCCTGGTTGGATAGTAATGTATTTAAAAACGTAAAGGCCAAACAAATGTATTAATGCTATGTCATGAGTGTCAAGGTCAGACAATATAATGCTAATCCTCTTTCACAATATTGATGTCAGCATCACTTATTTAGGATACCCTAAAAATCACTTTAACAACTAGTTTCCCGGATATATATATATATACACTGTTGGTCATAATGGTGGTATAATTATTTTTACCCCAATTTATTGAATGATTTTGACAATGATTTAGATAATAGTATACATTCTCAGATTTTATTAAATAACAGTTGGGAAATGTTTGTTTTGCGTGACTGCTAAAGCATGTGTGTGCTACTATGCTAATCAACTAGGGGACCTACGTCCTTAAGTCATAACTGACAGTAATGGGGATTAATGCCTCAGAAAAGGGCACTAATATATCACATCGACACGGTTTTGATCCTGGGGGCTCACAGTAACGAGGTCATTGCTTAGCCAATGAATCATCACTGTACGTAGCGGGCGCTAGGGTACGTCGACGCCCTCACAAAAACAAAACAAAAACAAAGAAAATGCAATAAATGTTCAATAATTCATTGCATTTTGCCCCGACCCCCATAACAAATCTTCTGTGTGGGCATACCTTGAACCATAATGCATGGCCCTACAGAGACATTTTTCCTGTTGGGGACTGGGGGAAAATGCAATGAATTATGGACAATTTATTGCATTTTCTTTGTGTTTTGTTGTTGTTGTTGTGGGGGCGTCGACGTACCCTAGCGCCCTCTGCATACAGTCATGATTCATTGGCTAAGCAATGGCCTCGTAACTGTGAGCCCCCCAGGATCAAAACCGTGTCCATGTGCTATATTGGTGCCCTTTTATGAGGCATTAATCCCCGTTACTCTCAGTTATGACTTAAGAACTTAGGTCCCCTAGTTGGTTAGCAGAGTAGCACACACATGCTTTAGCAGTCACGCAAAACAAACACTCCCCAATTGTTATTCAATAAAATCTGAGAATGTAAACTATTATCTAGATCTATTAGGATTGAATCATTGTCAAAATCATTCAATAAATTTGGGTAAAAATAATTATTCCACCATTATGACCAACAGTGTAAATATATATTGTAGCTATTCGTGTTAAAGAGAATCCCGTCCTATTCAGGGTCGTATACAGCCTGAGGAAGGGGAGGCATCGATGAAGAATCTGAATAATGATGAAGAATCTGAATAATGACCGAGCCTGTTTCTATGGCTCCCTGTCTGAGCAGCTCAAATAATGATGCAAACGTACTAATTCAAGCCATACCTGAAATATCTGTCATCTATTGTACAAGCAAATTTCACACCAAGATCCCCTATTAAGCTCCACACTTAGTGTTCGGGTGACGGCACTGAGCAGCACGGGGAATGGCATATGTTGGTCTGTGAGCAGATTGCGGAATACTTGGACTGGATATGAGTCAGGCTTTTGATATATCTGCAATGACAAGGAACGCGTTGATGGAAGTTTTTTAAAATTCAATTCAATTCTTTATTCAACCAGTATAAAACAATTTACATTGAAATTATATAATATACAATATAATGGTTAGGACCCCTTAGAAGCAGAAATGTGCTTGTAGTCGGGGCCCTGTAACAAAAAATAACAAGATAATGAACATAAATTAACAATATATAGTAAAAGACTTACATAGTACAAAGTACGCACATTAGCACGTACACATCAACACATACACACATATCCATAAAAAAGGTTAGACAGAAATAATAAAAAGGAGCGAAAAATAGGAAAGAAAGAGATAAAAGTAGAAGAAAGATGGGAAAGAGAAGTACCTAGTCAACAATAGAAACCATTCTAAAATGTACGTTGCTTGACCGCTAATTGTAGAACTGGATATTAGGTCATGGTTCAAGGAATTCCATTCCCGTATCCCAACAAACAATATCGAATTACACAGTGAAGTTGTAAGAAAAAGTGGGTGATATAAGTTTTTGACTTTGACGAGTGGGGTAGTTGTGAATAGAACAATTTGTTTGGAACATATTACTAAAAACAGATGGTAACAGTTTATTATGAAATTTAAAATAAATATGCATATATTAAGTTTGATAAAATCATACACTGTCGCTCATATAATTGGAATATCTGTTTTTTACCCCAATTCTTATGGAATTATTTTGACAATGATTTACAACATGACAATGATTCCTATTAGATCTAGATAATAGTATACATTCTCAGATTTTATTGAATAATAATTTGCCAGTGTTTGTTTTGCGTGACTGCTAAAGCATGTGTTTGCTTACTATGCTTATCA
This sequence comes from Strongylocentrotus purpuratus, assembly GCF_000002235.5. NCBI lineage: Eukaryota > Metazoa > Echinodermata > Echinoidea > Camarodonta > Strongylocentrotidae > Strongylocentrotus > Strongylocentrotus purpuratus. The sequence goes on from NW_022145595.1 coordinate 21,796,286, forward strand.
ACTAGGGGACCTACGCCCTCAAGTCATAAATGACAGTAATGAGGATTAATGCCACACAAAAGGACACTAATATGGCACACCGACACGGTTTTTGATCCTGGGGCCTCACAGTTACAAGGCCATTGCTTTGCCACTAAACCATGACTGTACGCAGCGGAGGCTAGGGTAGGGGGCAGTGTCCACAAATACAAAAAACAAAGAAAATGCGATAAATTTTCAATTTTCAATAATTAATTGATGTAACATGCATGGATGATGCTGATAAGCTACTCAGGAGCATTTCTCAAAACAATGGAGGAGACAGCACGGGGGAGTCAGAAACAATTGTTCCCAATGTCAACCCAATTAAGACATACATTGTTAAAGAGATGGTTTATTGATTTCAAACTTGACTGAATTTGGTATCATTGCAATCGAAAAATTACACTTAGTAAAATCATTACATTTGTGTGACTTGTACATTCGAGCGAAATTTATAAAAGTTGATTGAAACTGACGAAAAATCAACCGACTCAACGCCCCCAAAACATCGTAAGTCAGCTGAGTTTGAAGTGACGTCACAATATGAACAGCGGGCCGCTCAGCTGAAATGATTGACGATGGTGCGAGATGCAGTTTGCGTGCTATTCACATGTATTGCATTGACTCTCGAGTACCGTACCCATTTATATCTAACGCTGTTTACCTTCATCAAAATCCCCTGGAAATATGGATATGGACGAAAACATACTTGAGTATACTCCAGAAGGCTCTTCCATGGCATGGTTTTGGTTCTTAATCTGACGTTAGTCTAGATAAATGGTATATAACTTCCAAAAAGCGAGTGAATATATCGTCGATGTAGCGTTCGAGTTTCCCGTAGCTGGTAGCTGTGCGTGCGTACTCTGTGCATGTACTATGTGTGCAATACACTGACCTCTATATGCGTGCATCACATCTAGCGCAGCTTGCTAGCCAGCCTAGCCCGTAGCCCGGCGCTCGAGCTAGCCGTGAATCGCGAACCGGACTGATCTGTTTCTCTCGGTTTATCAGGTCCTATACGACTTAATATATACAAAATGTAAATTAATGAGCCTAATCACACATTTTTGTAATGAATATCTGGACAATTCTATGTAAATTTGTCGCCTATTTTACTCCAAAAGAGTCGTTAGGTCAGCATGCAAAATGTCCTTTGCCTTCCCAGATCAGACACATACACGATGAAGTGCCCTCAGAATATGTGATTATTTTTCCGATTTTTATGCTCAAATGTGACGGGAAAAAATATAAAAATCAAACAAACATTTGTAGAAAGTATTATTTATTCAGTGTATCTCATTCAAAATGCCAAAAAAAGAGGAAATATCACCACTGGCGGTAAATATACGAACAACGTTAACCCATATCTGAAAATTGCAATGGGTATCCAACATTGTCCCGAATGTGTGATGTAGGTTGTTCATATTGTGACGTCATCGTTTCGCATGTAAAATAACACCGTCAATTCACTTAGTGAGTGGGTTCAGGAAAGGGTAACAAAGTTGCATTTAATTTATTCCTCACAACAGTGAGGGCTTCAAAAGTACTTTGCTCATTTTGTTAATGTTCTCAGCAATCAGTAGAGGTGTTATTTGCCCATTTTCCACATTTCAATGAACCATCTCTTTAAATACACTCAGTACTATTCGGACGCCGAGGGGGGGGGGGGAGATTGTTAAATGACGAAGAAATTTGGTTTGATGCTTTGAGATGGTGAGGATGCTGCTCATATTTGGCTATACAATTCGTTTGTATCTCACCCCACAACAAACTGACGAAACGGAATATTTCCGTAAAAAGCAATAACATGATCTCCGTGTTAATCGACAGCCACACGGTATTCCCAACAAAGCGCTTTACAAATTTGGACCACTCAACATCTGCCTTAAGAAGCACGATGGCGACTTTGTGGCCATGTTCTCCGACTTCCAAAAGATGTTCCTGCTCATTAGCTCATAGACGAGTAATTCGGGGAAGATACGAGCAAGGACACCCTTGAAGCTTTCTAGCCAACAGTTCTTGGATAGGAGGTGAAGACCACATGCAAGTAAACGCATACTAAACAAAGCTGAATTAGATTGCCTTTGGATTGTGACAAAAGATGAAAGGAAGGCACTAACAATTTAATTGATCAAGTATTAACATCGAAAAAAATGTTTCAAACACACAAATTCCCACAATAAGTTAGCTGCATATCATTAATGTATTAATTATGATTTGAATATCAGAGGTATTATTATGATTTGAATATCATACACCTGAAATAAAGAAAGACAAGATAAGAGTAAGAGAAAAAAAATACATCGGGAAAGATAAATAAAGAGGTACATGATCAAAGAGAGAGTGAAAAAGGGAAACACCTAGGAGAGATAGAAATAATACACAAATGAAACGAATATTGTACCTGTCTTACTGCACTTAAAACATAGAAAATTATGCTACACAAATGGCCTGAGTAAAATGTTGTGGTTACATTTAATAAACCAGACGATTTTCGACTTCAGACAGATGAAGACGGGCTTTGGTGCATCAGTAAAAGAGATCAACTGACAAAGAATAATCGTGAGAGTAATGATGAGGTGTTGAACAGCGGAGTCATGTACGAAATACCTGGAAGTTTAAAGTGTCCAGTTGAGAGTTTCTTGCGGTACGTATCGAAGCTCAACAAAGATTGCCCTTTTCTATGGCAGAAACCAAATGCAAAGAAGCCAGAAGATGGTGAAAACTGGTACTGCAATGTTCCAGTTGGCGAAAACACTATAGGAAATAAGATGAAACTAATTTCCCAGAAATCTGGATGCTCAAAGTTGTACACAAACCACTGCTTAAGAGCAACATGCATCACGACTCTGGATAGAGCCGGTTTCGAGTCTCGAAACACTCAATCAGTGAGTGGTCACCACAGTGAGCATCCACTCAAAAATTACTGTAACACTAGCCACGAGCGGAAGAAAAAAATGTCTTCACATCTTGGAAGTCATCTCTGCGAGAAAAGAAACATCACTTTGCCTAGTGCAACTCAATCGGTTCAAGATCCTGGTCCTGGACCAGGTCCAAGCAGGCCTAATCGCGCCTATTCCGTGCACACGACCTGACAGCCGCATGAAATAGTAGTTCCGGATTGTGACTCAGATAATGTAAATGTTCATGTGAATTCCCATCAACAACCTTCTGTTTCGCTTTCGCAGGAAAAGCCCGGAGGAAAAGGTACACCAGGACCTTTCAAAGACTTTAGATACCTTTCAAATTCACGATTATGTGGTGAACATTTATAATAGACCCTGTCAACCTAGTCTAAGTAATGTGTTTAGGACAAGACTTTGTGTAGGCCTAGATCTACGTGTACATATGTTCGGCTTTGAGTTTGACTAGACTATTTCAGCTTTTGAAACTATTCTACATGTACATTATCGCTGTTTGGAAGTTGCACTTTGGAAAGACATTTTTACCTTGCTGGTTCGGGTTGTTAGTTACTTCAAGTTCTACGTATAGACTAGATGTTCGTTGTTCAAGTTAGAGTTTCAATTTCAAGTTTTTCTATGACCTGTTGGCGTGTTGCATAGCCATTGATTTACAAGTTTATGATGGATGATCCTGTTGTCATGGTTAAAGGTAAGATTAAGACTAAGAAAGTAAGATGAAAACACTTTAACAAAACTAGAAATAAGTTAGATCTAAATCAGTCATAGATGTAGATGTTGACCTAGAATTAGTTATAGTAATATGGTGATCACACCGCCTGTACACACAGTCTGCCCCGCGAACACACACACACAACAGCAGTTAGTTGGTAGAAATAGCAATTTTTGTAAATTTATTTACCAAAAAATAAACAATAGTTTTAAATTTGTATTTCACATATATTTCAAACATACCTTTAGTTACAATTCTGTGTAGTTTCATTGTTATAGGCATGTGGGAAATATGTTAAATGATTTAATTAGAATATTGTCTTTTCAGCCATTGTGTGACATGGCCCGCTTATCTCCCATTGGCTCGCGCTGCTATTCTGCGTGGTGAAAAGGCACCTAAATGTATAAAACTCCCCTACAAAAAATGCAATATCCTCATGTGTTTTACTCATTGAATCAATTTGTTGTTCACACTCAAGTTAGCCATAACTGTACTGGGTTCACCAAACTTGTTTTCACTTTAAAGTCCCTGTGGAATGTTATGCCCTGTTGAATGGCTTATCGGAAAATCATCATAAATCCTCAAATCTGACATTTGTTAAAAAGCCAAATATACTGTAATGTAGCTGAAAGTCGGCAAATTCTTATCATTTGATCGGTTTTTCTGAAAAGTTTGTGACACACATGAGGAAATAGCTGTGACGGTGATCCAAGTAATTTCCATCGCCATATTTTATTGGCATTGCACAAATATATTTGGAATTTAATGTTAATATTTGGTGTAAATATGATCTATAAATATATGATTTAAAAAATGCCAACAAAATGAACAGTTTGACTTTCCTGTATATATAATTAGCTGAAACGACCTAATTTGCATATTTGATGAATATTCATGATCTTTTTTTCTTCAAATAAAATATATTTCCAATCTGATATACATAGGTTTCACTGATGTATCATGTTCGGTTTTGATTTGATTACATATGCGCATATTAATTACTTATAAATTAATTACCTAATCGTAATGTATTGACTTCGAGATGAGGATGATTTATCAAATAACACGGATCAACATCATAATTTTATAAAACAAATAATACACAGCATTTTGTTCGGGTATTAGTAAGAATGACCTACACTTGGTACCTTTGAAACAGTCCAAACAAAAACAAAGGTACCTTGTGTGGGTAATTCTTACTAATGCCCTCACAGCAGTGCATTATTTGTATAATATTCCCTTCCTCCATATCATAATGCATATTTTATAAATGACTGTGTATTGTACTTCGTACTTGTCCTGGGGATCATACAATGTGGACAGAAATTTGAAACTTATATTTTGTGATCAGGTTTGCATATATAAATTTCTAACATTTTTCGATATTTTAAATTGGTTGTGTTACTTTATGTTAAAGTAAGTAAGAACATAGAGTATTACAATTGAATGAGATAAAACAGGAAATCGGTTAATAATATCGCACAGAAATCCCACAAATTCAGTCATCAGAACCATCTTCATGTTCATCCCAGCAATAGACTGTTACGACAAGAAAACATTAAGAAAACGACACAGATGCCCCCCCCCCCCATCAATTACTTTATTACAATAGTTTAACAAATGATATCAAAGATTCGCTTGAATAATGTCAGATAGTAGGCCTGGCCTACATGTAGTAAATGTTTATACATATCTAGCCAGGTATCTTTTCATGTGCTTTCGACTTTCGAACAGAAGTGAAGAATTGTATTTGTTTTTTAGGCTTGAAAGATGTACTCTGTGATTCCTGGCCTTGGCGTACAAATCCGTGGGAAGGAGTTGCCCCCCCCCCCTCCTCACATCTCCCCTCGGCAATTATCCGGCAAAAAGTCAACACTTTGGGCCGAAGGTAAATAAAAATTAAAGAAAGGTGAAAATAAAGCAGCGTTTGAATAATGTCTGCATAGAATCCTTCGTTATTCTTTTTTGATAGGCCTAATATACAACCATTTAATACCAATATTCAACCTGTAACAAGCTTTTGTTTTGATATTTTTACTCCTGACATTTTTTCCTCTGACATTTTTACTTCTGACATTTTTACCCCTGACAGTTTTACCTCTGACATTTTTAATTCTGACATTTTTACACCGAGCCAATAATATGTCATCACATAACGGATCATGCATATCATAATAAATCAGCAAATAAGCGCAGAGTTCGAGACCTACCCGCATGAATATTATGAAATGACGATAAGTACTTTATTGAGGGAGTATACGCTATACACATAATACAAGTACAAGGGCAAAGTGCACGTACAAGGGCAAAGATTTAATGCAGGCACGGCGATGACTTATTAGGGCTGTGCGTGAGATCAGTATGCGCTATCATAACATCTACATGTTATGTCAACAATCCCAAATGTGGAAAATAAACACTAGTGCTGACAAGGGTGTTCAATCACACAAGTAGTTAACATAATATTTTTAAAACAATTATCATTCACATGGACACTCATGCATTCCCACTGACGATACTTTACATGTAGTGGCGTTCCCAGAAATTGATAAGGAGGGGATAGGCCGTGGAACGAGGCACCAAAACCGGCCTAGTTTTGCATTTTCGTTCACGTGGTACGGGACACTACGCACTAAACATATTGAAAGTACTTTAGATATCTACAAATTCCAAAGTTCATTGAAGAAATCTGGCATAAAAACGATACATTTGCGAAAAATCGGTGCACTTTACGGCTCACAGAACGCCGAAGTCATCAGGAACAAAATGGCGCTACAGGCTACACTGAAGTTGAAGTTGAAGTATATTTGTTCAACTTTTAGATAAAAAAAAATATAATTTTTTTTTATTGCAAGCATAAAAGCGTATATTACACACCAACAAAATAAAGATTTCAAATCAAGTGTAATGTACGGAAAATAGGTACGAAGTTTCGAAATATATAGATATGACAGACAAGGTAAAACAATGTAACATGCGGGGAGCCTAAATAACAGCAAAGCTTGTATGTGAATAGGCTCCAGTACTGAGTAACACAATATAGTAGGTCATTAGCCACCCTGACACATGCACGATTTTTTGTTCCCGCAATGCCCCGCATTGAGGCGTGCCAGTGCGTGACATTTAAGGCACCCTGACACTTGCACGATTTTGGTTCGCGCATAGTTTGCGCATAGTTTGCGCATTGTTTCGTGCCACGTTCTTGCCACAACGGGATGCGTTCGCGGAACATGCGGGAGGATGAGGGCCAATGCGTGACAAGGCTTGAAATTCGTGGCATCAAAATTTTGGCACGAAAAATTTGGTGAACGACTTTTGTGAACACTTCGCGAACTATGCGTATCCTAAACGTATCCTACCCGTGTCAGTACTGACCGCGCGTTCCAATGCCCGAATGGCACGCATGTTTACGACCAGTTAACGACGGATTTACGAATAAATTGCTCACAATTTGCGCTTCGGCTGCGCATCGACTGCGCATACTTCCCGCATCGGCTGCGCATACTTCCCGCACAGTTTTCACGTTACTTGCACATGGTCTACGCATGCGCATGCGACGGCACAGAAAAGAAAGGAAATAGGAAAATAAAAAGTGACCGCTGAAAGCATCTTGTGCCAATCATTTTTTTCGGGAACTGGCAGGTTAAACAAAAAAAAAAAAGAAATTGGAAAGAAATGTTTATGGCTTATAGTACGCTCTTGTCCATGCATTATGCGAACATTTCTTGCCTACCCTTATTGAATAATGATTACATTAAAATAAGCAATATCCCAATATAAAGTAAAAACTTGTGTAAAAAGGGAATTCGTTTTGTCAATGGTATTTTAGAGACAAATGGTGATTTTTTGTTCTCTCTGGAACCTTTCTAAGAAAAGTATATTATTCAAATAATTTTTCTTTTTTATCGTGGATTACGCGATGCAATTAGACAATGGTTTAATAATTGTACTATTTAAAAAAAAAGTGCCACAACCCCTTTTCCCTGATACAATGACATTTGTTATGAAACGTATTAAAGGGATCCGGTAATTTTGTCTCAGATTCCGAAAAAAAAAAATTCTGGATTTAGCTCATGCTGCAATGATAATTATAAACCTTTAGGTCAGTCAGGAGCCCCATGACTTTTACAAGCCGATCGCCTGTCTGATTATCAAGATATTTATGATTGGAATTACAAATCTTGAAAAACCGTTTGCCAAACGGTTTTCATAACACTACAGTCTATTGAGGAAAAAGGGTATGGTAAAACCGGTCACTCAAAGATTTTTACTTTTTTGAGGCATCATTTTGAAGCGCAATTTTTGTTTAAGGCTTCAATATTATACCATATCACAAACACTGATAACACGTAGGGCCGTGTATCTCAGCCTTAACATTGTTAAACGATCCCTTTAAAGGATATTCACATATCTATGCAACTTTATTAATTAAAGAGAAGGAAAGGAGTATTCAAAAGTTTTCTTAAATGGAAATGCATTTTCGACCTGAATGAAAAGAGTTGGGGAAACATATTTGTCCCATTGGATTAAATTTTACCCTTGATGTGGGCTTTCGATGGTTTCAGTTTAAGATTTAAATCAGTTATAACTGTTTCAATCTGTTCATTACATCTGTATGTGATTGTACGCTTCTTAAACATATTTGGGATAGGTTGGAGCATTGGATATATACTGGAACCGGAAATAAATTAACATTTTCATTACAAAATAAACTATTTAGTTTAAGAGGTTCAAATAATTATGCATTGAATTGTATGCCTATACTGATTGTGGTGCTACAGATGGTGTATACTTGCAAAATAAAGAAACAACTGCCCGAATTTGATAATATTAGAGTTTCGATTATAAATTATTTAAAGTGACTTGGTAACATTGTTGAAGGTTGATGAAAAAAATTGCTTAATTTTTGTATCAAATGTTACTTACTATATTCATTCTACTGTACTAAACCTCTGAGAGGCAAAAAATCCTGAAGAAATTCTCAAACCATGAATATATCTATGGTTTTCTTTGAAGGCGTCGATGTGAGGCACCCTCTAACAGTGATTAACAGTAAATTCTCCCAACCATTTTTGAATTTTCCCAACCGTTTTTCCATGAAAAAAGACATGAAACAGGCTATAAAAAATCTGTCAACACTTATGTCTGGAATAGAATGTAGAGCCATGTTATTGCTTTGTGAGATTTCCATTCACCTAAAATGTAACCAAATTGTTCTATAGATCTAGATCTAGACCTAGTTGGGAGAATTAAGGAATCGATCAGATCAGTTTTTCCCAATTTGTACCATGAATAATGGTCCGTTTTCACTCAAATTTTCAGATTATCTTTAATTGTACATCTAGAATTGAAGTCACTACCTTAGAACCATTGTCTCTCATCTGAACAATGTTACCAAGTCCCTTTAATAAAACGAAAAGTATATTGCAGATTCGAATTGTAGAAATGATAAGATCAGAAGTAAATGGTTTCAATTCAGGAATTTGTTTACATAAAATAATGTTTCTTTGCTTAACCCCGTACTTTGCTTAGCCCCGTACTATCCTTAACCCCGGACTATTTTTTTGGCTTTTCACACACGCTGTTTTTAGTCCCATACTAGCGCCTATTCCGGAATAAGAAAATTCACGCTGTTCTAACTGCAATTCGTTAGCCCCGGATATCGTGAATTTTATGATTGGACATTGGGCTCCTTACTTCGCATCTGGCCAGCTGCGATACGCTCCATTGCGTAGTACCGGACTATTTTTCGTTTCTGTTCTCATTCATTTGCTTGGCACCGCAATTGCGGGATTAGCAGGAGTTAGCACCACAATTGCGGGGTTAGCCCTGCTATTTAGTACTGTTTTCACACTGGCAATATTTTGCTTAACCCCGTACTATAGGTGGGGTTAAGGGGGGGGGGGGGGTCTTAGCCCCACCTATAGTACGGGGTTAAGCCTATTCCACTTTCTGTTCAGACTGGTTTTTTTACCAAAGTGGGCTAAAGTTGGCTAACCCCACCTATAGTACGGGGTTAACTAACCCTGCAAAATAGCAGGGCTAACTCCGCAATTGTGGTGCTAACTCCTGCTACCCCGCAATTGCGGTGCTAAGCAAATGAATGAGAACAGAAACGAAAAATAGTCCGGTACTACGCAATGGAGCGTATCGCAGCTGGCCAGATGCGAAGTATGTCCAATCATAATATTCACGATATCCGGAGTTAACGAAATGCAGTGAGAACAGCGGGAATTTTCTTATTCCGGAATAGGCGCTAGTACGGGACTAAAAACAGCGTGTGTGAAAAGCCAAACAAAATAGTCCGGGGTTAAGGATAGTACGGGGCTAAGCAAAGTACGGGGTTAAGCAAAACCAGTGCAGGGTTAGTTAACCCCGTACTATAGGTGGGGCTAGCCCACTTTGGTAAATACGAGTCTGAACAGAAAGTGGAATAGGCTTAACCCCGGACTTAAGGTGGGGCTAAGACCCCCCTTAACCCCACCTATAGTACGGGGTTAAGCAAAAGTTTGCTAGTGTGAAAACAGTATCACACTCGTATTTACCAAAGTGGGCTAGCCCCACCTATAGTACGGGGTTAGATGGCCCTGCAAAATAGCAGGGCTAACCCCGCAATTGTGGTGCTAACTCCTGCTAACTCCGCAATTGCGGTACCAAGCAAATGAATGAGAACAGAAACAAAAAATAGTCCGGGACTACGCAGTGGAGCGAATTAATAAATATTCACGCTATGGCTAGTACGGGGCTAAAATTGTCCGGGGTTGAGGATAGTACGGGGCTAAGTTATGACTGTTGCATTTTATGCCTACCGTACCAAAAACCTTCTACATGGTCATTTAAAAGTACATGGGCTTTTCCTATTTCTTCTTTTCATTCTTTCTTTACTCCTCCTCCTTTTTCTTTTTCTTCTTCTTCTTCGCCTTATTCTTTTAAATTCCTTTTCTTCTTCTTTTTCTTCTTTTTCTTTGTCTTCTTTTTCTTTTTCTTCTCTTTCTTCTTGGCCTCAGAGAGCAAACAATATGTATAGCCTTGTGCGAAACCCAGGTGACTTAATTAAGTGGTTCCTTGCGCATTTCCATTTCATTTCATTGAAGTGCTCAAAAGTAGATATCAAAATGTTCATCCGACAATTTTCGGGCGTGTACATATTTGTTAATGAACCCTGCACTTAGGAGGCATATTCACATAAATCCTTTTGTCATGTCTGTGACATTTTAAAGAATGAATCTCAAATTAAGATACAATATTTGTAAGTAATATAAAATAATGCAAGGCCATTATCTTCTTTAGAAAAGATCTTAAAATAATCATGTAAATATTCAATCGGGAGAAAAAAATGCAAGAAAATATCAAAGGCACACACAAAGCGACTAATACAAGGTTAGCTGATTTCGTGAAGCCCGATGGCTGCCAACAACTAATTTAAGTTGAACGCACTTTTTGATCAAAGTACAGGATAAACATAAAAATAAGAGATAGCATTTGTCATAATTAGTCAACAGAGCCTCGTAGACATATCACCAGTGTCACCCTTGTGATCATCGTGATAGAGACACAAGATTAGAATATATATTTAAAATATTTGTTTGTGTAATGTGCGTGCTAGAATAAAACAATACGACCTGGCAGAATATGTGAATACAGAAGTAGAGTTACGTCCCACTTGTACCTCCCCAAAATACATGAAGAAGCGTTAATAATCAATTATGTTTATAGATATCTTTGCTTAACACACATCAGTTCATAACTTTTTTATTTATAAATGAGCTAATTACTCATCAAAGAAATTGATTAAACTAATTAATTTTGCCTTTTTTAACCAGGGAGGGGGGGGGGGGTGGAACCAATTTTTTCAAAATGTTTTGTGAAAATTTCAAAGCAAAACTAAAGCTCTACCACTGAGTCTTTGCGTCGCCTCATATCACAATGTATATATATATATATATATATCATGGCAATTTTGTTTGCAGCTGGGGTCAGAAATGATTTCATCGTCGCAGGCTGCTCACTCTGGCCTAACGGTTGTCCATCCTGCAAAGTTTCAGATTTTCGAGCAGAGCATGATCCTGGTCAAGAAATAAGAAGTTTGCAGAGAAATCTGAGACGCTCAACATGTTCAGCCCATCGCCTACTGCGTTTTTAGTAAGGAAATGTCTTTAGTACACAATAAAAGGGATCTCGAGCCGTGCCCCATTTGTTCTACAGATTTGTAGGTTTGGGGTTCGATTTCCTAACTGTTAATTATTTTATTTATAAATGGCATCTAAATTACATTACCTTGTTAAATAAAACGAAACAAGCAATAACCGATCGAATAATATTCATTATGTATAACATAGTAACATCAACAGAATATATTATGTGTTTTTGTAAACTATTTATGAGCCTTTAATCTATTGCGTAAGCGAAACAAACACCAGTGTAAAACTAATCCTGGACGAATTAACGAAATTTAGACTCAAAGTCGTCATCAATTCTAATTCTCCAGTCACATATTGACGTTCAGACATGAAATTCGTATACAAAGAGAGAGAGAGAGAGATTATGTTAATCGTAACCTACACGTACCGCAATGGGACGTTCTTTCTGTTAAACTAAAAATCATCAGATGACATACTTAATTTTTGTAGTTGAATCAATCCTTTTACCGCGTCTTCCTTGACTCCATCTGTGGTGTTGCTATCAATTTACTATGTTTACCCTCTGATTACCATTTTCATTTACCATTTATTGAAACTAATGATAAAAATGAAATATTAATTTATCATCATCATCATCATCATCATCGTAGTAGTAGTAAATGTAGTAGTAGCACCAGCAGAATTATCAGTAGTTTAATAGTAGTAATAGTAATATAAGTAATATCCTATTACACAGGGAAACACTGAAAGACGCCAAATAACACACGGCAAGAATCGTATAGCGACGTGTATGCATATCCACGTTTAGTAGTAGTACAGTAGTAGTAGTAGTAGTAAGGGGAGGGGAGGACGTGTTTTCTGCGGGCTCTCAACATTTCAAGCGTAACTCTGTTTAGAGCGCACGATATATATCGGACTGTGGATAACATTACTTGGAAGGCGATTTTGATAAAATCTGGAATTTTTTCGTCATTGATGGACCTAATTTGAAAGCAAAATATTTGGAAACTTTGCACTTTTGATGAGATTTAATTTTCAAATGTATTTTTCTTCGCGTATTCTTGGATATTTTTTTACACTATAGGCGGTGTCACACAGAGGCCGAAACACCGGATTTTAGTTATCCGGATTTTAGTTATCCTCTTGATTGGCTGTCTGTCACCAGTTATCCCTTCAAAAATCCCTTCAAATATCCTCATATGAAGCAAGATAATTCTCTCTTGAAAGGATTTTTCAAGGTTTTTGTTAAGGGATTTTTCTGTCTGACAGCAATGTTGAAATAATCCCTTTAAAGGTCAGTGTAAGTTTAACGTGATTGGCTGGCATAGGGGTTTTAACGCGCTATCAACTTGCGCACCATTATATTAGCGCGCATTTAATGATTGAACGTGTGATGTCACAATGCTTATCTACCTAAACGGCACATGCGCAATGGCCCATCAAAAATCCAGATTTTGGTTTTCCGGATTATTGGTAGCCTGTCTGACACCAGTCTGTCACCGACGTAAATGGAAAAACTAGATTTCTTAAATCTGGTTTTAGATGGGTCGGGCTTTGTCTGTGTGACACCGCCTTATTAGGCGGTGTCAGACAGAGACCAAAAATCAGGATTTTAATTATCCTCTTAATTGGCTGTCTATCATCAATTATCTCTTCAAAAATCCCTTTAAAAATGCCTTCAAAAATCCTCTAACGAAGCAAGAAAATTCTCCTTTGAAAGGATTTTTCAAGGGATTTTTTAAGTGATTTTTTTTTTGTCTGACACCAATGTTGAAATAATCCCCTTTAAGGTCAGTGTAAGATCAATGTTTGACTTAATAGGCGGTGTCATACAGAGGCCAAAAACCCGGATTTTAGTTATCCGGTTTTTAATTATCCTCTTTTTGGCTGTCTGACATCAATTATCCCTTCAAAAATCCCTTCAAAAATCCCTTTAAAAACCTCATGTGAAGCAAGATAATTCTCTCTTGAAAGGATTTTTAAAGGGTTTTTTGAAGGGATTTTTCTGTCTGACACCAATGTTGAAATAATCCCTTTTAATAAGCATTGTGACATCACACGTTTAAATACGCGCATTTAAACGTGTAATATCACAATGCTTATCTACCTAAACGGCGCATACTTTCGATTAAACGTGTAATGTCACAATGCGTGCGCAATGGCCATCAAAAATCCGGATTTTAGTTATCCGGATTATTCTTAGCCTGTCTGTCACCGACTCAAATGAAAAAAATTGATTTCTAAAATCTGGTTTATTCAAGATGGGTCGGGATTTTTCTGTGTGACTTCGCTTAATGATTGGCTGGCATATGGTTTTTAACGCGCTATCATATCTTGCGCACAATTATATTAGCGCGTATTTAATGATATGAAATTAATTTACAAATAATACACATCAGTGAGGGCATAAGTAAGAATTACCCACACGAGGTACCTTTGGAACAGTCTAACACGCCCGAGGCGATAGCCGAGGGCGTGTTAGACTGTTTTAAAGGTACCAAATGTGGGTCATTTTACTAATGCCCAAACAAAATGATGTGTATTATTTGTTTTATAAGATTATGTTTTATTTGTTTTATAAAGTGATGTTTTCTAATATGATTTTGATAATGACTGGTCATTATCATTGGATAATGACCGGTCAGTACCCAAATTACGCGCGATTACGCGCATATAGAAACGTTGTATCATCCGCTCAATTTTACTTGCGTGCATAGAACAAAATAAGCATTTTTCCATGAAAAGTGAAGTTTTCTAAAATGTGCGTTTCTTTCCAGCATTGGGGTGCCCGGAAGTTACTCGGGTAACATTTCCTAAAGTATAATTTAAAAAGACCATACGCAAATTGTCTGTACTTTTGTCGGAAAAAAATATATTTATCCAGCACAATGTCGTCTCTTTTTGCGTTGGAAAAGAGCAAATAGCGAGTTTCAATCACACTTTGGCCGCTCTCGCAAGCTCTCACTCGTTTCACTGTGGTCAAGCGACTTTGGGGCAAGCGGTTAATGAAAATAATAATCGTCAGCTTTCTTCTGGTATTAAACTTGTTTTGATTGATTGTATAATTTTGTCATAATAAAGGAAACAAAAAGGCTTGACCAATAACTTATCAGCGTCTGAATTGACTTTTGATTTTGAATTCCCTGATGCAAACGCACATAAACAGGTTCTAATGACGTCATCTTCGCTAAATCGATGTCTTTTTTTATCGTAAAATGCTACACTTTCACAATGTTTTTACATCTTTTTAAATTATTAGTAAGATATAACATATTTTGTCTGATATCACTGAAGATTTAGGTTTAATTTAATGAGTAATTTTAAAATAAGAGCCATTTCACTGTTTAAATTTACTGGATCGTACCATTAAAGTTACAGGGTAGAAAGATGCATTTTCAAACCGTGTTGAATTTAATTTACGTTCCGACATTCTGTTAAATGGGTTCGTGTTGGAATCCACTGCTTTCCGTTCCACCAAACGTCCACATGCGGAGTCGTTTATCAACTAAATTATTCAAATTTATGGATGCTTCCTTCCCATGTGTTTGTGTTGTTAAAGCATTTCAATCACCTGCTATCATTCTTTGTACTCCAATTGCCAGAACGCAAATTACATTTTGGTTTTATAGTTTCATGCGGAGTCGTTTATCAACTATATGTATTCAAATTTACGAATGCTTCCTTCCCAGGTGTTTGTGGTGTTTATGCATTTCATTCACCTGTTATTATTATTCTTTGTACTCCAATTGTTAGAATACAAAATGCATTTTGGTTTTACAGTTTCATTCAATAAGTAAGTCAATAAAAGAGTATGTTCTGCACAACAAAAACAATGTGTGTCCCTATTGTACAACGTAATGTGTCCCCTCATTTTGTAATAGTTAATTTACCCATTCACATAATGGAACTACCTGCCCGATGAAGCCAGTGGCCCGTGAACCATGATCACTCAACAGCGTGTGGGAGTCAGTTTGTGGTCAACTTCTTTTATGAGACAAATCCAAGCAAACATTCACCATATGTAGGCAAAATAAATGCCTGGTCACGGCTGTGCAGGCCGTGACCCAACCATACATGCGCATCTGAACCCATCATGACATCACTGCCTGCGCTGTGTGCTCACATCATATTTGCATGGGCGCTGTCTTGATACTGGATTTTAAAAAGATTTTATACAATAGGCGGTGTCACACAGAGGCCCAAAATCCGGATTTTATTTATCCTCTTAATCGGCTGTCTGTCACCAATTATCCCTTCAAAATCCCTTCAAAAATTATCATAAGGCGGTGTCACACAGAAAAATCCCGACCCATCTTGAATAAACCAGATTTTAGAAATCTAGTTTTTTCATTTACGTCGGTGACAGACTGGTGACAGACAGGCTACGAATAATCCGGATAACTAACATCCGGATGTTTGATGGGCCATTGCGCATGTGCCGTTTAGGTAGATAAGCATTGTGACATCACACGTTCAATCATTAAATGCGTGCTAATATAATTGTGCGCAGGTTAAGATAGCGCGTTAAAAACCCCATGCCAGCCAATCACGTTAAACTTACACTGACTTCTAAAGGGATTATTTCAACAGTGGTGTTAGCCTTTGAACAAGGCCACATGTCTGATAGACGCCGATCGACTAAAAAGAGACTAATCGCGAAAGCCCGAGTGAACGAGAGACCGAGAAGCACACCCACGGTAGCCTTTGGTAATCCAGATTAGATTTCTTATGTAAACCTATGTTTCCGACTGGAATTCTCTACCGAACTGGTAGCGTCCAATCACCGAACGTATCCTCGCATTACGTCAGCATATAGTATCCTTCACACACGGAGTAAACTGTACGTATAGTACAAACATGGACCTACTATGAACTGACGTTCGGGCTAAGACCACTGACCTCTACATGGAACGAAAACGAGACTGGTTCATTTTATAGACAGGGAAAGTCCAATTATCTCACTTATGATTGTTAGCATAAGTCATCAAATGCTTCCTATTTCATTGTAATTTTGCATTTAAAATAAATTTGAATGTGATATTTTGTATCTATCAATTATAATGTTCATCTCATAAGCGAAACGTACTTACGTCCTTTACCTTTTCTTACATGTTTTGATAATGAACGAATCACGAACGAAGCCAACTGGGGGATGGCCGTTCTAATTGGTCAATATATCCAATGCTATGAATAATTCATGCTAAGCAGTAATATCTAGATTGCAAAAGGCTCTTGTGGCGGTCGCGCGTTCACCCTGGGTATCTAGACTCATCTCAGCCGCTTAGTCAGAGTCACGAGGCCTTGTCAAAGGGCTACATTGGTGTCAGACTGAAAAATCCCTTTAAAAAACCCTTGAAAAATCCTTTCAAGAGAGAATTATCTTGCTTCATATGAGGGTTTTGAAGGGATTTTTGAAGGGATAATTGATGACAGACAGCCAATTAAGAGGATAACTAAAATCCGGATACCTAAAATCCGGATTTTTGGCCTCTGTGTGACACCGCCTTTATAAAGCAAGATAATTCTCTCTTGAAGGATTTTTCAAGGGTTTTTTAAAGGGATTTTTCTGTCTGACACCAAGGTTGAAATAATACCTTTAAAGGTCAGTGTAAGTTTAACGTGATTGGCTAGCATGCATAGGGTTTTTAACGCGCTATCATAACCTGCGCACAATACGTGCCTTCACGGTTGTTTCATCGCAAAGCATGCCGGGACATAATTCTAGTCCATTTTCACCTTCGCCGTGATCAGCTGTCCTGTTGCAAACAACGGAATTCGTATCGAATCAACATCATAATCTTGTACATAGTCCGCTATTCTGCAGTGATTTTCTTCCAATCCAGTATCATTTGTACGGTAAGAAAACCAAAGTTTGTGGTTATTCATTTTTATGACTAATAAAGCTGATAATACGACGTAATGAGAGTGGGCCGAGATCCAACTTTAGTAAATGTAGGCCTAGATCTAGATCTAGTCCCGTATGTTCAAATGTGTGTGCATTTTAAGTAGACTGATTGTCTTTTAAGCTGCTTAAGTACACTCGTCTCGTGTTTTAGGTAGAAATGTACAGTAATATGAGATTTATGTCTCATGAAATATGAATAGACTTTCTAGATCCTATAATTGATAATGGAATAGGGTCTACTAGAATGGCCGACAGTTAGGCCTAGAAAGTGATTGCAATTAGAAATTATAAATGTAAGAAAGTAAAAGAGGCCATGAAAACGATAAATTTTTTCGATCTGGATCTGAATATAATAGTCTGATATCAATGAGCTCTACTTGAGGATCTACATGACGGGGGCGTACGGAGGATTTTTTCGAGGGGGGGGGGGGGGGGGGCCGGGTTTTTTTTTTTTTTCCTTCTTTTTTCCCCCGAAAATATGAAATTTGGGAGACCGATATTTTGTTCAGTTGGTGGGGGGTAAGGTCACCTTTTTTGGGTCACCCTTTAGCACAAAAAATGTTTAATTTATTTTTGTTATTAAAAAAGTGAGGGGGGGGGGGTTTCCTCAAAAACACACACACACATAGTCTAAACAAAATTGGAGGAGGGGGGGGGGTTCAACCCCCGAAACTCCCTCCCCCCTGCATACACGTCTGCTACATGATCTAGTGTTGAAGAAGTGATGAGGGTTCTTTGGTCACAAACTTAAATTTGATTTTCTTTTCCCTTTTATTTATCAGTTGCAGCATCATCGAACACTATGACCCATGAATCAGAAGATAACGTAGATGCTACGAGAGAGCTCATTTCACAATGGACAACAGAAGTGTTACGTGACTTTCTACAAGGAGGGGACTCAAGCTTGGAAATCGAGTACCGGTAGTCATTATTTTATGGGTGTTCTCTGCCTTGACTCTGGGGGTACTGTTCAGCCATCCGAGGTAGAGATAAACTGGACGATGGATGGAGAGGGGGGGGGGGGGGGGGGGGGGGGGGGAGAAAGGCATGCAGACTGCAGAGCTGGTCGTCTACTATGTATAGAGACATTTGTGTGTACCTAGTAGATAAGGACCCTCCATCACTAGAGGGAAGAATGAGAGACTACAAAGAGGGAAAGGCATTTAGTTATTTTGCCAGTTTCTGGTTAGGGAGATATTTTTTTCATCTCGTGGGAGAAAGCTGTCTGTAATTCAAAATCATTTGATACTTGAATAAATTTAGTTCATTTTCTAGACTGTTTCATGTCAAACCGTTGATTCTACTTTCTTGTGAGTATAGTCAGAGAGATAGAGAAGTAACACGAGTAAAGAATGAAAAAGAAGCTAATATTTGAACGAGGAGGAGAAAATGGAGATTACGTTGTTGCCCATAGAGTTGGAATAATTGTTCTTACCACTTTTTATTAAATGATTGTGACCATTTGGTTTATTGTTTGTACATAAAGGTCATATGTTATAAGAACTGTATTGATCAATCTAAAGAGTCTTATAGATTGATTAATACAGTTTTGAGATGATGATGATGATTGTGATGATGAACGAGAAGGAGAAGAGGAGGAACATATCATGAGTTGATGGAGAAAAGATTGATCGAGGGGTTATCATTACAGAGAGAGAGAAAGAGAGATGGACTAACATGAGGAAGGGAGAGCAAGAATGGAGGCTATGACATAGGGGAAGAGATAGAAATCAAAATTATATTTATACTAACATTTACTAAATTAGAATAGTAAATTAGAAGATAAAGCTAAAGGAAAGAATGCAAACTAAAATTAAGCAAAGACCATCACAATATCGTTTACATTATAATATAAATTAAGTAAAGGTACATGGAAACGTGTACATTTGTAAAATTTAATCTCTTGTTCTCTTAGATCTTCCTCTTCACACCTAATTCTTGCTCTCCCTCTCTATCTCTCCCTCCCCTCTCTGTCTCTTTCTCTCTCCTCTCTCCTTATTATCACTCTTTCTCTTTCATTAAGCGTCGACATCTCTCTCGATGCCTCTCTCTGTTTCTATGATTTTTCTCTCGTTAAATATTTAAAACATCAGGTCTGTCTGACCTTCCTCTCTTGAATAAATCATGAATAACTTCAACTCGGCGTCCTACATACAGTAATGATTGCTTAGTACTCATCTACAACCTTCTCTGTGTTGTTTTTTTTTTATTGATAAAATAAATATAACCATGAGATGAATACAAGTTAGATCAATATCAACAGGTTTAATGCAATGCATATAAGTTGACATCTTATGAAGAAGTAGTACCACCCCCGCCCCCCCTCCAGGAACAAGAACGGAGGTACCGCATGCGTGTTCCCAAAATCTCTGGCTCGTAACAAAGAAAAAGATCTGCCCGTATTGACTTTACACACTGGACTTTTGCTGAGAAGGGGGGGGGGGGGGTACCACCTTTAATGCAAACACATTTAAAGGGATCGGGTAACTTACTCTCAGATTCTGAAACAAAATCCTGGATTTAGCTCATGCTGCAATGATAAATTTAGGTCAGTCAGGAACTCAATGACTTTTACAATCCGATCGCCTGTCTGATTATCAAGATATTTACGATTGGAAATCGAAACCAAATTTTGTGTTTGCCAAACGGTTTTCATAACACTACAGTTTATTGGGGAAAACGAGTATGGTAAAAGGGGTCAAACAAAGATTTTTACTTTTTAGAGGCACTTCTTGATCATTTTGAAGCACAATTTTGTTAGGGCTTCAGTATTAATACACCATATCACAGACACTGGTAGCACGTAGGGCCATACGTCCATCTCGGTTTAAACATTGTTATACATTGTTAAACAATGCATTTTACAATACCTTTACAACATACACCATACACCATTTGCTGTCACATGGTTTGGAAATCACATTACAGATAATAATTCTACAACTGCGAGGTTTCACCTGTCGTCATTTGATACCCGAAGGAACACTTTTTTAGGGGCTAAATCTAATTTTTTCACAAGGCAAAATAACTATATGCCTTCCCCTCTTTGTAGTCTCTCATTATTTTTCCCTCTAGTGATGGAGGGTCCTTATCCAGTAGGTACATACAAACATAGTAGGCCAGTTCTGCATGCCTACCCCCACCCCCCCAATCCATCCATTGTCCAGTTCCTCACAGTGTCTACCTCGGATGGCTGAACAGCTACCGCGTCAAGGCAGAGAACACCCATAAAATAATTACTACCGGTACTCGATTTCCAAGCTTGAGTCCCCTCCTTGTAGAAAGTCACGTAACACTTCTATTGTCCATTGTGAAATGAGCTCTCTCGTAATCTACATGCACGTTATCTTCTGTTTCATCGGCCGTGTTCGATGATGCTGCAACTGATAAATATAAGGGAAAAGACAATCATATTAAGTTCGTGACCACAAGAATGATTGTAACAAAAGAATCCTTATCACTTCTTCAACACGTAGATGCTCAAGTTGAGCTCATCGATATCAGAATTTATATCCAGATCCAGATCGACAAATCTATCATTTTCATGGCCTCTTTTAGAGGTCTACTTTTTTACACTTAATTGCAATCACTATCTAAATGTCAGCCATTCTAGTAGACCCTATTCCATTATCAATTATAGGATCTAGAAAGTCTATTCATATTTCATGAGACATAAATCTCATATTACTGTACATTTCTACCTAAAACACGAGACGAGTGTACTTAAGCAGCTTTAAAAGACAATCAGTCTACTTAAAATGCACACACATTTGAACATACGGGACTAGATCTAGGCCTACATTTACTAAAGTTGGATCTCGGCCCACTCTCATTACGTCGTATTATCAGCTTTATTAGTCATAAAAATGAATAACCACAAACTTTGGTTTTCTCACCGTACAAATGATACTGGATTGGAAGAAAATCACTGCAGAATAGCGGACTATGTACAAGATTATGATGTTGATTCGATAAGAATCCCGTTGTTTGCAACAGGACAGCTGATCGCGGCGAAGGTGAAAATGGACTAGAATTATGTCCCGGCATGCTTTGCGATGAAACAACCGTGAAGGCACGTATTATATTAGCGCGCATTTAATGATTGAACGTGTGATGTCACAATTACCGTGTTTACACAGTGACCCGCCTCGAGGGTTAAAGCGGGTTGAAGCCGCGAGGCGTGTTGAACCCGGCAATTTTTCGTCATGTAAACGGGATCCCAGTGCCGGGTTCAACACGCCTCGCGGCTTCAACCCTCGAGGCGGATCACTGTGTAAACACGGTAAATGCTTATCTACCTAAAGGGCACGTACGCAATGGCCCATCATAAATCCGGATTTTTGGCCTATGTGTGACACCGCCTATTAGGCAGTGTCACACAGGAAAATCCCGACCGTTTAGATAGATAAACCATTTTAAGCTTTTTCGATCTGCCTTCAATCTCCTTAAAATTCGTGCAATCTTTACGAAAAAAGTCTTAGTTTTTCTATTATAATCAGTGTTTTTATCACAGCACTATAATCAATAAAGTACTTAAAAATTAGTATTTGGTTGTGCTCGATTAGTACTCTCAATTTAACGCAACATAAGAGTAATTGTAATCACCTCATTCTGTTAATAAATGTTAATTGTAATTACCATACACAGTTGTAACCACTGCGGTTCAGGTTATCTTTAGAATCTAAGGCGAAGGGAGCAAACCCCAACAGGAACCCGTGCCACCGTGACAGCTTTGAGGTCGATTGACGATATGGAAATCCCAACATCCTTCGACCAGTCACTGCAGGGTCTAGTGGTTCACCCCTTTCCTGGCTTGTCCTCGTCTGTGTGAAACTGCCACCAGTTCCCCGCGTGATTACTGTAAGTAACTTGCAAGAGCTACCGGTACTTACTTACCTTTGCAAGCAGCCTCCGTGAAAGTGAAGGCGGTCTTTGTCGCTTCGCGACAGACTACTACTACTACTACTACTACTACTACTACTACTAGTAGTAGTAGTGGTGGTGGTATTGGTAATGTATTGGTAGTATGTATTTTGAGTGAAGCACCGATATATTTTTACGTGTACTACCCCAGTCATAGGATTCAAGCTTGCCCGCACACAATATGCATATTCTCCACGCCATGGCGAGCATTTCAGATACGCAACCTTCTTTACAGACACTCACAATACTGATCAAAGTACTGTGAATTTGTCCACCATTCCAAGAGAAGCAATGTAGATAAAAGGATGACAGCATCTCCAGTCAAATATCAAAACCACTACTTCAATGTTGATAAACGATACGAAAACATTTTACTACTTACGTGTAACTCCCGTTCCTCCTAGTATGCCCATGTTTCTATGCTGAGTGATACTGAATTATGGAATGGTAACCTTCCACAATTGCCTCAAGTATTAAAAAATGGACTTTACACAATTAGTTAATATTTAACTTGTGAATTAGCTCTTATGATGACTTGGAGTCGTAGTTTCATTTTATTTCATTTAGTCGTCCAGGATAAGTTTTACATGTCAATTCGAATCATCTTTTGCGTTTTGTCAACGATAAAATACCCTCTCTGTACATATTATACATACACAGTGGCGTACCTGGGGTACTCCGTCAGGGGGGGGGGGGGCAAGCGACCGAAACAAACAAAAAAGGCGATGCTAATTTTCACTTCTGGCGAGCGAGCGAGCAAAAAAAAAATCTTTAAGTAACGTTTGGTATATAAACTGGTATTGTTGCAAGTTGGGGGTGGGAACATTCACTTGTTAGCGACGTTAATTTAATTTTTTTTGCAAACGAGTGTAGCGAGCAAGAAAAAAAATCACGTCTTTTTTAATAATTGCCACTTAAACTTGGTTCAATCGTCCCATGCAGGGCGCGGGAACAATATTGTGTTTAGGGTGATTTTATACCCATTTTAGCTAGCGAGCGAAAATACATCTTTCTCTCAATGAATTGCTATATAAAATTTGTTTCATTGTTGCAGGTAGGGGGCGGGCACAATCGTGTTTAAGGTAATGTCAATCCCATTTTGGCGGGCAGGCAACCCCCTACATTTATCTTTGTAATGATATTGTAGCAGGTTAGTGGTGGGCACATAATTCCACGAGCTAGCGAGCGTAGCGAGCGGAAATTTTTTTTTTTTCTTTTATAGGGAAAATATGGTACATAAAACTTGGGTTCATTGTTCCATGTCAGGGACGTGATTATCAAAAGCGGTGTTATTTCTATTTTGACGAGCGAGCGTAGCGAGCGAGCAAAAAAAAAATCACTTCTCTTTTATAGGGAAAATATGGTACATAAAACTTGGGTTCATTGTTCCATGTCAGGGACGTGATAATTAAAAGCGGTGTTATTTCTATTTTGGCGAGCGAGCGTAGCGAGTGAGCAAAACAAATCACTTCTCTTTTATAGGGAAAATATGGTATATAAACTTGGGTTCATTGTTCCATGTCAGGGACGTGATTATTAAAAGCGGTGTTATTTCTATTTTGGCGAGCGAGCGTAGCGAGCGAGCAAAATTTTTGTAATGATAATTGGTTCATATATTTCAGATTTTTTTGTTGCAAGGCAGGGCTTACACAATCATGTCTAAGGTGATGTTAATTCCATTTTGGCGGGCACAAGCACACCAAAACTTCTTTGAATAACGTTTGGTACATAATTATTAACTGGTTATTGCAGGTTGGGGCGGGCACGTTAGCGGTGTCAATTCCATTTTGGCGAGCGAGCATAGCGAGCAAGCAAAAAAAAAAATTCTCTTTTAATAGAAATTAATAAATAAACTTGTTTTTATTGGTGCAGGTCAGGATGGACGCAATCGCGTTTAACGCGATTCAATTCCATTTTGGCGAGAGGGCGAAAAAACTCTTCCATTTTTAATGATATTGTTGCAGGTCAAGGGTGGGCACAATTGTTTCCAAAGCAATGTCTATTTATTTTATTCGCGAGCGAGAAAAATGAATTAGTCTCTTTTAGTAACATTTGGTACATGTATTATGTGTTATTGCTGCCATGGTTGCAGGTCGGGGCCCGTCGGGGCAGGCACAATAATCTAGGCAATACTAATCCTTTTCTTTTTTCAGGGGGACGAGCAAGTGAAAACATTTAATACAAAATAGGCTAGCAAGCAGTTCGCGCCAGCGAAGAGTTTCAAATTTGTTATATCACTTATATTTTCCTATTTTCATTTGTTTTAATTTTTCAGGGCCGTATGCGGAATATTTTTCTGGTGGGGGAGGGGGAAAGATGCGTTAAAAGTTTTCGAAGAATCTCAAAAGCAAAAGGAGTGAAGGGAGTTCGAGCGACCGAACTGGTCATGAGGGTACTTTTGCATTTTCAAAAGTAGAATTGAAGGATTTGGTATAGGCCTACACTACATTTTCAGGAAAAAAACTGTACGTTTTCAAAATATCTGGGGTCAACTGCCCCCCCCCCCCCTGGTGCGTACGGCCATGGTCTTTTTTTTTTTTTTTTAATTTCCCCATTTTTATTCCTTTCCTTTTCTTTTCCCTTTTTCTTCCTTTTCTCTTCTTTTTCCTTTTTTCTTTCCTTTTTTCCTTTTTTCTCTTTCTTTCCTTTTTTCTTCCCTTTTCCTTTTTTCTTTTTCTTTCCTTTTCCTTTCTTTTCTTTTCTTTCCCCTTTTTCTTTTTTTCTCCTGGAGCCCGTCAGGGGGGGGGGGGGCACTCTGCCCCCCTGCCCCCCCCCATAGGTACGCCAGTGTACATACATGTTTCACATAATAATGAGTACAGGGTGCAACACAATATTTAAATTCTAAAGTGCTCTAAAATGCAAAGTTTCATCATTCGTAACAGAGAATTTTCTCGGTTTGTCGCTTCGCCAATCTTTTTTTCTTCTCTAAATGGCAACTTAACGCTAGCTGTTAGAAAGATTGTGTAAGTTCAGATCATAATATGTTTTGCATGTGTGATTATTGTGGTCTAATTGAACAGCAAATTTCTAAATCACCAAAATGTCTATCTCGTTCGCGATGCTACCTCGTAAACAAGATATATATAATTGTTATACTGCAAAAAGTGAAATCTGATGCGTGTGTGTATGGGGAGGGGGGAGGGGTAGTTGTAGGGATGAACTGACACAGGGTCCACCCCTCCTCCATCCCCGGTCGTGGCAAGAAATCGCCTACCATGTACCCCCCGCCCCCCAAAAAACAACACAAAACAACAACAACAACACAACAACGACAAAACCCAGCTGTAATCGCAACATCAACAAATGAAAAAACAACAGCGAGACAATGATATCATAAAGAAAACTTTCGATAGGGGAATTTATATATCATAAGCCTGTGACATAAATTGAAATAAAATACAGGTTTATTAGAAACGATTCATCATTGCAGTCAAAAAACTGAATTCGCATGAGCTAGAAATAACTGTAAAAAGTACATTAAAAACACACAGGTATAACATTAGCATAAACAGCGCACGCGATTTCATAAATAAGTTATGGGTACTTAATTATATATTTTGAAGATGTCACTTATGCATTAAAAAATATGTGTTTGAGATTTGATTATAATATCATAATTTCTGTTAATTCTGTTTACTCGCCTTATCTACTTTCTGCAGATCATTACGTTTTATACACGGGTACTGCATGGGTTCAAGTATGGTGGGGGAGGGGGGCAGAAATAGCATACCTGCGTGTTAAACGGCTATCGATATGAAGGCAAAGGTACTCGAGATGTACATGAACAATTAATTTGATGACAGATTGTTAATAGTTAATAATTGACTTTGAAGTTCTTAGTAATTAATAATAATAATAGTGGCTACTTGTAAAGCGCGCAGGTCCACCTTTCGGTGTTCATGGCGCTTAGAACAAAATCCATGTAACAAAAATAAGAAAGATAAAACAAAAAACGAAATTCGAAATTCATATAAACATAGTAAATTAGAATATTGCAATAATTACATCGAGAGAAAAAAAAAAGTTTTCAGTTGTGATTTGAATGTTTCTGTTGACGACAGTTGACGTATTTGTAGAGGGAGTTCATTTTAGAGTTTCGGACCTATGGCTGAGAGAGCCCGATTGCCCCAAGCATGTTTTATTCTAGGTGTAGCGTGTCTGATGACGAGCGAAGACTTCGTGTGGGATTGTATTTGGAAACAAAGTTGCTGAGGTATGTAGGGGAAATAAGATAGTAAACTGAATGATGTACGAGTAACAGAATTTTAAAGATACTTTTTTTGTCAACTAGCAACCAATGGAGAGAACGGAGAATGGTTGACATGGAATCATATTTTTCAGTGAATGTTAATTGGGGGGGGGGGGGAGGGGGGGGGTGCAGTATTTTGAAGTCGTTGAAGTTTTGTGACATTTTTTTTGGATGATTACAGAACAACGAATTTGCAAAATCTGAACTAGAAGAAATTAAAGCATGAATCAAGATCTCAGCCGCAGATTTAGATAAACACTTTCTTATGTAACCTTGATTAATTATTTGATACCTTACACTCGGTTGAACATGTGTTATATGACTACGACATGACATTTTCTTATCAAATATTACACCTAAATTACGACCTGTTTTTGATGGAGTGATACACGTGCAACCAATATGGAGATGACACGATTAATAGTCAACCTTTCGTAACATGTGCTTCGTACCTAATAATATGAACTCACATTTATCATCATTCAGCTTAAGGCAATTATATATTAGTCAGGATTTCAGGTCTTCTAGACATGTTGCAAGTTTTTAAACAGCTGATGACAGTGAAGACATTGTAGGTTTAACCGAAAATTAGATTTGGATGTCATCAGCAATGGTAACTAATACAATGTTTGTGAATTATCTTCCTAATTGGTTGCATAGAAAGAGAAGAGAGCAGTGGCCCTCCTCCCGAACCCTGGGGTACACCATACTTCATAGTACTTTTAACAGAGGTAGAATTTTAACATACTTAGATCATTCAGAGAGATATGATATAAAACAATTAAGGACGGTACACTCGATACCTATGATTTCAGCCTTCAAATCAGGAAAGGGTAATCTACTGTATCGAAAGCTGAGCTCATATATTAGAGTAGTAATATTACTGCAATCCAGTTCTCTAAAATACTATCTGTTAAGTTGACAAGTAGTGTTTCCACACTATGACCAGGCCTATGGGCAGATTGGCATGGGTCAAACAATTAAATATCTCGTAAATATACAGTCAGTTGTGAGAAAACAACCCGTTCCAACATTTTACTCAAAAAGGATAAGTTTAAGATTGGGCGATAATTTTTGAGACACTCCTGATCTCAGCCCGATTTGTTGAAGGTTGGATAGATGACAGCTGTTTTACAAACCTGTTGGACAACACTAAGGCTAGCATTTATAATACTTGTGATGACAGGTGCCAAGATTGTGCTACACTTCTTAACCAAATCTGTTGGGGTCGGATCAAGCTCTCATGATTTGTTGGTAAGTTCTTGATAAATGTTTCCATCTCACTGACAGTGACCGACCGAAACTTACTCAAATCTGATTCGGCTTCACAAACAGTGTCATCTAACTGTACAACATGAGTTTGGAAGCACTGTCAGATTGTTTGAAGTTTGAAGTTTTATTTATTCCACATTTTACCTAGAAAAACACTTTATATTCTTTTCATTTTAATACAGGCGTATTTCATTATAAGAATAGATTTCACACAAGAAACACAATATATAGATTTCAAATCAAATCAAATGTACCGCAAAATAAGTACGAAATTTCGAAATATGTATATATAACAGCCTAGGTAGAACAATGTAAAATGTGGGGAGCCTAAATAAAAAGCAAAGCTTGTATGTGAATATGCTCCCGTACTGAGTAACACAACATAGTAGGTATGGATTTAAAAGGTATTATAGGAGGCGAAAACGGAGTTGTATAGTATGAGATTCTAGAGACGTACAAGGAGAGTGAATTTGAGAAGAAACGAAGAATAGAAATGAAGAGTAAAGAGAATAATATAATAGTGAAAAGTAGGAGAAGGTGAAGGAGGGAAGAAAGAGGAAGAAGAGGAAGACGAAAAAGAAGTGGAAGAAGAGGTAGTAGAAGAATAAGAGAAGGCAAATTGATGAAATCACTGGCATTGTATAATAACAAAAACAAAGTCTGTATAACCACCTGTACGACCACCTGTACGATCCACCGCGACATCAACATTACTTTTATACATACTTACTTAAAAGTAAACACCTGAGCTTTCGTTTAAATGAATTAATAGAGGGGCTTCCAACTAGTTCGTTATTCAGGCTGTTCCAGAGTTTAGGTCCATTAAAAATAATTGTTTTGTTAGCAAAAACGGTGCGAGTTCGAGGGAGATGAAAATGGGTTGACTGTTTAGTAGGGCAAGGATGTATAGTATTATTGCGTTGAAAAAAGGGGACGAAGCATCTGACAAATTATCTTTGGATAGTTCATACATAAATATTCCAATATTATATAAATCCAAGTCGGATATTTTAAGAATATTACAATTATAGAAAAGCATATTTGTATGAGCAAAATATCCACAAAATATCGATACAAAATATTGGCAAGCTTGAACCGATCACCATGAGTGAGATGGTTGTTTTCTGTGGAGTAAATTATTAGCGACTTTATAAAGTGTCTTCGTGTCTTTCCCACAATCCTCTACTTTTTTTAATGATAGTTTGACTGAGCAATCGTAATAAAGCTTAAACATGTTGTGTTAGGGGTACGATACATCTGCCTATGAATCTCAATTTTGTGAACCTTGGACTTCTTTCTAGTTGTCTACGAAGCAGTTTTGCTTGAGCTTTGTTTTAATAATTTTTTTTTTATTGCTTCAAATCAAAGATATTTACAATCGTTGTTCATTATAACATTCAAACTGCATAACAAATACAATACAATTCAAAGTAAACAAATGAATATGTAAAATAATTAATCAAATATCAAATATCAAATCAAATTAAATTAGAGGTTTCCACTTTTGTTTGTGTTATTCTGTTTTCATTTTCTGAATACAATTATATGTTCTACTTGTTGAAGAAAATCTAGTTCTTTGGTAAAACGTAAAAAAGATTTTTGTCTTTACACTTTGTTTTATGAATAAAATATTTTGCATAAAATATAATTGTATTTATAAAATGGTGAGTTTTTTCGCCAAAACCAAAACAAATATATAGGTATGAACATTTTTGAGTGTATACATTTTTTCTTAATAACCAAGCATTTATATCAGACCAAAATTGTTGAATTTTAGAACATGTACAAAACAAATGCAATAAACTTTGTGGTTTTTACAGAAATTACAGACTGGAGAGTTGTGTATGCCGATTTCATACAAATAATCATTCGTAGCCAAACGACGGTGGATGAATTTAAATTTAAATACACGAATCTTTGTGTCTAGCGTTACCCAATATATAATTTTAAATATATTCTGCCATTGAATTAAGTCATTCAAATCATAGGACCTTTTTTCACACTGATTCGTATTTAATAAATTTGATCAAAATGTAGACACTAATTTTTCATAACAGGGTTTGGTTATTTTTTTTAATCTAAAAAATTCCATATATCCATCTTCTTCTAGTTCTTGTTCTAAATCACCTATTTTCAATATTCTTTTCAATTCTTTTTTTCATGCAAAATAGCAATGCAAAATATTCCAAATAACATCCTTGATTCAACTGTAAAATTTCCTGTAACTCCAAAAAAGGTTTAAATGATCCATCTATTTTTATTTTATTTTTTACAAACAAAATTCACTTATCAAACCAGTTTTTATACATAATAATTTGTCCATCTATTTTGATATGAGAGTTATCCCATATCGATTGATTCATAATATCTTTAAAGTTCACGGGGTTGTAGTATCTGTAGTGTGACCAAGCAACAAGAGCATCTTTCCAAAATCCATTTATGCCGCTATAATCCAAATCACTTCCTACAAAATTACACAATAATATATACACTCCACCTATTTGTTTAGTATTGGCATAAAGAAACTTTTTCCAATGACCATCATTTTATTTGTCCAAAACTCTTTTTACCCATGCAATTTTTAGGGCTTTACAAAAACTCTCTATAGGCGTCATTTTCATCCCACCATCGTTAAATTATTATACTTAATACTTCTCTTTATTCGGTCACCTTTATTGTTCCAAAGAACTTTTTAGGTGGGTTAGGAGTGTTACTAAATAAATATACAAACTTTGGAATGACAAGTGCTTTGATTACTGCAATTTTTCCAACTAATGACAAACTCCTGTTACTCCAAACCTTTAGCAAATTATCAGTTTCTTTATTTTTTTCTTCAAAATTTAAATCATATAGATCGAATTCATCTGAGGCAGGTATTTTTAAACCTAAATAAATTAATGAATCAGAAACCCATTTAAATTTCTTATCTATATATATAAAGTACCCTGAAAATTACCCAAACGAACGATATTGCTCTTCTCTATGTTTATTTTCAAACCTGATATACTTGCAAATTGTGATAACACATTACAACATTTTTTTAAATTATCCTCGGTCGCTGATAAATAAATAACAGTATCATCTCATATTGACTAAGTTTCAATTCCGAGTCGTTTACACGGATCCCTATAATATCTTTTGATTGTCTAATCATCACCCCTAAAAATTCAGCACCAATTAAAATTAAAGATGGTGAAAGAGGGCAACCTTGTCTTACATCCCTCTGTATATTGAATGACGGCGAGGAATATCCATTATTAAGTACACAACCTTCAATGTTCTTATAAAGTGTTTTTATCCATTGAATATAATTTTCCTTAAAACCAAATTTCTTTAAGCATATTTACACAAAATTCCATTCTAAAGAATCGAATGCTTTTTCGAAACCAATAGAAAAAGCAAGACCATCTACAAAATGTGATTTACAAAATTCTATCATGTCTAAAAACAAACGAATATTTTCTCCAATGTATCTATTTTTCATAAAACCAGTTTGATCAGAACAAATTAAGAGTGGAAGTACCTTTTTTTTTTTTATTCCATTTGCTATTATTTTAGCTAATATTTTATAGTCTGTATTTAATAAAGAAATTGGACGCCAATTTTTCAAATATAAATTATCTTTTCCTTGTTTAGGGAGTAAAGTAATTATTCCTCTTCTCATTGAGGGACAAAGTTCACCATTTTTAAAACATTTATTAAATACCTGACATAGATCATCTTTTAACTCTTGCCAGAACACCTTATAAAAATTAACAGAAAGCCCATCTGATCCGGGTGTTTTATCATTGGGCATAGACATTACTGCTTCAAAACATTCAGCTTCTGTAATAGGACCTTCACATAAAACTGCAGATTCTTCTTCTAAAACGGGTAAGTCATATTCATCCCAACAAAATTCATTGTTTTCCTTTTCCGTTTGTCTAGTTGAATACAGTCTTTCATAAAAATTCTTTTCTTCGAACAAAATATCATTTGGCTCAATCACTAGTCTCCCATCGACAGATAATCTTGATATATGTTTTTTATAAAAATTCCGTTTTTCTAAATGAAAAGAATATCGTGTATTCTTTTCCCCTTCAGCTATCCAAGTTGCTCTTATACGAACCATTACACCTCGTATGTAAATTTTGTGTAAACTAATCAATTCCGTTTCATAAACATCAATCAATTCTTTCAATTCATTATTTCGAGGATCCAAATAAACGTTAATGTGTTTTTTCGATTCGTTTTCTTACTTCATCTATATTTCGATTATTTTATTTTTTATTTAATTTAGACAAATGGGTCATTTTTTGCTTTATTTTTAATTAAAAATATACCCATTTCCTTTCCATTTCTGTTTCCTCAGTTTCATTTAGAAAAGAGACAATGGATAGTCTAATTTCCTCTTTTATCTTTTCATTCATCAATAGAGAAGAATTAAGTTTCCAAAAACCAGGTCCCCTTTTAGGGACTGATCGACTGATTTCAATAGTTATAGCTGAATGGTCACTTCGATAGCCAAACTTAATATCACATTCTTTAACAAACTTCCGTAAACTACTAGAAATAACAAAATAATCGATTCTACTCTGAGAACCATTAGATTGTCAAGTATATTGAATCTTACATGGGTTTTCAACACGCCAAATATCAATCAAATTATAGTCCTCTTTTAAAATTTCAAGGCAGTCATAGCATTTAGGATGATATTGTTTTGAAGTTGGGTGTCTATCTAGAAAGGGTTTTGTACCGTGTTCCAGTCTCCCCCAATAATTAGAGGCTCGGATCCATGCGTTCCTAAAATATCATATAATTTATTAAATACATTACAATCGTCGCGATTGGGACTATATACATTAACACCAGTAAAATTGGTATTATCATGCATTACATTTAATAAAATAATTCGCCCTTGACAATCTCTGTGGATTGAGGACATTTTCAAATTACTATTTGATTTAATCAAAATACATACTCCTGCGCTGCAAGATGTACCATGAGAAAAATAACATTTAAATCCCCATTCCCTTGCCCATATTCTGTCTGAGTCTTTAACACTATGTGTTTCTTGTACGAGAAATGTATTTTATTTCATATTTCGTCGTTCGAAATTACATGAGATCCCGCCAAGCGCATGCGCAGCCAATTCGCCGCGCAATTGAATTTTACAGGGAAAGTAACTTTCCCTCAGCAGTCAAAATACCTAATTTTCGGCGTTTTTTCGGACCACCGGTTTCGAAAAAATACTTCATTAGGGAGAGTAACTCTCCTTTTTCATGTTTTTGGAAGACTTGAGAGAATCTGTGCTGTTTTTATATCAAAAATCGAAGTTTTGTTCCGATTTCCACGTACACGATGGCGTCTCCGTCAGGCAGCACCAAGCAGAAAACCAGCGAAACGCTGAGCACGGCTAAAGCCGGAACTTCCCCGGGCGAAACCGCCGCGGGCCCCTCTACGAAGCCTGAGCCAAAGCGCTCATCGGCAGTGAAATCCTCCGATACGAAACGCAAAAGTGTCTTGGCAAAGCCTGCCTCGAATGAGTCTAATTACTCTGGGCCTAAAAAGAAGGGCAAAAAGCCTGAAGAAAAGGAGGACTTCACGGATTTACGAGGAAGACTTGACAAATTGGAATCCTTAATGGAGAGAATGGTGGATTTTTTGCCTTGTCAATCTGCAACTCGCCCCACAGGGGATACACCACCGACAGCATATACAGCTGCGACGAACGTGAGATTTCGTGAAGTTGAACATGATGATGATGATTTTGAGCATATTGACACTGGAAACATGGGCCAATGCCCTACGTCATATGACATTGGCAGCATGGATGAGGGTGATGTCAACGAAACTGTTGCACCAGGTTTAGACCAGGAGAATGAGGACAAAGTTCCTGCCCTGGCTCAGAAATTTGCTATCCCTACTGGGGTTGGTGGCGCGATCCACGATGATTTAGCAAAGTCTGCCATGTACCTCATGTCCCACCAGCTAGAGGAAAATGTGTTGGAGGAAGCTGGAGGGAAATACCCTCCTCCAAGCAATTGTACTCCACTGTGTTGCCCCAACGTGAATGCAGCAATATGGGAAAACCTATCCTCGCAAACGAGAAGCCGTGATTTGAAACTGCAAAGAATCCAAAAGCCTTTGACAAGGGGACTCACAGCTTTTATTCAAACTCTGTCCCCCGATAGCCTATCTGAGACACAACAGGATGCATTGGCATTGCTGTGTAACACAAACTTTGAAATCAACTGCTTACGCAAAGATCAGATTAAGCCAGACTTAAATGCCAAGTACTCACATCTTTGCAAACCTGCCACACCAGTGAGTCAGTACTTATTTGGCGATGACTTAACAAAGAGAGTCAAAGATCTTACAGAACAACAAAAAGCTGCATCTGGCGTGGTGCGTGGACAACGTACACCCCGCCCCAGTACCATCCGTACAGGACGCAAGCGTCCAGCACTTTTCAATACCGCAGACAAGGATGGAACCGTGCCACCGGCACATCACAAACTTTTCCAAGTAGCAGGCCCGCAAGTGGGAACTACAACACGCCCTTTTTAGGCCAGCGAACCCAACGAGGCAGACCATACAGAGCTCCGCCTCACACCCAGACGATGAGCATGGGAAAACAGACCCAATCCTTCCAGCGGCCACAGGCAGCAAGGAGGAAATAGCTACACCATTACCCAAAGAGGTAAGGAGCACATATGAATATTGTGAGAATGTTAATGCTCCTTCTACTTCATGTACATTACAACAAGAATGCATCTCAAATGTGCCTGTTGGAGGTCGATTGATGTATTTCTATCGTAGATGGCGTGAATTAACGTCAGATCTATTTCTGCTATCGGCAGTGCGAGGCTATGAGATCGAATTTGATTATTCGAAAGGGGTTCCCTCAAGAAATAAGCCCCTCTACGGTTACAAAAAGAGCCCTTTAGAAATAAATCAGATTACTAAAGAAATCTTGGCTCTACAAGCAAAAAACGTAATAGAACCTTGCTCATTTGAAGAGGGAGAATTCCTCTCAAACATCTTCACGAGACCCAAGAAAGATGGGGGTACTCGTATGATCTTAGACTTATCAGAGCTTAATCAAAGTCTGAATGTACAACACTTTAAGATGGATAACATCCACACTGCCAAGCACTTGATTTCTCCGCACTGTTATCTTGCATCAATCGACCTCCAAGATGCTTATTACTCCATTCCAGTAGACCCAAATAGTAGAAAATACTTGAGGTTCATGTGGCAGGGTGAGCGCTGGCAATTTGCAGCCTTACCTAATGGGCTCAGCACAGCCCCCAGACTGTTCACAAAATTGCTGAAGCCAGTCTTTGCCGAACTGCGACAAGCAGGTCATACAGTCATAGGATATTTGGACGACACCATAATTATTGGTGAAACAAAAGAAAAGCTGAAAGAGAGTGTGAGTGCAACAACCAAGATCCTCTCAGAATTAGGATTCCTCATTCACACTAAAAAGTCAGTGCTCATCCCAACACGTGAACTAGCCTTTCTTGGCTTCATTCTTAACACTGAGAGTATGATTGTTAAATTGCCTCAAACAAAGGCACAAGAAGTGAAAGATTTATGCCGTGAATTAATGGGCACGTACCTCCCATCAATACGAATGGTAGCACGAGTGATTGGGAAGGTCATAGCAACTTTCCCTGCGGTTGAGTATGGCCCCTTATACTATAGATCAATGGAAAGGGACAAAATTGCAGCCCTCAGACAAAACAGGGGTCATTTTGACAGAAAGATGAAGTTGTCCCTTGAGGCAAAAGAGGAGTTAAAGTGGTGGATGAACAATGTTTCTATGGCCTCCTCCCCAATTGTTAGGAAAAAACCTGACTTAGAATTGCACACAGATGCCAGTGGCCTTGGATGGGGAGCTACTGACCTCCAGAAGCAAACAGGGGGTCGTTGGAATGAATTTGAGGCAGAAAGGGCACGAAACAATGAAATAAATTTCCTGGAAACCCTAGCTGCTGGGTTGGGGATAAAATCCTTTTGCATGAATAAGCGTAACGTTCATGTGATGGTAAGAATAGATAATACCACTGCAGTGGCTTATTTAAATCACATGGGAGGCTGCAAGTCCGCAGTGTGTGACAAGATGACGAGAGAAATTTGGCAGTGGTGCATTTCTCGAAATATTTGGGTCTCCGCAGCCCATCATGTACCTGGTCGGCTCAATACTATAGCAGATGAAAGATCCAGGAAATTTAATGATCGAACAGATTGGAAACTAAACAGACAAGTGTTCGATAGAATAGTTTCCCACTTTGGTGTACCAGAAATAGACCTGTTCGCCTCGAGACTAAATGCTCAAGTAGAGAAATATGTCACTTGGCACCCAGACCCTGGGGCTTTTGCAGTTGACGCATTTACGCTAGATTGGAAACCTTTTGCATTCTATGCATTCCCACCGTTCTGTATGATCCCCAAATGCTTGCAAAAAATCAGAGAGGATAAAGCTAGAGGGTTACTTCTGGTCCCTTATTGGCCTACTCAGGCGTGGTTCCCTCAGTTGGTTAGCATGATGGAAGGAGAGCCACTCTTTATCCAGAGGCAAGAAGATTTGCTACTCCTTCCTGTGTTAAACACCACCCACCCTCTTAATGCTAATATTGACCTCCTATGTTGCAGGTTATGCGGCAACATTTTGAGAATCGGGGACTAAGCAGACGAACAGTGGATATCATTACAGCTTCATGGAGAGCATCAACCTGCAAGCAGTACCAAGTGTACATCACACAGTGGCGAAGATTTTGCCACAGCAGGAATACGAGTTACCTCCAAGCCGAGGTGGAAACGGTACTAGAATTCCTTAGTAGTTTATTTCATGACAGGAACCTTAGCTACAGTGCGATCAATACAGCTCGTAGCGCTTTATCCACTTTTCTGATTCTCGTTGACAGTAATCAGACAATAAGTACTCACCCACTTATAACCAGACTGATGAGAGGTGTTTTTCAACTCAGACCTGTCGTACCTAGATATACAGAAATATGGAATATTAGTCCAGTCCTCAATTTTCTAAGAAAATTGTCTCCAGTAAACTCCTTAAACCTCAGAGATTTAACACTCAAAGTATGTATGCTAATGGCTCTTGTATCGGCACAGAGAGTGCAAACCTTGCATATATTGAAGACTAACAAGATGACCCTGAAAGGGGGCTTTGTGATTTTTCATTTGGATGAACACTTGAAGCAAAGCAAACCAGGAAATACCAATTTTAATTTTAAATTGGAAGCATATCCACCTGATAGAAGATTGTGTATTGTAAAATATGTGAAACATTATGTCCAGCGCACAGGACCACTTCGTGGGAATGAGAACTCATTCTTTGTAAGTTACACCAGACCTCATAATAGAGTAACAACTCAAACCTTATCTCGCTGGATCAAGACCTGCTTGCAAAGAGCAGGTGTGGATACAAACGTTTATAAGGCTCATTCAACGCGGGCAGCATCAACTTCAGCAGCTGCCAAGGCAGCACTTCCAATGGACCAGATCCTAGCCCGAGCAGGATGGTCTTCAGAGAAAACGTTTAGGAAGTTCTACAGGAAACCTTTTGAAAACAAGAGAAACTTTACCCAGGCAGTCTTACAAGATAGCACACTGCTTTAAGAACTGCATCAGAAGGCTTTTCAATAGAACTGGCATTAAGAGACCAGCTGTCTATTTAATAGAACTGGGATTAAGAAACCAGATGTCTAGAATAAACTAGATACAGAAACGAACAATGTTTTTGCAACATTATGACATCTTATACACTGTCGCTCATAAAGTTGGAATATTTTTGTTTTACCCCAATTTATGGAATACTTTTTAAAAAAAATTAAAAATAATAAATCTAGATAATAGTATACATTCTCAGATTTTCTTGAATAATAATTTGCCAATGTATGTTTTGCGTGACTGCTAAAGCATATGAATGTTAGTATGCTTATCTACTAGGGGACCTACGCTCTTAAGTCATAAATGGCAGTAATGAAGATTAATGCCCCACAAAAGGGCACTAATATAGCACATCGACACGGTTTTGATCCTGGGGCCTCACAGTTACGAGGCCATTGGTTTGTCACTGAACCATGACTGTACGCAGCGGGGGCTAGGGTAGGGGGCAGTTTCCATAAATAAAAAAAAACACAGAAAATGCAATAAATTTTCAATAATTTATTGCATTTTACCCCGGTCCCCAACATAAAAAATCTTCTGTGTGCCCATGCATTATGGCTCAAGGTATGGGCACACAGAGGATTTGTTTATGTTGAGGACCGGGGTAAAATGCAATAAATTTTTAAAAGTTTAGTGCATTTTCTGTGGTTTTTTTTTACTTATGAAAACTGCCCCCTACCCTAGCCCCCGCTGCGTACAGTCATGGTTCAG
Source organism: Strongylocentrotus purpuratus (assembly GCF_000002235.5). NCBI lineage: Eukaryota > Metazoa > Echinodermata > Echinoidea > Camarodonta > Strongylocentrotidae > Strongylocentrotus > Strongylocentrotus purpuratus. The sequence continues at coordinate 21,834,822 of NW_022145595.1, forward strand.
TGACAAACCAATGGCCTCGTAACTTTGAGGCCTCAGGATCAAAACCGTGTCGATGTGCTATATTAGTGCCCTTTTGTGGGGCATTAATCTTCATTACTGTCATTTATGACTTAAGGGCGTAGGTCCCCTAGTAGATAAGCATAGTAGCATACACATGCTTTAGCAGTCACGCAAAACATACATTGGCAAATTGTTATTCAATAAAATCTGAGAATGTATACTATTATCTAGATTTATTATTTTTAATTTTTTTTTAAAAGTATTCCATAAATTGGGGTAAAACAAAAATATTCCAACTTTATGAGCGACAGTGTATATGGACGTCTTGTATGTGAAATGTTTTGCCACATGTATGAACAGACTACAATAAATGTCAAATATGGTGAGTCATTGATTAGAAGCATTCAATTCAATCTGCATAATCAGTGTTCACTTTTCCGTACATGTTGGTTGTTCCAAATGTGACTACTATGCTTCAAAATCTCATGTAATTTCGAACGACGAAATATGAAATAAAATAGTAAGATTAAACGAGAACTTACCGTTTGAAGTTTGATCTTTATTTTATGAATATTTAGGGGGAAGTTATTACATGCCCTCCTCACCCACCCAAACTTCAAACTTAAGTGTAAGTTCCCTGTTCCTTACTATTGAGAGTAGCCACATTTGTAGCTTTGAATATTGACTGCGCATGCGCTTGGCGGGATCTCATGTAATAACTTCCTCCTAAATATTCATAAAATAAAGATCAAACTTCAAACGGTAAGTTCTCGTTTAATCTTACTATCAAATTGCATGTTTCAAAACCAATCAAACATGCGTCTTCTTTTTAATCTATCTCCTAGACCTCTTAAATTGAGAGAACATATCTTAACATTAATTGTATGGTCAGCCATAATCTGTTGATGCATAAATAATTTTACAGTCGAATGAAATTGTTTTAAAGTTAAAGAAGCCAATTGACATTATATAATACACGAAGAAAAACCCCAGCAAATCAGAATACATACACAATAAAAACGACAAAACAAAACAAAACAGAGATCGGGTCCTTGACCACTTGAAATAAAAACCTAAAATGTGGACGTTGCTCCTTTGCAATCATCTTGTCCGCCTAAGTAAATAGTCATAGTGCAAAACAAAACAGGAGCATCTAATATGTTCAGAATGTAGGCTTTGCTTATCAACCTACAGTAAAATTCAAAGTGTTTATGGTTCAATAATATTGTTTTATTGTCGGACTCAATCCTATAAGCTAGCCGTGTAGCTCGGAAGCTGTTTAACTAGTAACTGTTGTCGTCAGTTATGTCTGATAATCTGATGGTTTTTAGTGGACCAGGAGCATCTTTTGGACCGGTTTTGTACTTGATCACTCTTGGCACCGAGTAAGGGATGAACGCGAATTTGATGTCTTGTCGCATCTTCTTCACCGTCACCACCAGCCACTTGTATTCTTCCCTGGTGTCTTTATGTACATCGTCGCTGATAATCCCACACGCGAGCCTCGAATGCGAACATCTTTCAACGCAGAGCTGTGCTTCAGGATAGCTTCGCGATCGGCGAACCGAAGAAGCTTGACGTGGATCGGGCGCGGTCGTGCATCATCACGTGATCCCCCAGCTGCTGTACGCCTTCCCTCGATGTGCGAAAAATAAAAAATAAAAAAAATCCTCTGGAAGGCCATGCATTATGGCTCAAGGCATGGGCACACAGAGGATTTGTTTATGTTGGGAACCGGGGTAAAATGTAATAAATTCGTCCCTATTTTCACGACGTGACAGTAGTGAATGAAAATCGCATTCACTTTGCGTTACGATTTTCCTCACTACCGTCACTTCGTGAAATAGGGACGAATTATTGAATATGTATTGCATTTTCTTTTAAAAATTTTATTTTTGGAAACTGCCCCCTACCCTAGCCCCCGCTGCGTACAGTCATGGTTCAGTGACAAAGCAATGGCCTCGTAACTGTGAGGCCCCAGGATCAAAACCGTGTCGATGTGCTATATTAGTGCCCTTTTGTGGGGCATTAATCCTCATCACTGTCATTTATGACTTAAGGGCGTAGGTCCCCTAGTTGATAAGCATTATAGCATACACATGCTTTAGCAGTCACGCAAAACACACATTGTCAAATTATTATTCAATAAATTCTGAGAATGTATACTACATGTATTATCTAGATCTATTATTTTTAAATCATTTTTAAAATAATTCCATAAATTGGGGTAAAACTAAAATATTCCAACTATATGAGCGACAGTGTAACTTCACCCTGACCCGCACTTCTTTTTTCTTTGAAATTTTTAACAAGTTTGAGAATTTCAGATGAGTTGGTTAGGCTAAAAAATATAGAATTCTGATTTGTGTTCTTCAAAAAAGAATGAAAGGGTTTTCGACAGCAGGAATTTTCTTGGCAAGATTGGGTCCAATGTTTGAGATGTAATCTTTACAGTGATTAGCAATAGATTCATCATCATTGATGGTTTTATTATCCTCTCAGATTTGTTTTATGTTTTTTCCCCTCTTTTTGTGTTCAATGCCTTATTAATAACTCCCCATGTTTCCTTTATGTTGGATTTCTTTTTTTCAAACTGGATACAATAATAACTCTGTTTCTCTAATCGCATAATCTTTGTCAATGTGTTTTTATATTTAACATATTTTTCACGAAATTTTGGTTTGGGAGTCGAACGAAATTTATAAAACAAGTTATTTTTCCTATTAATTGATCTTAATAAAGATTTAGAGACCCAAGGGTTACGTGGTTCATGTCTATAACTAGAAAATTTGCATCTCTCTAGAGGAATACATTCGTCAAGAGCTATTTTTAGAACGTGGGTAAAATTGTTGTAAGACACATTTACATCAGTATGAGCCAAACTTCTGCCCAATCAATCGATCCCAGCTTTCCCTTTAATTTATCAATTTTGGAGGCTGTAAATTTCCTTACTACAGGATTTCCCGTCCAAATTCGCGTGTTTGTCATTCGAATTCATTTACTTTGCATTTAAGTTAGCGCAGATCGGCTTTGCCATGCCAATTATCATTCAATTTTCCAGTTTCTTAATTTAATGTAGGATTTTGGTCGAAGGGTTTTTATTCAATTTAGAAACTGCTCAACTAGCATTCAAATTAATATTCACTTGTCGAAGCGTAATTTTTATCATTCAAATTAACACCTGTCATTCGTATTCGTAATATTGTTAGTCTAGTTAGGAATGTTAGGGGGAAGAATTGCAACAAACTTTTACAGTTTTAAAATAATGCAGTTAAAATGCATGATTTGCCATTGGGGTCTAAGCTGTTATTCCATTTATTTATTTTCAGGACATTGCAGATGGGTGTAGTCAGACATAAAGTAAAGAAGGGGCGAAATCAAGGGATATGGCATTTATGCACGGACATGTTCATATACCCGGGAAAGGTGGGGGTACCCTCAATCGCCCCCCCTTTTTTTTTTTACTACAGACTCGGAATTTTACAAAAGTAATTATCATCGTCTCTTATACCAAGCACACCCCTCTGCTTTTCTTAAAGCTTTTCTGCTTTTCTTACTTGCCCGTTATCAGATCGATGGCTAAAGACATGGCTAAATAATAAATCATGTTCCAATTCTTGACTCTAGTCCCTACCCCAGTCACAATATTGTACCCTTCTTCCATAATGAAATTATGATGAAATTATGATAAATTTATGATGAAACATAAGACAAACAACTTCCTTACCTGAACATTTACAAATATACTGAGACCATCAGGTCCTTAGATGCAAGTCGTTTTTTCTTCTTAACAATCAAACTTAAATGCTGATGAATATCAGATAAATCTAATAAGTATAAGTGTATAAATGCAAGAAAATGAAATATGATGAAATACACATGAAAAAACAATCTTGAAAGAAAAAGAATGAGCTATAAAAAGTGTGTAATAAACGAGAAATTGACCATCAATCTAAGTGGCCAAAGTGCTAATTTGAATGCTACAAATGAATTAGAATGCTAAAAGTACACCGTCGAGATGTCGGAAAATCGTATTGCGCCAAATCGTATGACCAAATAGCGAAAGAATCACATTGTTCATTAATTTGAATGAAACATACGTAGATTCTAACAAAAATTCCATAGATTTGAAAACTAGAAAAGGGAATATAAACCCGAGATATACCTGACTGCACTAAAACCGTCGAATTTGAACGCAAGACAAATTAATTTGAATGACAAACTCGCGCATTTGGACGGGGAATCCTATATTTTTGAAGGGGGAGGTGATTTAGCAAGATTAAATAAACTTTGAATTTTGCAATAAACTGGCCAGTCATCTGATATGTCAGACAGATTCATTTTGCAAATGATCAACATTTACAAATATATTATCGATGAGAGTACACGAATGAGTGGATAACCTCGTGGGTTTTGATATTACTGGAACAAAAGAATACGAAAGCAAGGTATCCAGAAAATCACGAGAGAACTGATTATCATTACATTTTAACAAATCAACGTTGAAATCTCTCATAATGATGCAATGTTTATTTTGAATAAGGGGGTGAACAAGTAAATGCTGCATTTCAACTAAGAATTCGTTGTGATTTAAAGAAGGGGGCGATAAATAGTATACAAATAGTGAATGACCATGAGTGCAATGGTATAAGATTTTGCACGAGGTGAAAGATAAGAGACGCTATATTTAACGAGGCGCAGCCGAGTTGAATGGAGCGTCCCATCTTTCACCGAATGCAAAATATTGTTCCATCGCACGAATAAAGACCATTCACTATTTGTTTTATACAACACCTCGGACGTTAACGGGCTTAAAACAGTTTTCCTGGGCCTAAATCTCAGCGATTTTTAGGTGGTCTGTTATCAACAGACCACCTATTGATTTCGTCAGAATTTTCTTTATTATTATTAGGTGGTCTGTTATCAACAGACCACCTATTGTTTTCGTCAGAATTTTCTTTCTTTATTATTATTAGGTGGTCTGTCAACGACAGATCACCTATTGTTTTCGTCAGAATTTTCTTTCTTTATTTATTTATTTATTATTATTAGGTGGTCTGTTATCAACAGACCACCTATTGTTTTCGTCAGAATTTTCTTTCTTTATTAGGTGGTCTGTCAACGACAGATCACCTATTGTTTTCGTCAGAATTTTCTTTCTTTATTATTAGGTGGTCTGTCAACGACAGATCACCTATTGTTTTCGTCAGAATTTTCTTTCTTTATTATTATTTATTTTTATTTCTCCCCGTTTTTTGTTCATCGGTTAACTCAAGATCGGTTGTGTTAATTTCTTTCAATTTTGACACAGTTATAGGTCATTGTCATGAGACGTGACAGTAACCTTTTCAAGGTCATCAGGTCATCGTGACGTCATCCAGGCGCCATTTTGTGAAATCACGTTATCCATCATATCTCCATGATGCGTACTCAAAGTTCATTGATATTCATATCACATATACTTTAGGTCAAGGGTCAACAGGTCATGTCATCAAAAATTACATAAAGGTCATGACGCGCGCGTATGTGCGCGTCAAAATTTTAAATTGCTCAAAATCACTTAACTACTAACGGAGAGTACGAATCAGGTCATTTTAAGCATTTCAAAATTTTCCGTCCGTACTTGTCCCCGCGCGCGGTGCGCGCGCTCACAACGCGCGGAAAAGGTCAAATTCAATTTGTTTACATGATTCAGATTCCTCTTACCGTAAATGACAATTTACATTAATTTCAGTCACTCTTGACCTTTTATAAGGCCGTGAGCGTGCGTCAAAGTTCACAATACGCGCGTGCTGCTATGGGAAATATAATGCAAATTTGATCAAAAACATGCCATTTTAAAAATCGAAATAGCTCTTCAGATAGTCCATTGACCCCCAATTTTTATATCATGGTTGGAGAAAGCATGAGTTGGAGATATGATTTCATACCATTCTGACTCGTACAAAGTGAAATAAAGTCATCATATTGGCATCTAAACTCAAACAAATGTATTTTGTTGATGACGTCATTTTTGTCTTTGTTTATTCGAGATTATCTCACTTATCGGTGATCGATCTTCTCCCAGATTTTGATATGTTGTAGCTGAGATAACTCTCTATCAGTAATATGCCATTTATTTTTCATTTAGATTACGTCATCATAGTTAAATATTCGATTAAAGGTGACAATGCATAATTTGTCATATTTGCGTGTAATGTCTATGGGAGGTCACTTTTTTCAAAACATGAATCTGCATGACAAGGTGTTTTGACCAGTATCTCGGTTGTTATTCAATAGTTTTCTCACAAATTTTAGTATGTTGTAGCTGAGACTATTTGCTATCTAATATTTTCTCATTTTTTTTAATCAGTTGTCAGGATTATGCTTATGCTCATCATCATCATTAACATTATCGTTTTTATCGTCATATAACATTATCATTATCATCATCATCACCTTTACTATCATGATCATCACCATGTTCATCATGATCATCATTGTTTACATGTCTATATAACTTCTCCCATTCTCAAATCTATCATAAGACATAGACAGACCACCTTATTCGTCTTCGTGACGAATTAAATTTCTAGTTATTATTATTATTATTATTATTATTTATTTTTATTTCTCCCCGTTTTTTGTTCATCGGTTAACTCAAGATTGGTTGTGTTAATTTCATTCACTTTTGACACAGTGATAGGTCATTGTCATGAGACGTGACAGTAACCTTTTCAAGGTCTTCAGGCCATCGTGACGTCATCCAGGCGCCATTTTGTGAAATCACGTTATCCATCATATCTTCATGATGCGTTATCAAAGGTCATTCATATTAATATCACATATACTTCAGGTTAAGGGTCAACAGGTCATGTCATCAAAGGTCACATAAAGGTCATGACGCGCGCGTACGTGTGCGTCAAAATTTAAAAAAGCTCAAAATCACTTAACTACTTAAGTAGAGTACGAATCAGGTCATTTTAAGCATTTCAAAATTTTCCGTCCGTACGTGTCCCTGCGCGCTCACAGCGCGCGGAAAAGGTCAAATTCAAAATGTTTACATGATTTGGATTCCTCTTAACGTAATTGACAATTTATATTAATTTCAGTCACTTTTCATATTTCATAAGGCCGTGAGCGTGCGTCAAAGTTCAAAATCCGCGCGTGCTGCTATAGGCAATATAATGCAAATTTCATCAAAAACATGCCATTTTAAAAATCGAAATAGCTCTTCAGATAGTCCATCGACCCCCAATTTTTATATCATGGTTGGAAAAAGCATGAGTTGTAGATATGATTTCATACCACCCTGACTCGTACAAAGTGAAACAAAGTCATCATATTGGCATCTAAACTCAAACAAATGTTTTTTGTTGATGACGTCATTTTTGTCTTTGTTTAATTGAGATTATCTCGCTTATCAGTGATCGATTTTCTCTCAGATTTTGATATGTTGTAGCTGAGATAATTCTCTATCAAAAATATGTCCTTCATTTTTCATTTCGATGACGTCATCATAGTTAAATATTCCATTAATAGCGACAATGCATAATTTGTCATATTTGCGTGTTATGTCTATGGGAGGTCACTTTTTTCAAAACATGAATCTGCATAACAAGGTGTTTTGACCAGTATCTCAGTTGTTATTCAACAGTTTTCTCCCAAATTTTAATATGTTGTAGCTGAGACTATTTGCTATCTAAATATTTCCTTATTTTTTCAATCAAATGTCAGGATCATGCTTATGCTCATCATCATCATTATCGTTTTTATCATTATATAACATTATCATTATCATCATCATCATCACCTTTACTATCATCATCATGGTCATCATGATCATCATTGTTTACATGTCTATATAACTTCTCCCATTCTCAATTCTATCATAAGACTTAGACAGACCACCTTATTCGTCTTCGTGACGAATTAAATTTTTAGTTATTATTATTAGGTGGTCTGTTATCAACAGACCACCTATTGTTTTCGTCAGAATTTTCTTTCTTTATTTATTATTATTATTATTATTATTATTATTATTATTATTTATTTTTATTTATTTCTCCCCCCTTTTTTGTTCAGAGGATAACTCAAGATCAGTTTAGTCAAAGTCGTTCAATTTCGGCACAGTCATAGATCATTGTCATAAGACGTGACAGCAACATTTTCAAGGTCATCAAATTATCGTGACGTCATCCAGGCGCCATTTTGTGAAATCCCATTATCCATCATATCTTCATGATGCATAAGCAAAGGTCATTCATATTCATATCACATATAATTCAGGTCAAGGGTCAACAAGTCATTTCATCAAAGGTCACATAAAGGTCATGACGCGCACGTACGCGCGCGTCAAAATTTTAAAATGCTCAAAATCACTTAACTATTAAAGAAGAGTACGAATCAGGTCATTCTAAGCATTTCAAAATATTCCGTCCGTACGTGTCTCTTTGCGCGTTGCGCGCGCTCACGGCGCGCGGGAAAGGTCAAATTCAAATGTTTTACATGATTTAGATTCCTCTTACCGTAAATGACAATTTACATTAATTTCAGTCACCCTTGACCTTTCATAAGGCCGTGAGCGCGCGTCAAAGTTCAAAATCCGCGCGTGCTGCTATAGGCAATATAATGCAAATTTCATAAAAAACATGCCATTTTAAAAATCGAAATAGCTCTTCAGATAGTCCATCGACCCCCGATTTTTATATCATGGTTGGAAAAAGCATGAGTTGTAGATATGATTTCATACCACCCTGACTCGTACAAAGTGAAACAAAGTCATCATATTGGCATCTAAACTCAAAAAAATGTATTTTGTTGATGACGTCATTTTTGTCTTTGTTTAATTGAGATTATCTCACTTATCGGTGATCGATTTTATCCCAGAATGTAATATGTTGTAGCTGAGATAATTCTCTATCAGTAATATGCCATTTATTTTTCATTTAGATGACGTCATCATAGTTAAATATTCCATTAAAGGCGACAATGCATAATTTGTCATATTTGCGTGTTATGTCTATGGGAGGTTGCTACTATTTGCTATCTAAATATTTCCTCATTTTTTTCAATCAGATGTCAGGATCATGCTCATACTCATCATCGTCATCATCATCAATATCATCATCATCATCAATGTCACCATCATCATCATCATGGTCTAAAGATGATGATCATCAACATCACCATGATCATGATCATTATCATCATCATCAGTAACATTATCGTTTTTATCATCATATAACATTATCATTATCATGATCATCATCACCTTTACTATCATGATCATCATGTTCATCATGATCATCATTGTTTACATTTCTATATAACTTCTCCCATTCTCAAATCTATCATAAGACTTAGACAGACCACCTTATTCGTCTTCGTGACGAATTAAATTTCTAGTTATTATTTATTTTTATTTCTCCCTGTTTTTTGTTCATCGGTTAACTCAAGATCGGTTGTGTTAATTTCTTTCAATTTTGACACAGTCATAGGTCATTGTCATGAGACGTGACAGTAACCTTTTCAAGGTCACCAGGTCATCGTGACGTCATCTAGGCGCCATTTTGTGAAATCACGTTATCCATCATATTTTCATGATGCATAAGCAAAGGTCATTCATATTTATATCACATATACTTCAGGTCAAGGGTCAACAAGTCATGTCATCAAAGGTCACATAAAGGTCATGACGCGCACGTACGCGCGCGTCAAAATTTTAAAATGCTCAAAATCACTTAACTATTAAAGGAGAGTACGAATCAGGTCATTGTAAGCATTTCAAAATTTTCCGTCCGTACGTGTCACCGCGCGCGTTGCGCGCGCTCATAACGCGTGGAAAAGGTCAAATTCAAATTGTTTACATGATTTAGATTCCTCTTACCGTAAATGACAATTTACATTAATTTCAGTCACTCTTGAACTTTCATAAGGCCGTGAGCGCGCGTCAAAGTTCAAAATGTGCGCGTGCTGCTATGGGAAATATAATGCAAATTTGATCAAAAACATGCTACTTTATAAATCGAAATAGCTCTTCAGATAGTCCGTCGACCCCCAATTTTTATATCATGGTTGGAAAGAGCATGAGTTGGAGATATGATTTCATACCACCCTGACTCGTACAAAGTGAAACAAAATCTTCACATTTGCATCTAAACTAAAGAAAATGTATTTTGTTGATGACGTCATTTTTGTCTTTGTTTAATTGAGATTATCTCGCTTATCACTGATCGAATTTCTCCCAGATTTTGATATGTTGTAGCTGAGATAATTTTCTATCAGAAATATTTCATTTATTTTTCATTTCGATGACGTCATCATAGTGAAATATTCGATTAAATGCGACAATGCATAATTTGTCATATTTGCGTGTTATGTCTATGGAAGGTCACTTTTTTCAAAACATGAATCTGCATGACAATGTGTTTTGACCAGTATCTCGGTTGTTATTCAACAGTTTTCTCCCAAATTTTAGTATGTTGTAGCTGAGACTATTTACTATCTAAATATTTCCTCATTTTTTTTAATCAGTTATCAGGATCATGCTTATGCTCATCATCATCATTAACATTATCGTTTTTATCGTCATATAACATTATCATTATCATCATCATCACCTTTACAATCATAATGATCACCATGTTCATCATAATCATCATTGTTTACATGTCTATATAACTTGTCCCATTCTCAAATCTATCATGAGACTTGAACAGACCACCTTATTCGTCTTCGTGACGAATTAAATTCTAGTTATTATTATTAGGTGGTCTGTCGTTTCCGACAGATCACCTATTGGGCCGTATGCATAAAAAGTAGCAATTGCTTGCAAGCAATTGCTTCAAGCACAAGCAATTGCTTGTCAAGCAAAAGATCAAGCTCAAGCAATTGCTTAAATCCGTATGCATAACATTTTGCTTGTGCTCAAACCTTTTGCTTGCCTCCAGCAAGCAATTGCTTACGATCTCAACATTAGCGACGTCACGCCGGTTCGAACATCATTCATGGGAGAACAAAGGCGGGTTTCGCATACTAGTAGTGTATTCAAATGTCATGCGTGTGGGGTAGCCTTTCCTGACATGGCAGTATAACATTCCAGGATGACATATTTCAGAACAAAATGAAAAAAAAACACCGATACATGCACACACAAGCGCACACCCAAATACACACACCCGTTTTTCATCATGTTCAGGTATGAACCTGTGTGCTAACCACTCAACGTTCTCTTTGTCGAAACGGAATAGTTTCCGATAGGTCTCGGGAGCAATTTCTTCTCGATTTATTCTACTCCTGTACAACTTTGGTCTTTCTCTAACGAGCATAAACATGATGCTTAACCGCGAACGTCCCGATTAAGCAAGAGCTCAAGCTGCTATGACGGAGCTTAAAAAAACGTAAGCAATTGCTTATCAGAACAAGCAAAAGGTTCGTTTTATGCATACGTTTTTAAGCAATGCTTGATCTTTAAGCAATTGCTTGTGGACATTAAGCAATTGCTTGTGCTTGCTAGCAAAAGCATTTGCTTGCAAGCAATTGTTTATGTTTATGCATACGGATTCAAGTAAAAGGCTAGCACAAGCAATTGCTACTTTTTATGCATACAGCCCATTGTTTTCGTCAGAATTTTCTTTCTTCTTTATTATTATTTATTTATTCTTTATTTTTATTTATTTTACCCCCTTTTTTGTGAACAGGATAACTCAAGATCGGTTTAGTAAATTTCGTTCAATTTTGGCACAGTCATAGGTCATTGTCATGAGACGTGACAGGAACATTTTCAAGGTCATCAAATCTTCATGACGTCATCCAGGCGCCATTTTGTGTTTTTTGGGGTACTTTTTACTCATGATCATATCTTTATAACGGAAAGGCATTTTTTATTCATATTTATCATGATTAAGGTTAATATCTGTCCGGTCAATTTCAGGTCAAAAAACGCGCGCGCATGCGTACGTCCGCGCGTCAGCGCGCGCGCAAAAAATAAAAATGCTCAAAATCGTCTAAAAATTTTTTTGCATACGTTCTATGACATTTTAAGCATTTCGCAAAAAAACTCGCACACGCACATGCGCGCGCGTTTTCGCGCGAAATGGCATTTTGCAAGATAAAATCGCCAAATTTTTTATGTCATCATATTTTTCACATTTTTCCAAGCATTTTGATACCTTGTTCACCTTTTTCTGCCCATTAATAACGGAATGAGCGTCCGTTTAAATAATGTCCGTGCGTGCGAGCTCTTGTGATACATAGCATGCATGGGCAAAAACATGCCTATACAAAATCCATTGTAGCGCTTTAGGATGCAAGATGAACCCAATTTTGTTTTCATATTTTGATAGAGTATGAATTGTAGATATGATTTCATGTCTCATTTGACCCTCAATTAACTCATGACGTCATCATAATGGCCTCCGGACTCAAAATTTCAATTTGCATATTATGATGTCATCATATTTACGGAAAATTGATTGTATCTCTGTAAATATTGATCAATTTTCATCCAAATTTTGATATGTTTTAGCTGAGACAATTCCCTACAGATGCAATTACATGAATTTTCATTTTGACGAAAGCATCATGGCGTATTTTTTGCGATTAAAGGAGGCATGTCAATTTTTTACATTTTGCGTGTATTCTCTATGGGACATGACTTTTTCTGAAAACTGGATTCTACATTCCCGTCTTTCACGAGCAATATCTCCGTCGTCTTAGCTTCGTTTTGGCTGAGCATCGAGTATCTTGTAGCTGAGACAATAAGCTATCACAAGTGTGCCATTTATTTCTCGATCAGATGCCGGGATCATGCTCATATTTCACTTGCAAAGTGGGATTTGAGAATTTCACTTTCCGTTTACGTGTAATCGCTATGGGAAATGTTTTGGTATATCGGTAACGCACTTGACTTTGGACCTCGAGATCCCTGGTTCGAGTCCGGGAGTCTCCAACAATTTTTTTTCTCTTTTTTTTTCTTTTTGACTTGTCAATGATCATGAAAATTGAACACAGACCACCTAATTCGTCCCCATGACGAATTAAATTTCTAGTTATTATTTATTTTTATTTCTCCCCGTTTTTTGTTCATCGGTTAACTCAAGATCGGTTGTGTTAATTTTTTTCAATTTTGACACAGTCATAGGTCATTGTCATGAGACGTGACAGTAACCTTTTCAAGGTCATCAGGTCATCGTGACGTCATCCAGGCGCCATTTTGTGAAATCACGTTATCCATCATATCTTCATGATGCATAAGCAAAGGTCATTCATATTCATATCACATATACTTCAGGTCAAGGGTCAACAAGTCATGTCATCAAAGGTTACATAAAGGTCATGACGCGCACGTACGCGCGCGTCAAAATTTTAAAATGCTCAAAATTACTTAACTATTATAGGAGAGTACGAATCAGGTCATTTTAAGCATTTCAAAAATTTCCGTCCGTACATGTACCCGCGCGCGTTGCGCGCGCTCATGACGCGCGGAAAAAGTCAAATTCAAAATGTTTACATGATTTGGATTCCTCTTACCGTAAATGACAATTTACATTAATTTCAGTCACTCTTGACCTTTCATAAGGCCGTGACCGTGCGTCAAAGTTCAAATTCCGCGCGTGCTGCTATGGGCAATATGATGTAAATTTGATCAAAAACATGCTACTTTATAAATCGAAATAGCTCTTCAGATAGTTCATCGACCCCCAATTTTTATATCATGGTTGGAAAAAGCATGAGTTGAAGATATGATTTCATACCACCCTGACTCGTACAAAGTGAAACAAAATCTTTATATTTGCATCTAAACTAAAGAAAATGTATTTTGTTGATGACGTCATTTTTGTCTTTGTTTAATTGAGATTATCTCGCTTATCAGTGATCGATTTTCTCTCAGATTTCGATATGTTGTAGCTGAGATAATTCTCTATCAGAAATATGCCATTTATTTTTCATTTAAATGACGTCATCATAGTTAAATATTCGATTAAAGGCGACAATGCATAATTTGTCATATTTGCGTGTTATGTCTATGGAAGGTCACTTATTTCAAAACATGAATCTGCATGACAATGTGTTTTGACCAGTATCTCGGTTGTTATTCAACAGTTTTCTCCCAAATTTTAGTATGTTGTCGCTGAGACTATATGTTATCTAAATCACCCTCATTCTTCCGATAAGATGTCAGAATCACGCTCATGCTCATCATCATCATTATCGTTTTTATCATTATATAACATTATCATTATCATCATCATCATCACCTTTACTATAATGATTATCATCATGTTCATCATGATCATCATTGTTTACATGTCTATATAACTTCTCCCATTCTCAATTCTATCATAAGACTTAGACAGACCACCTTATTCGTCTTCGTGACGAATTAAATTTCTAGTTATTAGGTGGTCTGTTGAAAACAGATCACCTATTGTTTTCGTCAGAATTTTCTTTCTTTATTAGGTGGTCTGTTGAAAACAGATCACCTATTGTTTTCGTCAGAATTTTCTTTCTTTATTATTATTATTATTATTTATTTTTATTTCTCCCCGTTTTTTGTTCATCGGTTAACTCAAGATCGGTTGTGTTAATTTCTTTCAATTTTGACACAGTCATAGGTCATTGTCATGAGACGTGACAGTAACCTTTTCAAGGTCATCAGTTCATCGTGACGTCATCCAGTCGCCATTTTGTGAAATCACGTTATCCATCATATCTTCATGATGCATCAGCAAAGGTCATTCATATTCATATCACATATACTTTAGGTCAAGAGTCAACAGGTCATGTCACCATAGGTCACATAAAGGTCATGACGCGCGCGTATGTGCGCGTCAAAATTTTAAAAAGCTCAAAATCACTTAACTACTAAAGGAGAGTACGAATCAGGTCATTTGAAGCATTTCAAAAATTTCCGTCCGTACTTGTCCCCGCGCGCGGTGCGCGCGCTCACAACGCGCGGAAAAGGTAAAATTCAAAATGTTTACATGATATAGATTCTTCTTACCGTAAATGACAATTTACATTAATTTCAGTCACTCTTGACCTTTAATAAGGCCGTGAGCGTGCGTCAAAGTTCAAAATCCGCGCGTGCTGCTATGGGCAATATAATGCAAATTTGATCAAAAACATGCCATTTTAAAAATCGAAATAGTTCTTCAGATAGTCCATCGACCCCCAATTTTTATATCATGGTTGGAAAGAGCATGAGTTGGAGATATGATTTCATACCACCCTGACTCGTACAAAGTGAAATAAAGTCATCATATTGGCATCTAAACTCAAACAAATGTATTTTGTTGATGACGTCATTTTTGTCTTTGTTTATTTGAGATTATCTCACTTATCGGTGATCGATCTTCTCCCAGATTTTGATATGTTGTAGCTGAGATAATTCTCTATCAAAAATATGCTATTTATTTTTTATTTAGATGACGTCATCATAGGTAAATATTCGATTAAACGCGACAATGCATAATTTGTCATATTTGCGTGTTATGTCTATGGGAGGTCACTTTTTTCTAAACATGAATCTGCTTGACAATGTGTTTTGACCAGTATCTCGGTTATTATTCAACAGTTTTCTCCCAAGTTTTAGTATGTTGTAGCTGAGACTTATTTGCTATCTAAATATTTCCTTATTTTTCAATCAGATGTCAGGATCATGCTCATGCTCATCATCATCATCATCATGGTCTGAAGATGATCATCATTAACATCATCATGATCATGATCATTATCATCATAATCGTTAACATTATCGTTTTTATCATCATATAACATTATCATTATCATCATCACCTTTACTATCATGATCATCATCATGTTAATCATAATCATTATTGTTTACATGTCTATATAACTTCTCCCATTCTCAAATCTATCATAAGACTTGGACAGACCACCTTATTCGTCTTCGTGACGAATTAAATTTCTAGTTTATTTATTATTATTCTTTATTTTTATTTATTGTTCCCACTTTTTTGTTCACAGGATAACTCAAGATCAGTTTGATCAATTTCGTTCAATTTTGGCACAGTCATAGGTCATTGTCATGAGACGTGACAGTAACCTTTTCAATATCATCAAGTCTTCATGACGTCATCCAGGCGCCATTTTGTGTTTTTTTTTGTACTTTCAACTCATGATCATATCTTTATAACGGAAAGGCATTTCTCATTCATATTTATCATGATTAAGGTCAATATCCGTCCGGTCAATTTCAGGTCAAAAAACGCGCGCGCATGCGTACGTCCGCGCGTCAGCGCGCGCGCAAAAAATAAAAATGCTCTAAATCGTTTAAAATTAATTTTGCATACGTTTCAGGCCATTTTAAGCGTTTCGCAAAAAAAAGCTCGCACGCGCGTGCGCGGGCGTTTTCGCGCGTACTTGTATTTGCCTACATAAAATCGCAAAATTTTCTCTGTCATCATATTTGGCACATTTTTCCAAGCATTTTGATACCTTGTTCACCTTTTTCTGCCAATTAATAACGGAATGAGCGTCCGTTTAAGATAATGTCCGTACGTGCGAGCTCTTGTAATACATAGCATACATGGGCAAAAACATGCCTATACAAAATCCATTGTAGCGCTTAAGGATGCAAGGTGATCCCAATTTTGTTTTCATATTTTGATAGAGTATGAATTGGAGATATGATTTCATGTCTCATTTGACCCTCAATTAACTCATGACGTCATCATAATGGCCTCCGAACTCAAAATTTCAATTTGCATATTTTGACGTCAGCATATTTTTGGAAAATTGATTGTATCTCTGTAAATATTGACCGATTTTCTTCCAAATTTTGATATGTTCTAGCTGAGACAATTTTCTACAAATGCAGTTGCCACGATTTTTCATTTTGACAAATGGATCATGGCGTATTTTTGCGATTAATGGAGGCATGTCAATTTTTCACATTTTGCGTGTATTCTCTATGGGACATGACTTTTTCTCAAAACTGGATTCTACTTTCTCGTCTTTCGCGAGCAATATCTCCGTCGTGTTATCTTTGTTTACGCTGAGCTTTGAGTATGTTGTAGCTGAGAGAATAAGCTATCACAAGTGTGTCCTTTATTTTTCAATCAGATACCGGGATCATGCTCATGTTTCACTTACAAAGTGGGATTTGACAATTCCATTTGCCGTTTACGTGTAATCGCTATGGGAAATGTTTTGGTATATCGGTAACGCACTTGACTTCCGACCTCGAGACCCCTGGTTCGAGTCCGGGCGTCTCCAACAATTTTTTTTTTTTCACTTTTTTTTTCTTTTTGACCTTTCACTGTACCATCTCCTTTAAATATTAAAACACGTACAATCGCAAATAATGTAATAGACAACCATATTTACTTTATTATTACCCTATTATCACTTGATCCATTACTTTTTGCGTGTAATCCTTATGGGAGATGACTTTTTCTCAAATCTGGATTCTACATTCTTGTCTTTTGCGAGCAATATCGCCATTATTTCGGCTTGATTTTTGTTGATTTTTGAGTATGTTGTAGCTGAGACTGTATACTATCTAAATATTCCCTCATTTGTTCGGTCTGATGTCATTATGGTCTGTTGATGATAATCATCAACATCATCATGATCATGATCATCATCATCGTCGTCATCACCATTACTATCAAGATCATCATCATGTTCATCATCATCATCATTATGATCATCATTGTTTACATGTCTATATTACCTCTTCCTTTCTCTATATAGTAAATATTCAAATTAATAAGTTTGAAGACAGACCACCTTATTCGTCAAAGTGACGAATTAAAATCTAGTTATTATTATTTATTTTTATTTCTCCCCGTTTTTTGTTCATCGGTTAACTCAAGATCGGTTGTGTTAATTTCTTTCAATTTTGACACAGTTATAGGTCATTGTCATGAGACGTGACAGTAACCTTTTCAAGGTCATCAGGTCATCGTGACGTCATCCAGGCGCCATTTTGTGAAATCACGTTATCCATCATATCTTCATGATGCATTAGCAAAGGTCATTCATATTTACATTACATATACTTCAGGTCAAGGGTCAACAAGTCATGTCATCAAAGGTCACATAAAGGACATGACGCGCACGTACGCGCGCGTCAAAATTTTAAAATGCTCAAAATCACTTAACTATTAAAGGAGAGTACGAATTAGGTCATTTTAAGCATTTCAACATTTTCCGTCCGTACGTGTCACCGCGCGCGTTGCGCGCGCTCATAACGCGTGGAAAAGGTCAAATTCAAATTGTTTACATGATTTAGATTCCTCTTACCGTAAATGACAATTTACATTAATTTCAGTCACTCTTGACCTTTTCATAAGGCCGTGAGCGCGCGTCAAAGTTCAAAATCTGCGCGTGCTGCTATGGGCAATATAATGCAAATTTGATCAAAAACATGCCATTTTAAAAATCAAAATAGCTCTTCAGATAGTCCATCGACCCCCGATTTTTATATCATGGTTGGAGAAAGCATGAGTTGGAGATATGATTTCATACCACTCTGACTCGTACAAAGTGTAACAAAGTCAACATATTGACATCTAAACTCAACAAAATGTATTTTGTTGATGACGTCATTTTTGTCTTTGTTTAATTGAGATTATCTCACTTATCGGTCACCGATCTTCTCCCAGATTTTGATATGTTGTAGCTGAGATAATTCTCTATCAAAAATATGCTATTTATTTTTTATTTAGATGACGTCATCATAGGTAAATATTCGATTAAACGCGACAATGCATAATTTGTCATATTTGCGTGTTATGTCTATGGGAGGTCACTTTTTTCTAAACATGAATCTGCTTGACAATGTGTTTTGACCAGTATCTCGGTTATTATTCAACAGTTTTCTCCCAAGTTTTAGTATGTTGTAGCTGAGACTATTTGCTATCTAAATATTTCCTTATTTTTCAATCAGATGTCAGGATCATGCTCATGCTCATCATCATCATCATCATGGTCTGAAGATGATCATCATTAACATCATCATGATCATGATCATTATCATCATAATCGTTAACATTATCGTTTTTATCATCATATAACATTATCATTATCATCATCACCTTTACTATCATGATCATCATCATGTTAATCATAATCATTATTGTTTACATGTCTATATAACTTCTCCCATTCTCAAATCTATCATAAGACTTGGACAGACCACCTTATTCGTCTTCGTGACGAATTAAATTTCTAGTTTATTTATTATTAGGTGGTCTGTTGAAAACAGATCACCTATTGTTTTCGTCAGAATTTTCTTTCTTCTTTATTATTATTTATTTATTCTTTATTTTTATTTCTCCCCCTTTTTTGTTCAGAGGATAACTGAAGATCAGTTTAATCAATTTCTTTTAATTTTAGCACAGTTATAGGTCATTGTCATGAGACGTGACAGGAACATTTTCAAGGTCATTAGGTTATCGTGACGTCATCCAGACGCCATTTTGTGAAATCACGTTATCCATCATATCTTCATGATGCATAAGCAAAGGTCATTCATATTTATATCACATATACTTCAGGTCAAGGGTCAACAGGTCATGTCATCCAAGGTTACATAAAGGTCATGACGCGCGCGTACGCGTGCGTCAAAATTTTAAAATGCTCAAAATCACCTAACTATTAAACGAGAGTACGAATCAGGCCATTTTAAGCTTTTCAAAATTTTCCGTCCGTACGTGTCCCCGCGCGCGTTGCGCGCGCTCACAACGCGCGGAAAAAGGTCAAATTCAAAATGTTTACATGATTTAGATTCCTCTTACCGTAAATGACAATTTACATTAATTTCAGTCACCCTTGACCTTTCATAAGGCCGTGAGCGCGCGTCAAAGTTCAAAATCCGCGCGTGCTGCTATGGGCAATATAATGCAAATTTGATCAAAAACATGCCATTTTAAAAATCAAAATAGCTCTTCAGATAGTCCAATGACCCCAACTTTTATATCATGGTTAGAAAAAACATGAGTTGGAGATATGATTTCATGTCTCATTTGACCCTCAATTAATTCATGACGTCATCCTAATGGCCTCCCAACTCAAAATTTCAATTTGCATATTATGACGTCAGCAGATTTCTGGAAAATTGATTGTATCTCTGTAAATATTGATCGATTTTCTTCCAAATTTCGATATGATCTAGCTGAGACAATTCTCTACAAATGCAGTTGCCCCACTTTTTCATTTTGACAAAGGTATCATGGCGTATTTTTGTGATTAAAGGTGGCATGTCAATTTTTCACATTTTGCGTGTATTCTCTATGGGACATGACTTTTTCTCAAAACTGGATTCTACATCCTGTCTTTTGCGAGCAATATCTCCGTCGTTTTAGCTTTGTTTTCGCTGAGCTTCGAGTATGTTGTAGCTGAGACAATAAGCTATCACAAGTGTGCCCTTTATTTTTCGATCAGATGCCGGGATCATGCTCATATCTCACTTGCAAAGTGGGATTTGATCATTCCATTTTCCGTTTACGTGTAATCTCTATGGAAAATGTTTTGGTATATCGGTAACGCACTTGACTTCCGACCTCGAGGTCCCTGGTTCGAGTCCGGGGGTCTCCAACAAATTTTTTTTTCACTTTTTTTTCTTTTTGACCTTTTACTGTACCATCTCCTTTAAATATTAAAACACGTACAATCGCAAATAATGTAATAGACAACCATATTTACTTTATTATTACCCTATTATCACTTGATCCATTACTTTTTGCATGTAATCCTTATGGGAGATGACTTTTTCTCAAATCTGGATTCTACATTCTTGTCTTTTGATAGCAATATCGCCATTATTTCGGCTTGATTTTTGTTGATTTTTGAGTATGTTGTAGCTGAGACTATACGCTATCTCAACGTCCCCTCATTTTTTTAATCAGATGTCATCATGGTCTGTTGATGATCATCAACATCACCATCATCATCATCATCGTCATCACCATTACTATCAAGATCATCATCATGATCATCATTCTTTACATGTCTATATAACTTCTCCCTTTTTCAATATAGTAAATATTGAATTAAAGATGAGCATGAACATAGGAATTAAAGACAGACCACCTAATTCGTCCCCATGACGAATTAAATTTCTAGTTATTTCTTTATTTTTATTTCCTACACTTTTTTGTGCCTAGGATAACTCAAGTTCGATTTCGTCAATTTCATTCAATTTTGGCACAGTCATAGGTCATTGTCATGAGACGTGACAGGAACATTTTCAAGGTCATCAGGTCATCGTGACGTCATCCAGGCGCCATTTTGTGAAATCCCATTATCCATCATATCTTCATGATGCGTAAGCAAAGGTCATTCATATTCATATCACATATACTTCAGGTCAAGGGTCAACAAGTCATGTCATCAAAGGTCACATAAAGGTCATGACGCGCACGTACGCGCGCGTCAAATTTTTAAAATGCTCAAAATCACTAAACTATTAAACGAGAGTACGAATCAGGTCATTTTAAGCATTTCAAAATTTTCCGTCCGTAAGTGTCCCCGCGCGCGTTGCGCGCGCTCACAACGCGCGGAAATGGTCAAATTCAATTTTTTTTTTACATGATTTAGATTCCTCTTACCGTAAATGACAATTTACATTAATTTCAGTTACTCTTGATCTTTTATAAGGCCGTGAGCGCACGTCAAAGTTCAAAATCCGCGCGTGCTGCTATGGGCAATATAATGCAAATTTGATCAAAAACATGACATTTTTAAAATCAAAATAGCTCTTCAGATAATCAATTGATCCCATTTTTTATATCATGGTTGGAAGAAGCATGAGTTGGAGATATGATTTCATGTGTCATTTGACCCTCAATTAACTCATGACGTCATCATAATGGCCTCCGAACTCAACATTTCAATTTGCATATTATGACGTCAGCAG
This sequence comes from Strongylocentrotus purpuratus, assembly GCF_000002235.5. Classification (NCBI taxonomy): domain Eukaryota; kingdom Metazoa; phylum Echinodermata; class Echinoidea; order Camarodonta; family Strongylocentrotidae; genus Strongylocentrotus; species Strongylocentrotus purpuratus. Next base: position 21,856,693 of record NW_022145595.1, read on the forward strand.
ATTTTTGAAAAATTGATTGTATCTCTGTAAATATTAATCAAATTTCTTTCAAATTTTGATATGTTCTACCTGAGAATATTTTCAACAAATGCAGTCAACATGCTATTTCATTTTGACAATGGTATCATGGCGTATTTTTGCGATTAAAGGAGGCATGTCAATTTTTCACATTTTGCGTGTATTCTCTATGGGACATGACTTTTTCTCAAAACTGGATTCTACATTCTGGTCTTTCGCGAGCCATATCTCCGTTGTTTTATCTTTGTTTACGCTAATCTTTGAGTATGTTGTAGCTGAGACAATAAGCTATCATGAATGTGCCCTTTATTTTTCGATCAGATGCCGGGATCATGCTCATATTTCACTTACAAAGTGGGATTTGATAATTCCATTTTCCGTTTACGTGTAATCTCTAAGGGAAATGTTTTGGTATATCGGTAACGCACTTGACTTCCGACCTCGAGGTCCCTGGTTCGAGTCCGGGCGTCTCCAACAATTTTTTTTCTTCCCTTTTTTTTCTTTTTGACCTTTCACTGTACCATCTCCTTTGAATATTAAAACACATACAATCGCAAATAATGTAATAAACAACCATATTTACTTTATTATTACCCTATATATTATCACTTGATCCATTACTTTTTGCGTGTAATCCTTATGGGAGATGACTTTTTCTCAAATCTGGATTCTACATTCTTATCTTTTGCGAGCAATATCGCCGTTATTTCAGCTTGATTTTTGTTGATTTTTGAGTATGTGATAGCTGAGACTATATACTATCTAAATGTTCTCTCATTTTGTTCAGTCTGATGTCATCATGGTCTGTTGATGATAATCATCAACATCATCATGATGATCATCATCATCATCATTATCATCGTCATCACCATTACTATCAAGATCATCATCATCATGGTGATGATCATTGTTTACATGTCTTTATAACTTCTCCCTTTCTCAATACAGTAACTATTTTAATCTATCATAAGACTTGAAGACAGACCACCTTATTCGTCTTCGTGACGAATTAAATTCTAGTTATTCTTTATTTTTATTTATTGTTCCCACTTTTTTGTTCACAGGATAACTCAAGATCAGTTTGATCAATTTCGTTCAATTTTGGCACAGTCATAGGTCATTGTCATGAGACGTGACAGTAACCTTTTCAATATCATCAAGTCTTCATGACGTCATCCAGGCGCCATTTTGTGTTTTTTTTTGTACTTTCAACTCATGATCATATCTTTATAACGGAAAGGCATTTCTCATTCATATTTATCATGATTAAGGTCAATATCCGTCCGGTCAATTTCAGGTCAAAAAACGCGCGCGCATGCGTACGTCCGCGCGTCAGCGCGCGCGCAAAAAATAAAAATGCTCTAAATCGTTTAAAATTAATTTTGCATACGTTTCAGGCCATTTTAAGCGTTTCGCAAAAAAAAGCTCGCACGCGCGTGCGCGGGCGTTTTCGCGCGTACTTGTATTTGCCTACATAAAATCGCAAAATTTTCTCTGTCATCATATTTGGCACATTTTTCCAAGCATTTTGATACCTTGTTCACCTTTTTCTGCCAATTAATAACGGAATGAGCGTCCGTTTAAGATAATGTCCGTACGTGCGAGCTCTTGTAATACATAGCATACATGGGCAAAAACATGCCTATACAAAATCCATTGTAGCGCTTAAGGATGCAAGGTGATCCCAATTTTGTTTTCATATTTTGATAGAGTATGAATTGGAGATATGATTTCATGTCTCATTTGACCCTCAATTAACTCATGACGTCATCATAATGGCCTCCGAACTCAAAATTTCAATTTGCATATTTTGACGTCAGCATATTTTTGGAAAATTGATTGTATCTCTGTAAATATTGACCGATTTTCTTCCAAATTTTGATATGTTCTAGCTGAGACAATTTTCTACAAATGCAGTTGCCACGATTTTTCATTTTGACAAATGGATCATGGCGTATTTTTGCGATTAATGGAGGCATGTCAATTTTTCACATTTTGCGTGTATTCTCTATGGGACATGACTTTTTCTCAAAACTGGATTCTACTTTCTCGTCTTTCGCGAGCAATATCTCCGTCGTGTTATCTTTGTTTACGCTGAGCTTTGAGTATGTTGTAGCTGAGAGAATAAGCTATCACAAGTGTGTCCTTTATTTTTCAATCAGATACCGGGATCATGCTCATGTTTCACTTACAAAGTGGGATTTGACAATTCCATTTGCCGTTTACGTGTAATCGCTATGGGAAATGTTTTGGTATATCGGTAACGCACTTGACTTCCGACCTCGAGACCCCTGGTTCGAGTCCGGGCGTCTCCAACAATTTTTTTTTTTCACTTTTTTTTTCTTTTTGACCTTTCACTGTACCATCTCCTTTAAATATTAAAACACGTACAATCGCAAATAATGTAATAGACAACCATATTTACTTTATTATTACCCTATTATCACTTGATCCATTACTTTTTGCGTGTAATCCTTATGGGAGATGACTTTTTCTCAAATCTGGATTCTACATTCTTGTCTTTTGCGAGCAATATCGCCATTATTTCGGCTTGATTTTTGTTGATTTTTGAGTATGTTGTAGCTGAGACTGTATACTATCTAAATATTCCCTCATTTGTTCGGTCTGATGTCATTATGGTCTGTTGATGATAATCATCAACATCATCATGATCATGATCATCATCATCGTCGTCATCACCATTACTATCAAGATCATCATCATGTTCATCATCATCATCATTATGATCATCATTGTTTACATGTCTATATTACCTCTTCCTTTCTCTATATAGTAAATATTCAAATTAATAAGTTTGAAGACAGACCACCTTATTCGTCAAAGTGACGAATTAAAATCTAGTTATTATTATTTATTTTTATTTCTCCCCGTTTTTTGTTCATCGGTTAACTCAAGATCGGTTGTGTTAATTTCTTTCAATTTTGACACAGTTATAGGTCATTGTCATGAGACGTGACAGTAACCTTTTCAAGGTCATCAGGTCATCGTGACGTCATCCAGGCGCCATTTTGTGAAATCACGTTATCCATCATATCTTCATGATGCATTAGCAAAGGTCATTCATATTTACATTACATATACTTCAGGTCAAGGGTCAACAAGTCATGTCATCAAAGGTCACATAAAGGACATGACGCGCACGTACGCGCGCGTCAAAATTTTAAAATGCTCAAAATCACTTAACTATTAAACGAGAGTACGAATTAGGTCATTTTAAGCATTTCAACATTTTCCGTCCGTACGTGTCACCGCGCGCGTTGCGCGCGCTCATAACGCGTGGAAAAGGTCAAATTCAAATTGTTTACATGATTTAGATTCCTCTTACCGTAAATGACAATTTACATTAATTTCAGTCACTCTTGACCTTTCATAAGGCCGTGAGCGCGCGTCAAAGTTCAAAATCTGCGCGTGCTGCTATGGGCAATATAATGCAAATTTGATCAAAAACATGCCATTTTAAAAATCAAAATAGCTCTTCAGATAGTCCATCGACCCCCGATTTTTATATCATGGTTGGAGAAAGCATGAGTTGGAGATATGATTTCATACCACTCTGACTCGTACAAAGTGTAACAAAGTCAACATATTGACATCTAAACTCAACAAAATGTATTTTGTTGATGACGTCATTTTTGTCTTTGTTTAATTGAGATTATCTCACTTATCGGTCACCGATCTTCTCCCAGATTTTGATATGTTGTAGCTGATATAATTCTCTATCAGAAATATGCCATTTATTTTTCATTTAAATGACGTCATCATAGTTAAATATTCGATTAAAGGCGACAATGCATAATTTGTCATATTTGCGTGTTATGTCTATGGAAGGTCACTTATTTCAAAACATGAATCTGCATGACAATGTGTTTTGACCAGTATCTCGGTTGTTATTCAACAGTTTTCTCCCAAATTTTAGTATGTTGTCGCTGAGACTATATGTTATCTAAATCACCCTCATTCTTCCGATAAGATGTCAGAATCACGCTCATGCTCATCATCATCATTATCGTTTTTATCATTATATAACATTATCATTATCATCATCATCATCACCTTTACTATAATGATTATCATCATGTTCATCATGATCATCATTGTTTACATGTCTATATAACTTCTCCCATTCTCAATTCTATCATAAGACTTAGACAGACCACCTTATTCGTCTTCGTGACGAATTAAATTTCTAGTTATTATTATTATTTATTTTTATTTCTCCCCGTTTTTTGTTCATCGGTTAACTCAAGATCGGTTGTGTTAATTTCTTTCAATTTTGACACAGTTATAGGTCATTGTCATGAGACGTGACAGTAACCTTTTCAAGGTCATCAGGTCATCGTGACGTCATCCAGGCGCCATTTTGTGAAATCACGTTATCCATCATATCTTCATGATGCATTAGCAAAGGTCATTCATATTTACATTACATATACTTCAGGTCAAGGGTCAACAAGTCATGTCATCAAAGGTCACATAAAGGACATGACGCGCACGTACGCGCGCGTCAAAATTTTAAAATGCTCAAAATCACTTAACTATTAAACGAGAGTACGAATTAGGTCATTTTAAGCATTTCAACATTTTCCGTCCGTACGTGTCACCGCGCGCGTTGCGCGCGCTCATAACGCGTGGAAAAGGTCAAATTCAAATTGTTTACATGATTTAGATTCCTCTTACCGTAAATGACAATTTACATTAATTTCAGTCACTCTTGACCTTTCATAAGGCCGTGAGCGCGCGTCAAAGTTCAAAATCTGCGCGTGCTGCTATGGGCAATATAATGCAAATTTGATCAAAAACATGCCATTTTAAAAATCAAAATAGCTCTTCAGATAGTCCATCGACCCCCGATTTTTATATCATGGTTGGAGAAAGCATGAGTTGGAGATATGATTTCATACCACTCTGACTCGTACAAAGTGTAACAAAGTCAACATATTGACATCTAAACTCAACAAAATGTATTTTGTTGATGACGTCATTTTTGTCTTTGTTTAATTGAGATTATCTCACTTATCGGTCACCGATCTTCTCCCAGATTTTGATATGTTGTAGCTGATATAATTCTCTATCAGTAATATGTCATTTATTTTTCATTTAGATGACGTCATCATAGTTAAATATTCGATTAAAGGTGACAATGCATAATTTGTCATATTTGCGTGTAATGTCTATGGGAGGTCACTTTTTTCAAAACATGAATCTCAATGACAAGGTGTTTTGACCAGTATCTCGGTTGTAATTCAATAGTTTTCTCACAAATTTTAGTATGTTGTAGCTGAGACTATTTGCTATCTAATATTTCCTCATTTTTTTTAATCAGTTGTCAGGATTATGCTTATGCTCATCATCATCATTAACATTATCGTTTTTATCGTCATATAACATTGTCATTATCATCATCATCACCTTTACTATCATGATCATCACCATGTTCATCATGATCATCATTGTTTACATGTCTATATAACTTCTCCGTTTCTCAAATCTATCATAAGACATAGACAGACCACCTTATTCGTCTTCGTGACGAATTAAATTTCTAGTTTATTATTATTATTAGGTGGTCTGTTATCAACAGACCACCTATTGATTTCGTCAGAATTTTCTTTATTATTATTATTATTAGGTGGTCTGTCAACGTCAGATCACCTATTGTTTTCGTCAGAATTTTCTTTCTTTATTATTATTATTATTATCAGGTGGGCTGTATAACGTACAGACCACCTTATAATTTCGTTAGAATTGCCTTTATCAGGTGGGCTGTATAACGTACAGACCACCTTATAATTTCGTTAGAATTGCCTTTATTTATTTATTATTTATTATATATTTTTCTTATTTCTAACCACTTTTTTGTTGGCAAGATAACTTGGAAATGGCTCAATCAAATAATTTGAAATTTGGCACACATATGTATAGGCATATGTACAAAGCACAATATCGTTTTCAACATTGACCTTCACTGATGACGTCATCTAGGCGCCATTTTGTAAAATTTTACGAAAATCAACTCCTGATCATATCTTCATAACCAAAAGGTATTTCTGATTCATATTTATCATGATCAGGGTCAATATCCGTCCGGTCAATTTCAGGTCAAATAACGCGCGCGTGCGCGTACGTCCGCGCGTCAATGCGCGCGCAAAATTTTGAAATGCTCAAAATCGTCTCAAAATCATTTTGCATACGTTTCAGGTCATTTTAAGCATTTTATAAAAAATCGCGCGTACGAGCATGCGCGCGCGTTTTCGCGCGTAACACCATTAAAAAACATAGAATCGCCATTTTTTTTTCTTTCATGATATTTTTCATATTTTTTCAAGGAATTTGATACCATGTTTATCTCTTTATGACCATTATTAACAAGATGAGCGTAAATTCAAGATAAATGTCAGTGCGCGCGAGCTCTTTTAATACATAGCATATATGGGCAAAAACATGCCTATACAAAATCCGTTATAGCTCTTTGGAATGCACCGGAATCCTCAATTTTTTTTCATATTTAGATAGAGTATCAAAAATTTGCCATTCATTTTTCATTTTGATGACGTCATCATAGGTAAATATTCCATTAAAGGCGACAATGCATAATTTGTCATATTTGCGTGTTATGTCTATGGGAGGTCACTTTTTTCAAAACATGAATCTGCCTGACAATGTGTTTTGACCTGTGTCTCGGTGGTTATTCAAACAGTTTTCAACCAAATCTTAATATGTTGTAGCTGAGACTATATGCTATCTAAATATTCCCTCATTTTTTCAATCAGATGTCAGAATCATGCTCATACTCATCATCGTCATCATCATCATCAATATCATTATTATCATCATCATCATCAATGTCACCATCATCATCATCATCATGGTCTGAAGATGATGATCATCAACATCACCATGATCATGATCATTATCATCATCATTAACATTATCGTTTTTATCATCATATAACATTTTCATTATCATGATCATCATCACCTTTACTATCATGATCATCATCATGTTCATCATGATCATCATTGTTTACATGTCTATATAACTTCTCCCATTCTCAAATCTATCATAAGACATAGACAGACCACCTTATTCGTCTTCGTGACGAATTAAATTTCTAGTTTTGTCTCAAATTTTAGTTGAACCAGCCCACCTATACTTGTTCCAAACAAGTATTACAAATCTAGTTTATTTTTATTTCTCCCCGTTTTTTGTTCATCGGTTAACTCAAGATCGGTTGTGTTAATTTCTTTCAATTTTGACACAGTCATAGGTCATTATCATGAGACGTGACAGTAACCTTTTCAAGGTCATCAGGTCATCGTGACGTCATCCAGGCGCCATTTTGTGAAATCACGTTATCCATGATATCTTCATGATGCCTAAGCAAAGGTCATTCATATTCATATCACATATATTTCAGGTCAAGGGTCAACAAGTCATGTCATCAAAGGTCACATAAAGGTCATGACGCGCGCGTACGTGTGCGTCAAAATTTTAAAAAGCTCAAAATCACTTAACTACTAAAGGAGAGTACGAATCAGGTCATTTGAAGCATTTCAAAATTTTCCGTCCGTACGTGTCCCTGCGCGCGTTGTGCGCGCTCACAGCGCGCGGAAAAGGTCAAATTCAAAATGTTTACATGATTTGGATTCCTCTTAACGTAATTGACAATTTATAATAATTTCAGTCACTTTTCATATTTCATAAGGCCGTGAGCGTGCGTCAAAGTTCAAAATCCGCGCGTACTGCTATGGGCAATATAATGCAAATTTGATCAAAAACATGCCATTTTAAAAATCGAAATAGCTCTTCAGATAGTCCATTGACCCCCAATTTTTATATCATGGTTGGAAAAAGCATGAGTTGGAGATATGATTTCATACCACCCTGACTCGTAAAAAGTTAAATAAAGCAATCATATTGGCATCTAAACTCAAACAAATGTATTTTGTTGATGACGTCATTTTTGTCTTTGTTTAATTGATATTATCTGACTTATTAGTGATCAATTTTCTCCCAGATTTCGATATGTTGTAGCTGAGATAATTCTGTATCAGAAATATGCAATTTATTTTTCATTTAGATGACATCTTCATAGTGAAATATTCGATTAAAGGCGACAATGCATAATTTGTCATATTTGCGTGTTATGTCTATGGGAGGTCACTTTTTTCAAAACATGAATCTGCATGACAAGGTGTTTTGACCAGTATCTCGGTTGTTATTCAACAGTTTTCTCCCAAATTTTATTATGTTGTAGCTGAGACTATTTGCTATTTAAATATTTCCTCATTTTTTTCAATCAGATGTCAGGATCATGCTTATGGTCATCATCATCATTAACATTATCGTTTTTATCATCATATAACATTATCATTATCATCATCATCACCTTTACTATAATGATTATCATCATGTTCATCATGATCATCATTGTTTACATGTCTATATAACTTCTCCCATTCTCAAATCTGTCATAAGACATAGACAGACCACCTTATTCGTCTTCGTGACGAATTAAATTCTAGTTATTAGGTGGTCTGTTATCAACAGACCACCTATTGATTTCGTCAGAATTTTCTTTATTAGGTGGTCTGTTATCAACAGACCACCTATTGATTTCGTCAGAATTTTCTTTATTATTATTATTATTATTATTATTATTATTATTCTTTATTTTTATTTCTCCCCGTTTTTTGTGGCCCGGATAACTCAAGTTTGGTTTAGTTAATTTCATTAAATTTCGGCACAATTATAGGTCATTGTAATGAGACGTGACAGGAACATTTTCAAGGTCATTAGGTTATCGTGACGTCATCCAGGCGCCATTTTTTGAAATCACGTTATCCATCATATCTTCATGATGCATCAGCAAAGGTCATTCATATTCATATCACATATACTTTAGGTCCAGGGTCAACAGGTCATGTCATCAAAGGTCACATAAAGGTCATGACGCGCGCGTATGTGCGCGTCAAAATTTTAAATTGCTCAAAATCACTTAACTATTAAACGAGAGTACGAATTAGGTCATTTTAAGCATTTCAACATTTTCCGTCCGTTTGTGTCCCCGCGCGCGGTGTGCGCGCTCACAGCGCGCGAAAAAGGTCAAATTCAAATTGTTTACATGATTTGGATTCCTCTTAATGTAATTAACAATTTACATTAATTTCAGTCACTCTTCATATTTCATAAGGCCGTGAGCGTGCGTCAAAGTTCAAAATCCGCGCGTGCTGCTATGGGCAATATAATGCAAATTTCATCAAAAACATGCCATTTTAAAAATCGATATAGCTTTTCAGATAGTCCATTGACCCCCATTTTTTATATCATGGTTGGAAAAAGCATGAGTTGGAGATATGATTTCATACCACCTTGACTCGTACAAAGTGAAATAAAGTCATCATATTGGCATCTAAACTCAAACAAATGTATTTTGTTGATGACGTAATTTTTGTCTTTGTTTAATTGAAATTATCTCACTTATTGGTCATCGATCTTCTCCCAGATTTTGATATGTTGTAGCTGAGATAATTCTCTATCAGAAAAATGTCATATATTATCATTTAAATGACGTCATCATAGTATAATATTCGATTAAAGGCGACAATGCATAATTTGTCATATTTGCGTGTTATGTCTATGGGAGGTCACTTTTTTCAAAACATGAATCTGCATGACAATGGCCCGAATTCACAAAGGAGGTTTAGATTTAACCCAGGCTAAATCGCGTCATAATACGTCATAACCCCGAGCTTTAGACCATGGGTCATTATTTTGGTATTCACAAAGGAAGTTTAGATTTAACCCAGGCTAAATCGCGTCATATTACGTCATATTTTTAGCCTGCTCAGAAGGGTGGTTTAAGCGGGCTAAATCTAACCCACGGTTTAACCCACGGTTTAACGCGTCATATGACGTCATACCAGCGAGCTTTGGCTTTTTAGCGCAGACGACCGTACAAATTTTGTTGACAAATTTGTGGTGAAACAAAGTGAAGAGACCTTCACAAAGTTGCTGTTTTTTCAACTTTGATAGCCTACATTGTAAGTATTTTTAGTTATTCACAACATATGTGTACCATATTCTCAGTTCTGCTACAATGGAAGCCCAATTGAACATGATTTATGTGCGTAAAAAGTGCACGAATAATAATCTTCATCGTAAGTTGCACAGCCTTTGCGAACATTGTCGCAGAACCTAACGCAGCTCGGACCCATGCGTGTGTATTTGTGTTGTGTTGTTTATGTAATCCTGCGAGGCAAGGCAATTTCGCAATAACTGCGAATGTGCCAGCTAACAATACGAAATTAGTTATAACATCACACAATTGTGTGATTCGGGAAGAAAAATATGTTAATCATGACATTTGAGACATTCCTGGCCTCGGGGGGGGGGGGGTAGCGACAGTTCCATTTGTATTTTCTGCTCTGCTGATGCTGCTTCTCATCTGACTAACGGAGAACGAAAAATGCCGAAATGAAAATGAAAATTCTTCCACACTGATGGATTTTACTAGTCTAGTCTAGAGTCTAGGCCTACTATATACAGAGGCCTGGTCTAGACCTAGATCTAGACTAGTCTCTAGTACTACTAGGCCTACACTGACACTCAGTACTGACTGAATAAGACCTGAGCTTGAGCTCGAAGTCGGTGGCAGTGAGACACGCAAACACGACGTGGGCCTAGCCTAGGCTAGATGATAGATCTAGATCTAGGCCTAGATCTATCTACTAGATCTAACGTTAGTCCTCAGTTTCAAGAAATTAGTCAAAGCACGCCAAACCATGGCATGAATTTATTAAAAGTATTTTGTAAATTATTGTAAAAGATGCAGATCTAGATCTAGATCTAGGTCTATAGGTCTAGAATCTAGACCTAGGTCTAGATGATAGATCTAGACTAGATCTAGTCTAGATCTAGATCTAGATCTAGTCTATTCTAGATTTAGAAATTGAAATGGAATAAAATATTTTTCAAAATAGACCTAGGGTCTAGACCTAGATCTAGTCTAGGTCTAGTCTAGATCTAGGTCTAGTAGTAGTATAGTACTCTAGATCTAGACTTTCTAGATCTAGAACTAGATCTAGTACTAGATCTAGTAGACCTAGGCCGTAGGGTCTACCGGTATAGACCTCAGGCTCTAGATCTAGAATCTAGTCTATGTGGTCTAGAATCTAGACCTTTCTAAAACTACTTTTCATAAATTCATGCCAAGCCCGCGCGGATGGTTTGTTGTGTTGTGTCTTGAGAAGTTGAGTGTTTGTGTGTCTCACCGTCACTGAGTTCGAGCACAAGTCTGAGCTGAATGAGACTGAGAGGTACTTTGTCTTTAGGCCCATCTAGATCTAGATCTAGACTAGACTCTAGTACTGACTGTCGAATTTCTCTACACTACACTTAACTCCTATAAATTTATACTAGTCTACATCATGATCATGTCTAGGCCTAACTGTTACTGTTAGAGTCTACATCAATACATTGTTGTAGACCTACTTGAATTTTGAAGCAAGTTTAAAATCTGTGCAAGCAAATAGCCAATAAATCAATGTGTGTTCTTCCTAATCTACATGTAATCTTAGTCAAATTCAACCTTTCACATGGGACATCTAATGCTTATTTACATGTACATCTACATGTATCTAATTTCACATTTTATCAAGCATGAGTAGATTTTTAACAAAACATGACAGGAATTGGCCCCTACGTTCTTATGGAGGTTCAGTGACATCATCTTTTCTAATTGCCCAATAGTATGAATCAATAGCACTCATTTCTTTAATGCAATCAAAGTATCGTTAATATTTTTTTTAGAGTTTGCAAAAGCTATTCAAAATCAGATTGTCTACAATACAAAGAATGCAAAACATGTAATATCATAGGATTTATTTGATAAACAATGAATGATATTTTTTCATTTCATGTTCTAATTTTAATTCACTTTTTTCTATTTTGTTGTGACAGAGACAGCATGGCTGAATATATTCACCATCTCCGCCAGCTTGATCGGAACAGAGAGTTGATAGGCAGACCTCAGAGAGGCCTTCGTGACCCATGAACCCTTTTGAAGTGTATGATGATGAGTCATTTCGGACCAGGTACTGGTTTTCCAAAGAGACAGCGCTCTACCTCATCAACTTGGTGGATGAAGAGCTGAGGAGGACGACAGACAGAAATGACCCAATACCTATACAGGTAGTGACAGCACTTCGATTCTATGCTTTTGGTGAGTAATTTACCTTATTTAGTATTTAGTAAATTTCTATTTAATCTGGGCTGAGCGAAAAAGTAAAAGGGTAAAATTGCGGTTACCATGATTTGTGGGAGGTTATTTCATAACCGGGAGATTCTACATCAAAGCGGGAGGAAGGGCGTGGTGGTGTGAGACTCCCTCTAAATGCAAGAGGGTTGACAGCCCTGATTTAATAAAAAATCTATTCTACACTTTTAAGGACTTTAAACATTTCTCAGTTTGAGAATTTGATCTGGCCATGTAACTTGTAAGAAATTGTACTAGTTGATATTTCACTAAAAGGATTTTTTTTTTACAGGGTCATTCCAAAAGATGCATGGTGATGAGGCACAACTTTCACAGTCTTCTGTATGCAGAGTCATCAAAGACGTGTCAGAAGCGTTTGGAAGAAGAAGGAAACAATTCATGAAGTTCCCAACATCAAGAGAAGAAGTAGAAGCAACACAGCAGCAGTTCTACCAATACTGCAGGTTGCCAGGTTTTCTAGGTGCAATTGATAGGACTCGTGTCTACATCAGGAGTCCTGGTGGAGATCAAGCCCTGTATTTTATTAATAGGAAGAACAGATACTCTATTAATGAAATGAAAATTTTCCATTTTTTGGAGATGCTCCCCATTTACTTTTAATGCAATTAATTAAATGACCGATATGGAATTGGTTCACCCTTTAGTTTCTCTGAACGAAACGTACACCCATGCAGTACTGTGGTCTGAAACAATTAGACCGTATGATTTGAAATCTAATGGTTGATATAGTTCCTCCCAAAAACATTTTTGCAAAAGGTACCAACCACTTTGAAAGGGAAATCGTCATCATCTTCATCATTATCAACATCGTCACTGAAATCGTTATTTGACTGCTTCATCACCATCGCCACCGACAACATTGCTGTCATCATTCTCATCACTGACATCATTATCGACTTCAACATTGTCTTCGTCAATAACCTTGAATACTTGTTTTGATTATCCATATTAAATCGTCAATATTTAAATATAAATTTCTCGTTTGATGGTGTGGTTTTTCTCTTGAAATCATTAAGTTAGGAGGTAAACGTTTTACAAGTGAATGACCTACTTTGTTTATCTTGTTTAATTATTAATATACCATTTGCTGTTATCTATTACTTATAATTACCCAGTACACACCATGAATTAAAATGGATTCGGTATGTTTCGCTAAATCCAAACACCCACACAGAGAGAGAGCAAGAGATGAAGAAAGAAGGAGAAAGCCATGTGTGAGAGAGAGAGAGAGGTGGAGAAAAAAGAGAAAGAAAAGGGGTACGAGAGGGGTTTAAAAAAATGGAGTTCTAACGAAATAAAAAGATATTTGAGAGAGGTGGGGTGGAGAGCTGGTGAAAAAAGAGAGACAAACAAAAACAAGGAAGGTGAAAGAGTGAGAAATAGAGACGAAATTTACAAAAAAGTTCTTTTCTTTTTGTTTAAATCACTATTCCCTTGAGAAATTCAATAAAGGAGAAAAAGTAAGAAGAAAAAAGTGAACGCCCCCCTAAGAAAAGAATTAATACAGCAAATAAACAAATTCAGAAAAAATTAATGCCCCCCCCCCCTAAGAAAACAATTAATGCCCCCTCCCCCCTAAGAAAAATTAAAAACAAAATTACCCCCACCCCCTAAGAAAACAATTAATGCCCCCTTCCCCCTATGAAAAAAATTAAGAACCAAATTAACCCCCCCTCCCCCCCCCCCTCAAAAAAAAAACCCATCCCCTAAGAAAACAATTAATGTCCCCTCCCCCCCCCCCCCCGAATTAGGCCTAATAATTCTTTATCACATGTCAAGAATGCCTTGTTTTTGCTGTCCTCCTATTTTATGTGACCAGTAAGCCCGGTTTTTTTTCTCAATACATCTATGCATTTTATGCATTAATGCCAGTATTTTCTATCAGATAGTATTTATCGTAACCTTTCAGCCCTTTCTTTCTACATCATCAACACATTCAAACGTCATCGATCGCTTTCGCTGCCTCTACGGAGTCTACGCTATATATAACACGAGTCTACTCTTACTTCGGATTGATTAATTGCTAAACTAAAGTGTGACCTACGCTCTAAAATCATCATAACAATCAACGAAAATGTGATCATATAGCTCTAAAATGAACACTACATCATAGAAAATTTTCACTCTGGTATAAGGGTCGTTTACAGAAGTTTTTTGTGGACTCTTCCACGAAAACTGTCGATGTTTAGTGTGTTGTGATGCCCAGCTCATCATAATTATGTCGGACGATTATAGGCCATAAATTAACAACGATAGTGAGGAATTATTGAGGTAATTTATGCGAAATTCTATAATATTTTGAGGACATCTGTCAGAGAACTGTTTTAGTATGTGAATAGTGGTTTAAAGTCTTATCTCAACTTAGAATCGGTCGGTTTTCAGTCTCTACTTGTAGGCGAAGAGTAATAGCCCAAATACAACTGAATCTGGACTTAGCAGACGACGGTGAACTAGGTGGAGTAACCAAGTGTACTGAGCGCGCATGCTCAGTTCAGTGCTTCAATTCTGCGCATGCTCAGTTTATTTTTTTGCTCTCTTAGGCATGCTTAAACCGTGGGTTAAACTGTGGGTTAGATTTAGACCATGGGTTATCTAACCCACGCTTTGTGAATACCGAGCGGGGTTTAAACCGTGGGTTAGATTTAGCCTGGGCTAAATAACCCAGGGTTAGATTTAGCCTGGGTTAAATCTAAACCTCCTTTGTGAATTCGGGCCAATGTGTTTTGACCAGTATCTCGGTTCTTATTCAACAGTTTTCTCCCAAATTTTAGTATGTTGTAGCTGAGACTATTTGCTATCTAAATATTTCCTCATTTTTTTCAATCAGATGGCAGGATCATGCTCATACTCATCATCGTCATCATCATCATCAATATCATCATCATTATCATCAATGTCACCATCATGATCATCATCATGTTCATCATGATCATCATTGTTTACATGTCTATATAACTTCTCCCATTCTCAAATCTATCATGAGACTTAGACAGACCACCTTATTCGTCTTCGTGACGAATTAAATTTCTAGTTATTTTTATTATTCTTTATTTTTATTTCTCCCCGTTTTTTGTGGCCCGGATAACTCAAGTTTGGTTTAGTTAATTTCATTAAATTTCGGCACAATTATAGGTCATTGTAATGAGACGTGACAGGAACATTTTCAAGGTCATTAGGTTATCGTGACGTCATCCAGGCGCCATTTTGTGAAATCACGTTATCCATCATATCTTCATGATGCATCAGCAAAGGTCATTAATATTCATATCACATATACTTCAGGTCAAGGGTCAACAAGTCATGTCATCAAAGGTCACATAAAGGTCATGACGCGCACGTACGCGCCCGTCAAAATTTTAAAATGCTCAAAATCTTTTATCTATTAAACGAGAGTACGAATCAGGTCATTTTAAGCATTTCAAAATTTTCCGTCCGTACATGTCACCGCGCGCGTTGCGCGCGCTTATGACGCGCGGAAAAGGTCAAATTCAAAATGTTTACATGATTTGGATTCCTCTTAACGTAATTGACAATTTACATTAATTTCAGTCACTCTTCATATTTCATAAGGCCGTGAGCGTGCGTCAAAGTTCAAATTCCGCGCGTGCTGCTATGGGCAATATAATGCAAATTTCATCAAAAACATGCCATTTTAAAAATCGAAATAGCTCTTCAGATAGTCCATCGACCCCCAATTTTTATATCATGGTTGGATAAAGCATAAGATGGAAATATGATTTCATACCACCCTGACTCGTACAAAGTGAAATAAAGTCATCATATTGGCATCTAAACTCAAACATATGTATTTTGTTGATGACGTCATTTTTGTCTTTGTTTAATTGAGATTATCTCGCTTATCAGTGATTGATTTTCTCCCAGATTTCGATATGTTGTAGCTGAGATAATTTTCTATCAGAAATATATCATTTATTTTCATTTAGATGACGTCATCATAGTTAAATATTCGATTAAAGGCGACAATGCATAATTTGTCATATTTGCGTGTTATGTCTATGGGAGGTCACTTTTTTTCAAAACATGAATCTGCATGGCAATGTGTTTTGACCAGTATCTCGGTTGTTATTCAACAGTTTTCTCCCAAATTTTAGTATGTTGTAGCTGAGACTATTTGCTATCTAAATATTTCCTCATTTTTTTCAATCAGATGTCAGGATCATGCTCATACTCATCATCGTCATCATCATCATCAATATTATCATCATCATCATCATCATCAATGTCACCATCATCATCATCACCATGGTCTAAAGATGATGATCATCAACATCACCATGATCATGATCATTATCATCATCATCAGTAACATTATCGTTTTTATCATCATATAACATTATCATTATCATGATCATCATCACCTTTACTATCATGATCATCATCATGTTCATCATGATCATCATTGTTTACATGTCTATATAACTTCTCCCATTCTCAAATCTCATGAGACATAGACAGACCACCTTATTCGTCTTCGTGACGAATTAAATTTCTAGTTATTATTTATTATTTCTTCCCGTTTTTTGTGCCCTGGATAACTCAAGTTTGGTTTAGTCAATTTGATTCAAGTTTTGCACAGTCATAGGTCATTGTCATGACACGTGACATGAACATTTTCAAGGTCATCATGTCATCGTGACGTCATCCAGGCGCCATTTTGTGAAATCACATTATCCATCATATCTTCATGATGCATCAGCCAAGGTCATTCATATTCATATCATATATACTTTAGGTCAAGGGTCAACAGGTCATGTCATCAAAGGTCACGTAAAGGTTATGACGCGCGCGTACGTGTGCGTCAAAATTTTAAAAAGCTCAAAATCACTTAACTACTAAAGGAGAGTACGAATCAGGTCATTTGAAGCATTTCAAAATTTTCCGTCCGTACTTGTCTCCGCGCGCGTTACGCGCGCTCATGACGCGCGAAAAAAAGTTAAATTCAAAATATTTACATGATTTGGATTCCTCTTAACGTAATTGACAATTTACATTAATTTCAGTCACTCTTCATATTTCATAAGGCCGTGAGCGCGCGTCAAAGGTCAAAATCCGCGCGTGCTGCTATGGGCAATATAATGCAAATTTCATCAAAAACATGCCATTTTAAAAATCGAAATAGCTCTTCAGATAGTCCATCGACCCCCAATTTTTATATCATGGTTAGAAAAAGCATGAGTTGGAGATATGATTTCATACCACCCTGACTCGTACAAAGTGAAACAAAGTCATCATATTGGCATCTAAACTCAAAAAAATGTATTTTGTTGATGACGTCATTTTTGTCTTTGTTTAATTGAGATTATCTCGCTTATCAGTGATCGATTTTCTCTCAGATTTCGATATGTTGTAGCTGAGATAATTCTCTATCAGAAATATGCCATTTATTTTTCATTTAAATGACGTCATCATAGTTAAATATTCGATTAAAGGCGACAATGCATAATTTGTCATATTTGCGTGTTATGTCTATGGGAGGTCACTTTTTTCAAAACATGAATCTGCATGACAATGTGTTTTGACCAGTATCTCGGTTGTTATTCAACAGTTTTCTCCCAAATTTTAGTATGTTGTCGCTGAGACTATATGTTATCTAAATCACCCCTCATTTTTCCGATAAGATGTCAGGATCACGCTCATGATCATGATCATCATCATTATCATAATGATGATAATCATCCTCATCAACATCATCATGATCATCATCATAATCATTACTATCAAGATCATCATCATCATTATCATCATTGTTTACATGTCTATATAACTTCTTTCTTTTTCAATATAGTAAATATTATAATCTATTATAAGACTTGAAGACAGACCACCTTATTCGTCTTCGTGACGAATTAAATTTCTAGTTTATTTTTATTTCTCCCCGTTTTTTGTTCATCGGTTAACTCAAGATCGGTTGTGTTAATTTCTTTCAATTTTGACACAGTCATAGTTCATTGTGATGAGACGTGACAGTAACCTTTTCAAGGTCATCAGGTCATCGTGACGTCATCCAGGCGCCATTTTGTGAAATCACCTTATCCATCATATCTTCATGATGCCTAGGCAAAGGTCATTCATATTCATATCACATATACTTCAGGTCAAGGGTCAACAAGTCATGTCATCAAAGGTCACATAAAGGTCATGACGCTCACGTACGCCCGCGTCAAAATTTTAAAATGCTCAAAATCACTTAACTATTAAACGAGAGTACGAATCAGATCATTTGAAGCATTTCAAAATTTTCCGTCCGTACTTGTCCCCGCGCGCGTTGTGCGCGCTCACAGCGCGCGGAAACGGTCAAATTCAAAATGTTTACATGATTTAGATTCCTCTTAACGTAATTGACAAATTACATTAATTTCAGTCACTCTTCATATTTCATAAGGCCGTGAGCGTGCGTCAAAGTTCAAAATCCGCGCGTGCTGCTATGGGCAATATAATGCAAATTTCATCAAGAACATGCCATTTTAAAAATCGAAATAGCTCTTCAGATAGTCCATCGACCCCCAATTTTTATATCATGGTTGGAAAAAGCATGAGTTGGAGATATGATTTCATACCACCCTGACTCGTACAAAGTGTAACAAAGTCATCATATTGGCATCTAAACTCAAACAAATGTATTTTGTTGATGACGTCATTTTTGTCTTTGTTTAATTGAGATTATCTCGCTTATCAGTGATTGATTTTCTCCCAGATTTCGATATGTTGTAGCTGAGATAATTTTCTATCAGAAATATATCATTTATTTTCATTTAGATGACGTCATCATAGTTAAATATTCGATTAAAGGCGACAATGCATAATTTGTCATATTTGCGTGTTATGTCTATGGGAGGTCACTTTTTTTCAAAACATGAATCTGCATGGCAATGTGTTTTGACCAGTATCTCGGTTGTTATTCAACAGTTTTCTCCCAAATTTTAGTATGTTGTAGCTGAGACTATTTGCTATCTAAATATTTCCTCATTTTTTTCAATCAGATGTCAGGATCATGCTCATACTCATCATCGTCATCATCATCATCAATATTATCATCATCATCATCATCATCAATGTCACCATCATCATCATCACCATGGTCTAAAGATGATGATCATCAACATCACCATGATCATGATCATTATCATCATCATCAGTAACATTATCGTTTTTATCATCATATAACATTATCATTATCATGATCATCATCACCTTTACTATCATGATCATCATCATGTTCATCATGATCATCATTGTTTACATGTCTATATAACTTCTCCCATTCTCAAATCTCATGAGACATAGACAGACCACCTTATTCGTCTTCGTGACGAATTAAATTTCTAGTTATTATTTATTATTTCTTCCCGTTTTTTGTGCCCTGGATAACTCAAGTTTGGTTTAGTCAATTTGATTCAAGTTTTGCACAGTCATAGGTCATTGTCATGACACGTGACATGAACATTTTCAAGGTCATCATGTCATCGTGACGTCATCCAGGCGCCATTTTGTGAAATCACATTATCCATCATATCTTCATGATGCATCAGCCAAGGTCATTCATATTCATATCATATATACTTTAGGTCAAGGGTCAACAGGTCATGTCATCAAAGGTCACGTAAAGGTTATGACGCGCGCGTACGTGTGCGTCAAAATTTTAAAAAGCTCAAAATCACTTAACTACTAAAGGAGAGTACGAATCAGGTCATTTGAAGCATTTCAAAATTTTCCGTCCGTACTTGTCTCCGCGCGCGTTACGCGCGCTCATGACGCGCGAAAAAAAGTTAAATTCAAAATATTTACATGATTTGGATTCCTCTTAACGTAATTGACAATTTACATTAATTTCAGTCACTCTTCATATTTCATAAGGCCGTGAGCGCGCGTCAAAGGTCAAAATCCGCGCGTGCTGCTATGGGCAATATAATGCAAATTTCATCAAAAACATGCCATTTTAAAAATCGAAATAGCTCTTCAGATAGTCCATCGACCCCCAATTTTTATATCATGGTTAGAAAAAGCATGAGTTGGAGATATGATTTCATACCACCCTGACTCGTACAAAGTGAAACAAAGTCATCATATTGGCATCTAAACTCAAAAAAATGTATTTTGTTGATGACGTCATTTTTGTCTTTGTTTAATTGAGATTATCTCGCTTATCAGTGATCGATTTTCTCTCAGATTTCGATATGTTGTAGCTGAGATAATTCTCTATCAGAAATATGCCATTTATTTTTCATTTAAATGACGTCATCATAGTTAAATATTCGATTAAAGGCGACAATGCATAATTTGTCATATTTGCGTGTTATGTCTATGGGAGGTCACTTTTTTCAAAACATGAATCTGCATGACAATGTGTTTTGACCAGTATCTCGGTTGTTATTCAACAGTTTTCTCCCAAATTTTAGTATGTTGTCGCTGAGACTATATGTTATCTAAATCACCCCTCATTTTTCCGATAAGATGTCAGGATCACGCTCATGATCATGATCATCATCATTATCATAATGATGATAATCATCCTCATCAACATCATCATGATCATCATCATAATCATTACTATCAAGATCATCATCATCATTATCATCATTGTTTACATGTCTATATAACTTCTTTCTTTTTCAATATAGTAAATATTATAATCTATTATAAGACTTGAAGACAGACCACCTTATTCGTCTTCGTGACGAATTAAATTTCTAGTTTATTTTTATTTCTCCCCGTTTTTTGTTCATCGGTTAACTCAAGATCGGTTGTGTTAATTTCTTTCAATTTTGACACAGTCATAGTTCATTGTGATGAGACGTGACAGTAACCTTTTCAAGGTCATCAGGTCATCGTGACGTCATCCAGGCGCCATTTTGTGAAATCACCTTATCCATCATATCTTCATGATGCCTAGGCAAAGGTCATTCATATTCATATCACATATACTTCAGGTCAAGGGTCAACAAGTCATGTCATCAAAGGTCACATAAAGGTCATGACGCTCACGTACGCCCGCGTCAAAATTTTAAAATGCTCAAAATCACTTAACTATTAAACGAGAGTACGAATCAGATCATTTGAAGCATTTCAAAATTTTCCGTCCGTACTTGTCCCCGCGCGCGTTGTGCGCGCTCACAGCGCGCGGAAACGGTCAAATTCAAAATGTTTACATGATTTAGATTCCTCTTAACGTAATTGACAAATTACATTAATTTCAGTCACTCTTCATATTTCATAAGGCCGTGAGCGTGCGTCAAAGTTCAAAATCCGCGCGTGCTGCTATGGGCAATATAATGCAAATTTCATCAAGAACATGCCATTTTAAAAATCGAAATAGCTCTTCAGATAGTCCATCGACCCCCAATTTTTATATCATGGTTGGAAAAAGCATGAGTTGGAGATATGATTTCATACCACCCTGACTCGTACAAAGTGTAACAAAGTCATCATATTGGCATCTAAACTCAAACAAATGTATTTTGTTGATGACGTCATTTTGTCTTTGTTTAATTGAGATTATCTCACTTATCGGTCATCACTTTTCTCTCAGATTTTGATATGTTGTAGCTGAGATAATTCTCTATCAAAAATATGTCATTTATTTTTCATTTAGATGACGTCATCATATTTAAATATTCGATTAAAGGTGACAATGCATAATTTGTCATATTTGCGTGTTATGTCTATGGGAGGTCACTTTTTTCAAAACATGAATCTGCATGACAAGGTGATTTGACCAGCGTCTCGGTTGTTATTCAACAGTTTTCTCACAAATTTTAGTATGTTGTAGCTGAGACTATTTGCTATCTAATATTTCCTCATTTTTTTTAATCAGTTGTCAGGATTATGCTTATGCTCATCATTATCATTAACATTATCGTTTTTATCGTCATATAACATTATCATTATCATCATCATCACCTTTACTATCATGATCATCACCATGTTCATCATGATCATCATTGTTTACATGTCTATATAACTTGTCCCATTCTCAAATCTATCATAAGACTTAGACAGACCACCTTATTCGTCTTCGTGACGAATTAAATTCTAGTTAGGTGGTCTGTTGAAAACAGATCACCTATTGTTTTCGTCAGAATTTTCTTTCTTTATTAGGTGGTCTGTTGAAAACAGATCACCTATTGTTTTCGTCAGAATTTTCTTTCTTTATTTATTTATTTATTTATTTATTATTATTTATTTTTATTTCTCCCCGTTTTTTGTTCATCGGTTAACTCAAGATCGGTTGTGTTAATTTCTTTCAATTTTGACACAGTCATAGGTCATTGTCATGAGACGTGACAGTAACCTTTTCAAGGTCATCAGATCATCGTGACGTCATCCAGGCGCCATTTTGTGAAATCACGTTATCCATCATATCTTCATGATGCATAAGCAAAGGTCATTCATATTCATATCACATATACTTCAAGTCAAGGGTCAACAAGTCATGTCATCAAAGGTCACATAAAGGTCATGACGCGCACGTACGCGCGCGTCAAAATTTTAAAATGCTCAAAATCACTTAACTATTAAACGAGAGTACGAATCAGGTCATTTTAAGCATTTCAAAATTTTCCGTCCGTACATGTCCCCGCGCGCGTTGCGCGCGCTCATGACGCGCGGAAAAAGTCAAATTCAAAATGTTTACATGATTTGGATTCCTCTTAACGTAATTGACAAGTTACATTGATTTCAGTCACTCTTCATATTTCATAAGGCCGTGAGCGTGCGTCAAAGTTCAAAATCCGCGCGTGCTGCTATAGGCAATATAATGCAAATTTCATCAAAAACATACCAATTTAAAAATCGAAATAGCTCTTCAGATAGTCCATCGACCCCCAATTTTTATATCATGGTTGGAAAAAGCATTAGTTGTAGATATGATTTCATACCACCCTGACTCGTACAAAGTGAAACAAAGTCATCATATTGGCATCTAAACTCAAACAAATGTTTTTTGTTGATGACGTCATTTTTGTCTTTGTTTAATTGAGATTATCTCACTTATCTGTGATCGATTTTCTCTCAGATTTTGTTATGTTGTAGCTGAGATAATTCTCTATTAAAAATATGTCATTCATTTTTCATTTCGATGACGTCATCATAGTTAAATATTCCATTAATAGCGACAATGCATAATTTGTCATATTTGCGTGTTATGTCTATGGGAGGTCACTTTTTTCAAAACATGAATCTGCATAACAAGGTGTTTTGACCAGTATCTCAGTTGTTATTCAACAGTTTTCTCCCAAATTTTAATATGTTGTAGCTGAGACTATTTGCTATCTAAATATTTCCTTATTTTTTCAATCAAATGTCAGGATCATGCTTATGCTCATCATCATCATCATCACCAATATCATCATCATCGTGATCATCATCATCATCAATGTCACCATCATCATCATCATTGTCTGAAGATGATCATCATCAACATCATCATGACCATAATCATTATCATCATCATCATTAACATTATCGTTTTTATCGTCATATAACATTATCATTATCATCATCATCACCTTTACTATCATGATCATCACCATGTTCATCATGATTATTATTGTTTACATGTCTATATAGCTTGTCCCATTCTCAAATCTATCATAAGACTTGGACAGACCACCTTATTCGTCTTCGTGACGAATTAAATTATTATTTATTTTTATTTCTCCCCGTTTTTTGTTCATCGGTTAACTCAAGATCGGTTGTGTTAATTTCTTTCAATTTTGACACAGTCATAGGTCATTGTCATGAGACATGACAGTAACCTTTTCAAGGTCATCAGGTCATCGTGACGTCATCCAGGCGCCATTTTGTGAAATCACGTTATCCATCATATCTTCATGATGCCTAAGCAAAGGTCATTCATATTCATATCACATATACTTCAGGTCAAGGGTCAACAAGTCATGTCATCAAAGGTCACATAAAGGTCATGACGCTCACCTACGCGCGCGTCAAAATTTAAAAATGCTCAAAATCACTTAACTATTAAACGAGAGTACGAATCAGGTCATTTTAAGCATTTCAAAAATTTCCGTCCGTACTTGTCCCCGCGCGCGGTGCGCGCGCTCACAACGCGCGGAAAAGGTCAAATTCAATTTGTTTACATGATTTAGATTCCTCTTACCGTAAATGACAATTTACATTAATTTCAGTCACTCATGACCTTTCATAAGGCCGTGAGCGCGCGTCAAAGTTCAAAATCCGCGCGTACTGCTATGGGCAATATAATGCAAATTTGATCAAAAACATGCCATTTTAAAAATCGAAATAGCTCTTCAGATAGTCCATTGACCCCGAATTTTTATATCATGGTTGGAAAAAGCATGAGTTGGAGATATGATTTCATACCACCCTGACTCGTACAAAGTGAAATAAAGTCATCATATTGGCATCTAAACTCAAACAAATGTATTTTGTTGATGACGTAATTTTTGTCTTTGTTTAATTGATATTATCTCACTTATTAGTGATCAATTTTCTCCCAGATTTTGAGATGTTGTAGCTGAGATAATTCTCTATCAGAAATATGCCATTTATTTTTCATTTAGATGACGTCATCTTAGTTAAATATTCGATTAAATGCGACAATGCATAATTTGTCATATTTGCGTGTTATGTCTATGGGAGGTCACTTTTTTCAAAACATAAATCTGCATGACAATGTGTTTTGACCAGTGTCTCGCTTGTTATTCAAACAGTTTTCAACCAAATCTTAGTATGTTGTAGCTGAGACTATATGCTATCTAAATATTTCCTCATTTTTTTCAATCAGATGTCAGGATCATGCTCATGCTCATCATCATCATCATCATTAATATCATCATCATCATCATCACCTTTACTATCATGATCATCACCATGTTCATCATGATCATCATTGTTTACATGTCTATATAACTTGTCCCATTCTCAAATCTATCATAAGACTTAGACAGACCACCTTATTCGTCTTCGTGACGAATTAAATTCTAGTTATTATTATTATTATTATTTATTTTTATTTCTCCCTTTTTTTTGTTCATTGGTTAACTCAAGATCGGTTGTGTTAATTTCTTTCAATTTTGACACAGTCATAGGTCATTGTCATGAGACGTGACAGTAACCTTTTCAAGGTCATCAGGTCATCGTGACGTCATCCAGGCGCCATTTTGTGAAATCACGTTATCCATCATATCTTCATGATGCATAAGCAAAGGTCATTCATATTTATATCACATATACTTCAGGTCAAGGGTCAACAAGTCATGTCATCAAAGGTCACATAAAGGTCATGACGCGCACGTACGCGCGTGTCAAAATTTTAAAATGCTCAAAATCACTTAACTATTAAACGAAAGTACGAATCAGGTCATTGTAAGCATTTCAACATTTTCCGTCCGTACGTGTCACCGCGCGCGTTGCGCGCGCTCATAACGCGTGGAAAAGGTCAAATTCAAAATGTTTACATGATTTAGATTCCTCTTAACGTAATTGACAATTTATATTAATTTCAGTCACTTTTCATATTTCATAAGGCCGTGAGCGTGCGTCAAAGTTCAAAATCCGCGCGTACTGCTATGGACAATATAATGCAAATTTGATCAAAAACATGCCATTTTAAAAATCGAAATAGCTCTTCAGATAGTCCATTGACCCCGAATTTTTATATCATGGTTGGAAAAAGCATGAGTTGGAGATATGATTTCATACCACCCTGACTCGTACAAAGTGAAATAAAGTCATCATATTGGCATCTAAACTCAAACAAATGTATTTTGTTGATGACGTAATTTTTGTCTTTGTTTAATTGATATTATCTCACTTATTAGTGATCAATTTTCTCCCAGATTTTGATATGTTGTAGCTGAGATAATTCTCTATCAGAAATTGTTATTTATTTTTCATTTAGATGACATCATCATAGTAAAATATTCGATTAAAGGCGACAATGCATAATTTGTCATATTGGCGTGTTATGTCTATGGGAGGTCACTTTTTTCAAAACATGAATCTGCATGACAAGGTGTTTTGACCAGTATCTCGGTTGTTATTCAACAGGTTTCTCCCAAATTTTAGTATGTTGTAGCTGAGACTATTTGCTATCTAATATTTCCTCATTTTTTTTAATCAGTTGTCAGGATTATGCTTATGCTCATCATCATCATTAACATTATCGTTTTTATCGTCATATAACATTATCATTATCATCATCATCACCTTTACTATCATGATCATCACCATGTTCATCATGATCATCATTGTTTACATGTCTATATAACTTGTCCCATTCTCAAATCTATCATAAGACTTAGACAGACCACCTTATTCGTCTTCGTGACGAATTAAATTCTAGTTAGGTGGTCTGTTGAAAACAGATCACCTATTGTTTTCGTCAGAATTTTCTTTCTTTATTAGGTGGTCTGTTGAAAACAGATCACCTATTGTTTTCGTCAGAATTTTCTTTCTTTATTTATTTATTTATTTATTTATTAGGTGGTCTGTTATCAACAGACCACCTATTGTTTTCGTCAGAATTTTCTTTCTTTATTTATTATTATTATTATTATTATTATTATTATTTATTTTTATTTATTTCTCCCCCCTTTTTTGTTCAGAGGATAACTCAACATCAGTTCAGTCAAAGTCGTTCAATTTCGGCACAGTCATAGGTCATTGTCATAAGACGTGACAGGAACATTTTCAAGGTCATCAAGTTTTCATAACGTCATCCAGGCGCCATTTTGTGAAATCATGTTATCCATCATATCTTCATGATGCATAAGCAAAGGTCATTCATATTCATATCACATATACTTTAGGGCAAGGGTCAACAGGTCATGTCATCAGAGGTCACATAAAGGTCATGACGCGCGCGTACGTGTGCGTCAAAATTTTAAAAAGCTATAAATCACTTAACTACTAAAGGAGAGTACGAATCAGGTAATTTTAAGCATTTCAAAATTTTCCGTCCGTACGTGTCCCCGCGCGCGTTGTGCGCGCTCACAGCGCGCGGAAAAGGTCAAATTCAAAATGTTTACATGATTTGGATTCCTCTTAACGTAATTGACAATTTACATTAATTTCAGTCACTCTTCATATTTCATAAGGCCATGAGCGTGCGTCAAAGTTCAAAATCCGCGCGTACTGCTATGGGCAATAAATGTAAATTTGATCAAAAACATGCCATTTTAAAAATCGAAATAGCTCTTCAGATAGTCCATTGACCCCGAATTTTTATATCATGGTTGGAAAAAGCATGAGTTGGAGATATGATTTCATACCACCCTGACTCGTACAAAGTGAAATAAAGTCATCATATTGGCATCTAAACTCAAACAAATGTATTTTGTTGATGACGTAATTTTTGTCTTTGTTTAATTGATATTATCTCACTTATTAGTGATCAATTTTCTCCCAGATTTTGATATGTTGTAGCTGAGATAATTCTCTATCAGAAATTGTTATTTATTTTTCATTTAGATGACATCATCATAGTAAAATATTCGATTAAAGGCGACAATGCATAATTTGTCATATTTGCGTGTTATGTCTATGGGAGGTCACTTTTTTCAAAACATGAATCTGCATGACAAGGTGTTTTGACCAGTATCTCGGTTGTTATTCAACAGGTTTCTCCCAAATTTTAGTATGTTGTAGCTGAGACTATTTGCTATCTAAATATTTCCTCATTTTTTTCAATCAGATGTCAGGATCATGCTTATGGTCATCATCATCATTAACATTATCGTTTTTATCATCATATAACATTATCATTATCATCATCATAACCTTTACTATCATGATTATCATCATGTTCATCATGATCATCATTGTTTACATGTCTATATAACTTCTCCCATTCTCAAATCTGTCATAAGACATAGACAGACCACCTTATTCGTCTTCGTGACGAATTAAATTCTAGTTTATTTTTATTTCTCCCCGTTTTTTGTGCCCTGGATAACTCAAGTTTGGTTAAGTCAATTTGATTCAATTTTAGCACAGTCATAGGTCATTGTCATGACACGTGACAGAAACATTTTCAAGGTCATCATGTCATCGTGACGTCATCCAGGCGCCATTTTGTGTAATCACATTATCCATCATATCTTCATGATGCGTACTCAAAGTTCATTCATATTCATATCACATATACTTCAGGTCAAGGGTCAACAGGTCATGTCATCAAAGGTTACATGAAGGTCATGACGCGCGCGTATGAGCGCGTCAAAATTTAAAATTGCTCAAAATCACTTAACTACTAAAGGACAGTACGAATCAGGTCATTTGAAGCATTTCAAAATTTTCCGTCCGTACTTGTCCCCGCGCGCGGTGCGCGCGCTCACAACGCGCGGAAAAGGTCAAATTCAATTTGTTTACATGATTTAGATTCCTCTTACCGTAAATGACAATTTACATTAATTTCAGTTACTCTTGACTTTTCATAAGGCCGTGAGCGCGCGTCAAAGTTCAAATTCCGCGCGTGCTGCTATGGGCAATATAATGTAAATTTGATCAAAAACATGCTACTTTATAAATCGAAATAGCTCTTCAGATAGTCTATTGACCCCGAATTTTTATATCATGGTTGGAAAAAGCATGAGTTGGAGATATGATTTCATACCACCCTGACTCGTACAAAGTGAAATAAAGTCATCATATTGGCATCTAAACTCAAACAAATGTATTTTGTTGATGACGTAATTTTTGTCTTTGTTTAATTGATATTATCTCACTTATTAGTGATCAATTTTCTCCCAGATTTTGAGATGTTGTAGCTGAGATAATTCTCTATCAGAAATATGCCATTTATTTTTCATTTAGATGACGTCATCTTAGTTAAATATTCGATTAAATGCGACAATGCATAATTTGTCATATTTGCGTGTTATGTCTATGGGAGGTCACTTTTTTCAAAACATAAATCTGCATGACAATGTGTTTTGACCAGTGTCTCGCTTGTTATTCAAACAGTTTTCAACCAAATCTTAGTATGTTGTAGCTGAGACTATATGCTATCTAAATATTTCCTCATTTTTTTCAATCAGATGTCAGGATCATGCTCATGCTCATCATCATCATCATCATTAATATCATCATCATCATCATCACCTTTACTATCATGATCATCACCATGTTCATCATGATCATCATTGTTTACATGTCTATATAACTTGTCCCATTCTCAAATCTATCATAAGGCTTAGACAGACCACCTTATTCGTCTTCGTGACGAATTAAATTCTAGTTATTATTATTATTATTATTTATTTTTATTTCTCCCTTTTTTTTGTTCATTGGTTAACTCAAGATCGGTTGTGTTAATTTCTTTCAATTTTGACACAGTCATAGGTCATTGTCATGAGACGTGACAGTAACCTTTTCAAGGTCATCAGGTCATCGTGACGTCATCCAGGCGCCATTTTGTGAAATCACGTTATCCATCATATCTTCATGATGCATAAGCAAAGGTCATTCATATTTATATCACATATACTTCAGGTCAAGGGTCAACAAGTCATGTCATCAAAGGTCACATAAAGGTCATGACGCGCACGTACGCGCGTGTCAAAATTTTAAAATGCTCAAAATCACTTAACTATTAAACGAAAGTACGAATCAGGTCATTGTAAGCATTTCAACATTTTCCGTCCGTACGTGTCACCGCGCGCGTTGCGCGCGCTCATAACGCGTGGAAAAGGTCAAATTCAAAATGTTTACATGATTTAGATTCCTCTTAACGTAATTGACAATTTATATTAATTTCAGTCACTTTTCATATTTCATAAGGCCGTGAGCGTGCGTCAAAGTTCAAAATCCGCGCGTACTGCTATGGGCAATATAATGCAAATTTGATCAAAAACATGCCATTTTAAAAATCGAAATAGCTCTTCAGATAGTCCATTGACCCCGAATTTTTATATCATGGTTGGAAAAAGCATGAGTTGGAGATATGATTTCATACCACCCTGACTCGTACAAAGTGAAATAAAGTCATCATATTGGCATCTAAACTCAAACAAATGTATTTTGTTGATGACGTAATTTTTGTCTTTGTTTAATTGATATTATCTCACTTATTAGTGATCAATTTTCTCCCAGATTTTGATATGTTGTAGCTGAGATAATTCTCTATCAGAAATTGTTATTTATTTTTCATTTAGATGACATCATCATAGTAAAATATTCGATTAAAGGCGACAATGCATAATTTGTCATATTTGCGTGTTATGTCTATGGGAGGTCACTTTTTTCAAAACATGAATCTGCATGACAAGGTGTTTTGACCAGTATCTCGGTTGTTATTCAACAGGTTTCTCCCAAATTTTAGTATGTTGTAGCTGAGACTATTTGCTATCTAAATATTTCCTCATTTTTTTCAATCAGATGTCAGGATCATGCTTATGGTCATCATCATCATTAACATTATCGTTTTTATCATCATATAACATTATCATTATCATCATCATAACCTTTACTATCATGATTATCATCATGTTCATCATGATCATCATTGTTTACATGTCTATATAACTTCTCCCATTCTCAAATCTGTCATAAGACATAGACAGACCACCTTATTCGTCTTCGTGACGAATTAAATTCTAGTTTATTTTTATTTCTCCCCGTTTTTTGTGCCCTGGATAACTCAAGTTTGGTTAAGTCAATTTGATTCAATTTTAGCACAGTCATAGGTCATTGTCATGACACGTGACAGAAACATTTTCAAGGTCATCATGTCATCGTGACGTCATCCAGGCGCCATTTTGTGTAATCACATTATCCATCATATCTTCATGATGCGTACTCAAAGTTCATTCATATTCATATCACATATACTTCAGGTCAAGGGTCAACAGGTCATGTCATCAAAGGTTACATGAAGGTCATGACGCGCGCGTATGAGCGCGTCAAAATTTAAAATTGCTCAAAATCACTTAACTACTAAAGGACAGTACGAATCAGGTCATTTGAAGCATTTCAAAATTTTCCGTCCGTACTTGTCCCCGCGCGCGGTGCGCGCGCTCACAACGCGCGGAAAAGGTCAAATTCAATTTGTTTACATGATTTAGATTCCTCTTACCGTAAATGACAATTTACATTAATTTCAGTTACTCTTGACTTTTCATAAGGCCGTGAGCGCGCGTCAAAGTTCGAATTCCGCGCGTGCTGCTATGGGCAATATAATGTAAATTTGATCAAAAACATGCTACTTTATAAATCGAAATAGCTCTTCAGATAGTCCGTCGACCCCCGATTTTTATATCATGGTTGGAGGAAGCATGAGTTGGAGATATGATTTCATACCACCCTGACTCGCACAAAGTGTAACAAAGTCAACATATTGACATCTAAACTCAACAAAATGTATTTTGTTGATGACGTCATTTTTGTCTTTGTTTAATTGAGATTATCTCACTTATCGGTCATCGATCTTCTCCCAGATTTTGATATGTTGTAGCTGAGATAATTCACTATCAGAAATATGTTATTTATTTTTCATTTAGATGACGTCATCATAGTTAAATATTCGATTAAAGGCGACAATGCATAATTTGTCATATTTGCGTGTTATGTCTATGGGAGGTCACTTTTTTCAAAACATGAATCTGCATGACAAGGTGTTTTGACCAGTATCTCGGTTGTTATTCAACAGTTTTCTCACAAATTTTAGTATGTTGTAGCTGAGGCTATTTGCTATCTAAATATTTCCTCATTTTTTTTAATCAGTTGTCAGGATTATGCTTATGCTCATCATCATCATTAACATCATCAATATTATCATCATCATTATCATCAATGTCACCATCATTACCATGGTCTGAAGATGATCATCATCATAATCATCATTGTTTACATGTCTATATATCTTCTCCCTTTTTCATTATAGTAAATATTATAATCTATTATAAGACTTGAAGACAGACCACCTTATTCGTCTTCGTGACGAATTAAATTTCTAGTTTTTGTTTGTTTTTAATCAAATTGCCGAACGTGAGCGCGCACTATTGAGCAAGCAGCAAACCATGCGCATACCATGCGCCGCGCGTACCAAGCTTAATGTTTATTGTTACGCGGAGTGCAATTTCGTTTGATCCTTTCGCACCATTGCACTCTGACGTCACTTACCTCACCATATACTTTGTACATCGTTAGTGGCGTCAGAGTGCAATGGTGCGAAAGGATCAAACGGAATTGCACTGCTGGAGAATGATGCCGTTCAACAGTACTTTTAGCGCATGCCATGTGATCAAGAATTGACCAATGAGGTTGCAAAAATCTGAGTAGGCGTTGTATAATACCAACCACGATATTGTTCTTGTTTTGTAAGACTATTTCGATACAGACCACTTCCATTGCCAGATTCATTGGCCCGTATTCTGAAGTCGTGTCTAACTTAGCTACGTCTAATGGTAGGTTCCCACTGCCGATCAAACCAACCCGACCAAGCCAAATCAAGCTATTTTGGCCTGGTCGGGCTCGGTCGGCAAGGGCAATCGGGGTCGGTCTACCTTGATCGGTATCGATCTGGCTTCCTACACGACAATCTTTGGCATGTCAAAAAATATCGTGTAGGGGTCGAGAAGGCAAGCGATCGTACAACGATCGTGTATTGGTCGAGTAGAGGTCGAGCTGATCGGGAATCGATCGTATAGAGGTCTAGTTTGATCGGGGTGGATTTTTTCCGCCGATCACTACCCGATCATCTCGATGTATACACAACTTCTACACGATTGGTTCCCGATCAACTCGATCAACAACTCAACCGCTTCACAATCGGAGCATGTCTGCCCTAAACAGTTACACGACCGAACGCGCTCACTTCTCGACTGCCTCTCGATCACATCCCGAGCACTTCTCGACCGCATTCGATCTTTCCGATCGCAACTCAACCAAGGATGATATAACACTCTTCATCAAAGATATGAGTTCAGTTAAGGAAATAGAACACGTTTTAGAAGTTTTTTTAAATAAAATATCAGGATTAAAGTTAAACAAGGATAAGACATATATTCTGCCCCTGGGCCCACAGGTGTCTAATAATACATTTCCGTTTGGGAAACTTGTAGATGCTGTTAGAATATTAGGTGTTTATTTTTCAGTTCATGTAGATATCAAGGAAAAAATGAATTATAAGGAAATATTGAGCAAAATTAAAAAACTACTGACGTGGTGGAAACAGCGTGACCTAACTTTAATGGGTAAAATTCAATTGATGAAAGTATATGGATACTCTTAATTGACATATGTAACATCACTAATGCCAGTTCCAGAGTGGGTATACAAAGAAATGGAAGTAATATGTTTTGATTTCTTGTGGAGAGGTAAAGATAAAATTAAAAGAAGTACAATGATGTTAGACTATCAGCAGGGTGGGCTCAAAATGATGAATTGTAGGTTGTTTGTAAAAGCACAAAGAATAATGTGGATAAAAAGGCTTGTAACAGGAACTCATGATATCAAATGGAAACAATACTTTAAATATTTAATGAGACCGATAGGAGGTATTTTAATATTTTATTGCAATTATTGGAGAGATACAGTGAAACTTATGTTACCTTCCTTTTATCAGAATCTTCTGAAAGCATGGATAGTTATGAAAGAATATGTTAAAACAGAAGAGAGATACAAAGGGAATGAAATATTGTATAATAATAATTTTATTCAACTAGAAGGTCAAACCTTATTTGAGGAAACTTTGTTTTAAAAAACTATATATCGACTTCATCACATTTGTGAAGAAAATGGAGAATTGAAACCTGAAGCTCATTTTATAATGTTAGGTTTGAGCAGAGTGGAAATTGATAAAGTAAACAAAATTTATAAAGTAGCCCCTTATGAATGGAAACAAAATGTTCAACCTTTAAGGCTTTAGTTTAGAATTTATTTTTTCAAAGAAAGTGTTTACATTTGAAGATTTAACTGCAAAAATGGTATACAAGAGTCAAATTAAAAAGAATGTAGAAACAAACTCGGCAGGCAGCAATTTAATGACACTTTACAATATTCCAAGAAAAGACGTAGAAACGATGTATGTTAAACCAAGGATGTGTACCTTAAGTAGTAAACTGCGAGAATTTCAGTTCAACTATTGCATAATATTTTATATACAAATCATCATTTACATAGATTCAGGTTCTATGAAAATGGTTTGTGCTCATTTTGCAAAAAATTTGAAGAAACTTATCAACATGTATTCTTTGAATGTAATACAATAAAGGAAGTCTGGGGGGAATGTGGAGATAGACTTAATTTACCAATTCTGAAGAAATTATCCTGGAAAGAAATTCATATAGGAATAGATGACACTACTTTTAAAACAGAGCAATTTTTGAACCACATTTTGATTTTGATTAAATATATGATTTTCCATAGTAGAGAGAAGGGAAACCCTCCAAAAGCAAAAGAAATAGAATATAGATTGTTGGAAAATAGAAATGAAGAGAAAAAACTTTCAATGGAAAGAGACACACTTTCAATTCATTTAAGGAAATGGGAAGCTTTGGAAAGTTTAGAATAAATGTTTTCATTTTTTTTCTAAATATACAACTTCCTGACCCTCCTCTCTTCTCTTCTCTCTCTTTTTTTCCCCCTTTACTTTTGTTTGTTTGTTCGTTTTATGTTGGTGTGTGTTTTGTATACTGTTGTACTTGTTATGTGTTTAAATGTTGTGGGGGGGGGGGGGGGGGGGGGGGGGGGGGAGGTAGTAGGTGTTTTGTAGCTTTTCTCTTTTTATATAATATATATAATTTTGTTGTCTTTAAAGGAAAATGAAGAGGTGTAACTTTTGTATGTAAATGTAAAAGATCATTGGCAAATTTATAAAAACCTATGTTAAATTATTTTGTTATTTTGTATACAATGTTATAAATGCACAATTTTTCTTTGAGAGAAACGAATAAAAACCCATGAAAAAAAAAAGGACACAATTACGTGCTGATCTAATCAAATGTTCTTCGTACCGGTATATTGATGCTACACCGTTGGTCATAATGGTGGAATAATTATTTTTACCCCCTCATAAAAGGGCACTAATATAGGACATCGACACGGTTTTGATCCTGGGGGCTCACAGTAACGAGGCCATTGCTTAGCCAATGAATCATGACTGTACGCAGCGGGTGCTAGGGTACGTCGACACCCCCACAAAAAAAAGAAAAAAAAAAGAAAATGCAATAAATTTTCAATAATTCATTGCATTCCCCCCAGTCCCCAACAGGAAAAATTCCTCCGTAGGGCCATGCATTATGGTTCAAGGCATGCCCACATAGAAGATTTTTTAATGTTGGGGGGGGGGGTCGGGGCAAAATACAATGAATTATTGAAAATTTATTGCATTTTCTTTGTTTTTTTCAATAATTTATTGTATTTTGCCCCGACCCCCAAACATTAAAAAATCTTCTATGTGGGCATGTCTTGAACCATAATGCATGGCCCTACGGAGGAATTTTTCCTGTTGGGGACTGGGGGGAAATTCAATGAATTATTGAAAATTTATTGCATTTTCTTTGTTTTTTTGTTTTTGTGGGGGCGTCGACGTACCCTAGCGCCCGCTGCGTACAGTCATGATTCATTGGCTATGCAATAGCCTCGTTACTGTGAGCCATCAGGATAAAAACCGTGTCGAT
Source organism: Strongylocentrotus purpuratus (assembly GCF_000002235.5). Classification (NCBI taxonomy): domain Eukaryota; kingdom Metazoa; phylum Echinodermata; class Echinoidea; order Camarodonta; family Strongylocentrotidae; genus Strongylocentrotus; species Strongylocentrotus purpuratus. The sequence goes on from NW_022145595.1 coordinate 21,892,630, forward strand.
GTGCTATATTAGTGCCCTTTTATGAGGCATTAACCCCCATTACTGTCAGTTATGACTTAAGGACGTAGGTCCCCTAGTTGATTAGCATAGTAGCACACACGCAAAACAAACACTCCCCAATTGTCATTCAATAAAATCAGAGAATGTATACTATTATCTAGATCTATTAGAATTATATCATTGTCAAATTCATTGGGGTAAAAATAATTATTCCGCCATTATGACCAACAGTGTAGTTAAGTTAATCGCTTCTAGAATTGGTAGTAACATGTGACAGCGACACGCAGGCGCGGATTCAGGATTTCTTAGGGGGGGGGGGCAAATTTGATATTATTGGAGCCAAATATTGGTACGTAATTGTGACATCGGCAGTAGCAAAAACAATCGGCGGGGGGGGGGGGGGGTAGCCAAAAAAAATCCCCATCACCCCACTCATGCAGGCCCCGCTGAACGTTTCTCGGCGGGGGTCAAGGGGTGGAGCCCCCAGAACCTCATGGGGAATAGGCATTTAATTATCGTCAGATGAGCATATTTTTATACCTTATTTGTGACACTGGCAGGCCACGAATAGGGGTGGGGTCCATGGGGCGTAGCTCCCGGAAGCTCAGGGGTTAGGGGCCATAAATTACGGTTAGATGAGCTTATTTTGATACCTTATTTGTGATACTGGCAGGACATAAATATGTGTTGGGTCCAGGGGGCGGAGCCCCCAAACGCTCAGGGGTTTTATACCTTAACTTATCGTCAGATGAGCATATTTTGATACCTTATTTGTGACACTGGCAGGTCACGAATTGGCGTGGGTTCCAGGGATCGGAGCTCCCAGAAGCTCAGGTGTTTTAGGCATTTAATTACGGTCAGATGAACATATTTTGATACCTTATTTGTGACACTGGCAGGCCACTAATTGGCGTCACGGGTTTTAAGCATTAAATTACCGTCAGATGACCATCCAGGTGCCTGACTTCGGGCCCTAGGTGAAATTCAGGTGGCAGAGTCTCCGGAAGCTTAGGGGGTTTTAAGGCATTTAATCACGGTCAGATGAGCCTTTTTTGTTTTGTTTTTTGTTGGGGGGGGGGGGGGGCCGGAAATTGGAAAATTACGTAGTCAGATATTTCGTTCAGTGGCTTGGGGGGGGGGGGGGAGGAAGACGTTTTTGTTGCTTTCTTTAGCACACATTCTTTGTTTTTGTTGCCAGGGGGGGGGGGGGGGGCGGGTCCCCGGGCCCATCCCCCTACCCTGGATCCGCCATTGCCCACAAATGTAACTGTTCGATTTACATCACTTGAGTGTGTCTGAGATGAACTGAACGCTGATCAAAAATGAGTACTGTACCATCAGCTGACGATAATATTTTGTGCAACCACTCAATTCACGAGTCATCTTGGATCTCTGTTCGAACAGGTCGATCTGCTCGGGTCGAGATTGTGTAGAGATCGGGTGTACCTCTAGTTGGTCTAGTAGGGATCGCGTTGGGATTGTATGTAGATCGGAATGATCGAGAAGAGATCGAAGTTGTGGTCGACTATACGTCGTGCAGGAGTCATGAATGGTCGGATGTGGGTCGTCAATGGTCGAATAGCGGTCGGGAAGAGTTTGTGTTCAGGCATGGGGTCGGGATTGGTCGGGGAAAAATGGGTGATCGGGCTTGATTTGGCTTGGTCGGGTTGGTTTGATCGGCAGTGGGAACTTAAACAACTGTTTAGTTAGACACGACTTGAACACGAGGTCGTGTCTAAGTCCTGTCTAACTTAATTTGGTATTCTGAAGTCGTGTCTAAGTCTCGTCTAACTAAACAACTGTTTAAGTCCTGTCTAAGTGTGGTGTTTAACTAAACAACTGTTTAAGTTCTGCGTAGGTCGTGTTTAAATGTTAGTCACGACTTCTGCGCATGCCCAGTAGGCGTTAATTCTGACAAAAGACCCAATGCGCATGCGTGCGCGCACCGGATAAATAAATTAACGCGCACAGCTAGCTGTGCGCGTAATGGTACCATGGTGGTGTGATCGTGACGGAATGACTAGACTGCATGCACTTTGTGTACGTACGTACGTGCACACGTACTGTACACTGAGATTGACAAACACACTACTTTTCAGTGCCTTAGTGCTCGGAAGAACCAGAAAAGAAACTTCTCCAACAGAATGGTTAGTATAGTATTAATGACTGCTTTGAGAGAAATAGTTGTTTTTATACGCTCAAGAGAAGGTTAAAATTGTGCTATTGCCCGAGGCGTGCCGAGGGCAATAGCCCAATTGTAACCTTCCCGAGAGCGTATAAAAACAACTATTTCTCGAATATTAAAGCAGTCATTAATACTTTAATATGCCGAAAAAATTATGACGCCACCTTGGCCTTTCTCTAGTTTATCTGCACGGTTGTTTTTTATGAGTGTTTCTTTGAGAGTAGACTAGATCTAGATTCTAGTCTAAGCAAGATATTTTTACAATTTTAGGGTGGGCCGGCCCTGTTGGGAACATGGAGAAAAACCCGCGCTTTCATATGACACCTCACTTATTGAGTATCACCTTCAGGATCACGAGCAATATTAGTTTGAATCTCTGGTAATTAAAACATCGACCAATCTAGCATGACCGAGTGCGCAATGGCCAATGGAAATGCATAGGGATGTGTGTAATCTCTACGGGAAGGATCTGCATCTGTCCGTGACGTACACATCACTACAGGTCAGCATATGGTTGTCGCGTACTAGAATCTAGATCTAGGCCTACTGAAAAAAAAATTATGGAAGATTTCACGTACCCTTTTTGGTGTTCTTGCTGTCAGCAGGTCTCGCATTTGATCCTCATCCAGAAGTTGAAATCTTGGGAGAGTTTCTACAGCCATTTTTGCATCGAGATATATTGCCGTACTAACAATGCCGACCAATTCTTCGCACACGTACGGTATCCGCGATCGCTCAAACCATTTTTTAACATGTAAACCTATGGGTAACCATGGTTTCGGGATTTTAGAACAATTTTCTAGAACTATTTCCCGGTAACCATGGTAACTGGGATTTTAGAACTATTTTTTGAACTATTACATGGGTTTGAAATTTTACCGGGAATCTTAAAGGAATAGTTACAGTTTATGAATGCAATTTCGACCAATCAGATGGCTGGATTTCTTAAGTGAGGTATACAATTTATTATAGATTATGGAATTTCCAAGATGTCACCAGTAGATAAGAATAGTTAATATTATCGAGAAAAAAAATTAGGCTACACGAGAAAAAATCCTGCAAAACGTATTTGAAATTTTAGAGAATGCACGTACCATCGTTCTCCCCCGCAAGTTCGGGGTCAGCAAGTAGAGTGTACCGTCGACGTTGACAAGCAGCAGAATCGCGCCCTTAAACAGGACTTAAACAACCCCTCGCAGTTGTCTAAAGTTAAGCAGGACTTAGACAGGACTTCGTGTTTAACTTTATTTAAACACGACTTCGTGTCTAAAGTGAGACGGGACTTAGACAGGACTTAGACAACTGTTTTAATAGTTAAACAGGAGTTAGACACGACTTCAGAATACGGGCCATTGTGTTTATGTCAGAAAGTACTTTAAAATTTAGATGGTCTGGAGCATACATTGCAACGCCTGCACCTCTTTTATTCGTACGGTTATTAAATAATAAAATATGAGGTTATGTTGAGAAAGAGAAAAAGGGAATGAGGCATGTCTTGCAACCATGTTTCCGTGAGACCGATAATAAAGTTGCACAGATCAATATTGTCCAGCAATAAAGTTAACTGCTCACAATTTTTGTTCAGGCTACGAATATTCAGGTTCAAGAAATTTAAATCACATTTTGATGTGCTTTTAACATTTTGAATAAACTGGTTTTGAGTAAGGTATTGAGATTCTCTTACATAATGAATATCATTAGGATCAAACTAACGTAACATTTCATCGAATTTACTACATTTGTCGTCCATTTGAGGACTACAATGTGCATCCTGAAAATAGGTAGCGATTTCAGTTTAGGTTTAACCTGCTTAGGTCCCGAATTCAAAGTAGAAGAACAACAAGAGAAAGTACAAATAAAGGCTGTTTGCTTACGTAAATTTAAGTTAATTAACATATTAAATGAATATAAAAAAGACGGAGGAAAGAAATAGAGGGAGAGAGGGAGAGAGGGAGAGACAGAGAGAGAGAGACCGTGACTTTTCTTTTCACAGAGGAGGAGACCTCTCGGTGCCCAACATAACCATTTATAACGTGATACGTTAAGTGTATAGACCTGTACATCCAAAACATTAATAGTAGGAGACCAGCCTGTAGGTCCCGTGACCAATCTCTGGGAACAAAGGTTTGAAAGTGTTTTTGTGTTTCCTGATAAATACCGAACAATTTTGACTTGGGCTGCCCTTTGAAAATCCCAGGCATTTTCGTGAGGGGTCAACAAAGGTCAAACAGGGGACGATATTTAAATATATTCCAATCGTGTCGTTATGCATATCAAATTACTTGTCTGGTCATAAGGATTAAAAAAATGTATAGTTTGCTATACCTCCGACCTTAAATGAGGGCGCTATGGTCAAACGCGTTGAAAGGTCAACACACTTTTGACTGGTGGTCAAATTCACCAACACAGTTAAAGGGATAGTTGAGTTCTGTTTTCAGACCGCAAATGCCTTCAAAGTGCATGGTTATTGCTCTTATTCTTATCTATGGCATTTATAGTGCCCTTTTCGAACCTAAAATTGCTATGAAGGTAATCTTAGACCCCAAAATGTGTGAAATTTAGCCAGTACGATCATTCCAATTCAGCTCCACTTTCCAAAAAACACGGTGACCGTTAATTAATTATTTCATTAAAAATAACAATACATGAGCCGGCTAATAATATAAGCAAAACGAAAATCCCCCCCCCCCCAAAAAAAAAAAAAATCCAACATCGGCATTAGCTGTAATACGACATAAAAGGCGTTATTTCGTTTTTTTCAACGGTTTTTTCAAATTTTTCAAAATATCTAATATTTGTGATGGTACACAAGTATTAGAAATTGTTAGATTTCAGCCGTCTCTGAACCGATTTTGATCAAACAAAGATGATTTTGTCATTTAAATATTATGTTCTTTCAAATTTGACACTCAGTTTTTCATTATCTAACAAACAAATTATTTTGTGTAGCGCCCTCTGCAACAGAACTCAACTTTCCCTTTAACCTTATCAAATTTCATTTCAAATTACTCGGCTGGTCATAAGAATTCCAAAAATGTATAGTTTGTTATACCTCCGACCTTACAAGAGGGCGCTATGGTAAAAAAGGTCAATGTACTTTAGAAATTCACCAACATAGTTAACATCGTCCGATTCTAATGATTTTAGTGTCTAACAATATGTTTCCTGACATAACAAATTTAACTAAGCAACTTTATAACCTTAAAATTTCACCCGAACCCATGGATAAGAAGTTGTTAAATGTTCGTCACCGAAACGGCATCCATTTTGAATGTACATGGTCAAGGTAAGCACTTTTACTTTTAAAAGTTGCTTAGTTGAATTTGGAATATTATTGACCATGATAAGAACCAGAAATGTTTGAGATTCATAAGTGGCGGTCATACAATGAACTGTAAATGACCTTATACATGGTTAACTCGATTATCAGGTAAAAAAGCTACATCAAGAAAAATGCTTTCTTTCCTTCCCTATTATAAGGAAGTTTATGCTGTTTAATTATCTTGATACACATACAACAAGAGTAAAGAAAAACATAGTAAGAGCATCAGTAAGCAATTTCCAGACTTGACTTGAAAACAAAAGACTAGAAGTAAAGGATTTACTCTCATCAAAATCTGGAGTTAATTTCCAGTTTCCAAAGTCCTATAAGACAATGCTAGATTATCTTACAAATCGTCGGCCTTATGCCAACAGGGCCTTAACCCGATTTTCGGGGTTATCGAGTTATTAACATCACCTTGTAGATTTCAACATTCTCTTTAATATGATGGACTTCACTTGTTGAAATTCGATTTATTTATGAAGATAATTATGAATTTCAAAAGGGCCTTAACGCGTATCTCAACTTTTTCCTTACGCCAAAAGGGCCTTAACCTACACGGCAAATCTGTTATCAATGACAGATTATTTCGTAATTTCCATTTAATTCAATAAATATCAGTAGAAACACCATTAAAAACATGATTAGTCTACAATAGACACAATGTACTTAAAATAATCACTGAAAGTATATGTCATGAATTTAGATCATGAAATCTGAGTGAGATTTAAATTAGGTGTGGATGCATGAAATGCGACCGACTCGTTGAAATACGCAGATGTCATCGTATGGGACTATGATGAAAATAAACAACGAAAAAGGAGTTCTTAATGTACGATCTCTAAAAAATTACTTTACCGAAAGCTGCATTATATTAATAAAAATATTCAGATATCAAAAATACTTTTTCTTACATTTTAATTAATCAATTCTATCGGTTTTCGTGATCCAGTAGCCGTAGGACGGTGATGAAAATAAACAACGAAAAAGGAGTTCTTAATGTACGATCTCTAAAAAATAACTTTACCGAAAGCTGCATTATATTAATAAAAATATTCAGATATCAAAAATACTTTTTCTTACACTTTAATTAATCAATTTTATCGGTTTTCGTGATCCAGTAGCCGTAGGAGGGGCTTTCTGGCAAACCAAAGGTGTTGCGAAACAAGAAAATTTCTTTATGCCAGAAGGGCGCTAACTATGCGCGCGTACTTTTGGCGTAACACCGCGTAGGTTACGCCCCTTTTGTGACGGTGAATGTGACGAAGCACGCTAATTTTTTAAGTTTAAACGTTTACGGGTTAAGAAAAAAATGAAATGATGGAATATTGGAACAGAACATTAAAGATTTTCATATTGTATCTTTGAGTAAAACTAAAGTTGACGATATTAATGAATCTTTTTTACCAGATGGCTTCAAATACCTCTTTAAAGACAAACCAAGTCAAAGCAACTTTCCGTTTGGTGGCGTTCATGGACTTGGTGTTCTACTACGAAAAAAAATATTCAATTCAAAATATTTTAACGAGTCTATGTTTGATGACATTGCTTCTGATCTTCTCATGTTAAAAAATGTACATAATATGCCATTTCGTCTTGTACGAGATTTTAATGCAAGAACAGGTGTTAAAAATGAAATCTCTGGTTATTCTGAAATTGAGGATTGCGCCAACAGTCATTATGTGAATGATTCTGATAACGATTATATAGACACTGAGGATTTCCAGACTTATAACATAAGGTTGAGAAGATGTAACAGCGACGCTGTTATTAATAACCACGAAAAAGATTTCTTGAACTATGTAGACATTTTAAACTGATTATTGCAATTGGTCGTGTAGGCGTGGATAACTTGAACGAGGTGATTTTACATGTGCTAACACAAGCACCATTGATTATTGTGCCGCATCGCTCGAATTATTCCATGTTCTTAATCATTTTGCGGTTGATATATTTGACCCTTTTTGTCTGACAAACATAATCCCATTGTATTAAGATTGAATAGCGAAAGCAGTTATGAAAACTGTAAAAGTGAAGGAAAAGTGAAAAAAAGTTTCGGGATCAACGACGAAAATTAAATAGAGTGTAAATTCTGCTAAAGATTTTGTTGATAACATCGATCAAAGTCTAGTCGAAAATATACATTATGCTGTTGATCGTTTGGAGGGTCACGACATTCAGATTGATCAGGAATCAATCGATAATGTAGCTTGTTTATTAAAAAATATTTACCTTACGGCGGCCCAAAAAAGTGGAATGGTAAAAACCTATGGAAATTATAAACCTTGTAAGTCTGGTCGGAAGCGGAAACCATGGTTTGATGCAAATTGTGCTTGGTTAAGGGCTCAGTATTTTCATCTTAAAAATCTTAGGAAAATTGATAAATCTGAAAGTATTGAAAAGGAATATACCAAAGTTAAGAAAATGTATAAAAAGGCTATTCGTTCAGCTCAAAACAACTTTGATATAAAAATCCACAGTGAATTAAGAAATCTTAAAATCAATCAACCACAAGCATATTGGAAAATTATTAATTCAGCTAACGGTTTAAGTAATGAAAAAAACCCAATTGAAATTCAATCTCTTGAACAACACTTTCGTAGTCTGAGCCAAAATCAAAGAGATAATGCAGGTATATATTAACACCTGACCAAGTTATTTCGAGCAATCAATATATCAATCGTTCTATAAGCAGGGAAGAAGTAAAACGTCAAATAAATAGACTGGAAAACGGTAAGGCACATGGCGATGATTTAGTTCTAAACGAATTTTTGAAGTGTAGCACAAAGTCTGTTTTATCAGTAATCGTTAAGTTATTTAACATTGTATTAGAAAGTGGAATTGTACCATCTGAATGGACAATAGGGTTAATTCACCCTATTTATAAGAAGAAAGGAAATCCTAATTATCCGAACAACTATAGAGGAATAACATTGCTTAGTTGTCTTGGCAAGCTGTTTACAGCAGTCTTGAATGAGCGACTTACGTCTTATCTCGAAGATAATGAATTGCTAGGTGATGAACAGGCTGGTTTTCGAAATGGTCATTCAACGCTTGATCACATTTTTGTTCTCCATTCTGTGATCGATTTATATCTCTCTCAAAAGAGAGGGTTTATTGTGCATTTATTGACTACAAGAAGGCATTTGATTTGGTTGACAGGAGTTCTCTTTGGAATAAATTACTTAAGAATAATGTTGATGGAAAGTTGTTCAATGTAATTAAGCATATGTATGCTCAGGCTAAGTCATGTGTAATTTCTGGTACAGAAAAGTCTTCTTCATTTGATTGTAACATTGGTGTGCGACAAGGAGAAAATTTATCTCCAATGCTATTTGCCCTTTTTTAAAATGACTTCAAACAATTCATTAGCGAAAAGGAGGCATAAATATTCTTCCTGACAAGATTGATGCAGCTGCGTATCAAAATGGTATAGATGTATATCTCAGGCTTTTTACATTACTGTATGCAGACGATACAATAGTTCTTGCAAAAACTGAAAGTGATCTTCAGCTTGCTCTTGATGCAGTATCTGATTACTGTAAAAAATGGTTTCTTCAAGTTAACACAGCTAAAACTAAAGTTGTTGTATTTTCTCGTGGTAAAGTTCGAAAAATTCCTATATTTAAATTTGATCATGATATTGTAGAAGTTGTTGATGAATACGTCTATCTTGGAACTACTTTTAACTACAACAACAAATTTCGTAAAGTACAAATTAAGCAACTTAATCAAGCTAGACGAGCAATGTATAGTCTATTATCTAAAACTTATCAACTGCACTTACCTATTGATATCCTCTTGGAATTATTTGATCAACTTGTGTTGCCTATTCTGCTCTATGGAAGTGAGATATGGGGATTTGAAGTGCTACATGATCTTGAAATTTTCCACATGAAATTTCGTAAGCAAGCCCTTTCTGTCAACAAAACAACTGCAAATTGTATGGTACTTGGTGAATTGGGGAAGCTTAAACTTGAGAAATATATCGAAAGCAGAATGATAAACTTCTGGTGTAGGATTGTACATAGTGGACAGGATAAATTTTCTGGTAAGGTGTATATTATCTTAAAATTACTCTTTGAGAAGAATATATATCAGGCACCTTGGTTAAAAAAAAATCGAGCTGACTCTGGATAATATGGGGATGTCTAATTTATGGGAAATTTGTGAAACTACTAGCTATGCAGGCGCGTACGCAGGATTTTTTTCAAGGGGGGGGGGGTTTAACATTTATAAATCGGACCTAACATTTCGCAACGACTCAGCCGACCGCTGAATAAGCGGGGGGGGGGGGGGGGGGGGAGGGGGGGGGGGGTAAGAGGACACTTTTTTTTTTGGGGGGGGGGGGGTCCCAAAAAATCGCAACGACTCAGCCGACCGCTGAATAAGCGGGGGGGGGGGGGGGTAAGAGGACACTTTTTTGAAAAAAAAAAAAATCCCCCAAACCCCCTGCGTACGCGCCTGTAGCTATGAGTGGGTCAAACAAACTGTGGAACGTCGATTGAGAGATTCTCATGCTCAGTATTGGTCTGCTTGTATGTACGATAATTCGCGTTGTGTTAACTATCGAATCTTCAAACATTCTTTATGTTTAGAAAGATACTTAATCGATCTCATTAAAAGAGATCGGACAATATTAAGTCGTTTTCGCTGTGGCAATCATTACCTGCCGATTGTAGCTGGTAGATATTCAAATACTCCAAGGGAAATGAGGCTATGTACGCTGTGCGATTTGCAATCACTTGGGGATGAGTTTCATTACTTGTTTGTATGCCCTACCTTTCGTTCAGAAAGAAAATTGTTCATCGATAAATATTTTATTGAAAGACCAAATACACTGAAAATGGGTCAGCTTTTGAACTCCAATAATGTACAAACACGTTTAAACTTAGTAAAATTCCGTTGAAAAATAATGCTTCGTTTTCATTAGTTTAAGTATGTGCAAAAACATGTTATGAGTTCAATATTAACTTTATATTTCTCTTTTTTGTCTTATATCAATTTATTAAATTGATATCAAGAATATTTTCAGTAATTCATTAATTCAGATATCAATTTACTGGTGCCAGTAAATTTCTTTTTCAATTACTTCCATTAATTTCGTCATTAATTATCGTTTTAATTTCATATTATCGTTTTGTTTTTGATTATTATTATTATTATCATCATCAATATTGTTATTATCCTTATCATCATAATTTCTCTCACTATTGTCGATAGTGTTATTTTGTATGGATTAACATTAATTCTATTTGTATTGTATATTTCACAGTGTTTAATTGACAAATTCAAACTGATTGTAAACTTCTCCAATACCCCAATGTGGGTGACATGAGAATAAATTGTCATTGTCATTGGCACAATGCCGAGTAGGTTACGGCCCTTCTGGCATAAATACGCTACATTCAAGCCTTATGCCAAAAAGGCCCTAACATGTTTTTTGCACATAGCATGTACAATTCTGAATATTTTATAACACATTTAACACATTTCATGTAAAACAAAATAACTTAACACATTTACCGAAATTGGCTTCAAACACAAAAAAACGAAAACAAACTTTTGATTATTAGAGAGGCCAAAACTTCAAACGCGATTATCTCGTAATGGCCAAAAGCAGTTAAGGCTCTTTTGGCATAAGGCCGACGAAATGCAAAAAACAACAACAGAGTAACAGAAGTTTCAAGCATTTCTTCAATGTCTGCCTCTTACTCTTGATCAGTTGAGTCCATCCTGATTCTTACGGTTAGATTCATTAAGCATGAGAAACAACATTAAAAAAGAAGGTTGAAATGAAAGATTTCCTCTCATTCAAAACTGGAGTTATCTTCAGTTCCCAGAGTCCATTGAGATAATGCTAAATTATCCTAAAGATGCACACAAAAAATAACAGAACATTCAAGCATGTCTTTAAAGTTTGCTTCTTACTGGACTGTAATAGTTACACTTTTAGTTCTGATTTGAACAGATAGCATATAATTTTTGTACTTATGCATAGCAAATTAACAACATAAATAAACAGTTTATGGAAGTCTATAGCACTCAAGATCAGTGGAGTTCATCTTGTTCCTTTCTGTTAAATCTTGATTTAGCAAAAAAAAAAAAACAGCATCAATAAGCAATTTCCAAACTTGACTGGAAAACAAACGAAGATAAATGTAAGATTTCCTCTCATTCAAGTCTCGAGTCAACTTCCAGAGTCCAAAATCCTTTAAAGATACTTTGTCCTTTTGCAGCCAACCTCACATTCTGTAGAACTTTGCAGGAATTATGAATATGTCATGTATGTCCTATCTGTGAAATTTAAACGTTAGCAGTGTCCTTATATTCAAATTATGCAAGGAAACTCGTTTACTTGCTAGACTTCACTGTCAGACACTATAGTCAGTATTGAGTGACTGACTGGCTGTTTCTTCTTCTTTGGTAATAACATACATAACATGAGCTGTAAAGGATTTGACTACGTCAATAACCCACTTCTTGTAATGGCCAAATTAAACTGATTGAATCTTTGCGCAGCATAAAACGTATAACCATGCGGTACAATGGTCTGAAAATCAAGACTATTACTTATTGGCTCTATAGCTCCTAAGTCGATTTGACAACTAATAGTCATTATTTTTCCCCTTAAAGACATTTTCAAGCCCCATTTTTTTTAAGAGGAGTTCTAAATAAGTATTATCTTTCAAATGCCATTGGAATTTTACTTTTTCATTTTTTGGCCTGCAAAAGGGACATTGTACCTTTAAGACTAAAGTTATCTTACAAATACAAAAAACAGAGTAACAAAATATTCGAGCATTTCTTTAATGTTTGCCTGTTACTAAACTGTATTAGATACACTTTTAGTTCTTAATTGAACAGATAGCATAACATTTATTTATACTTATGCATAGCAAATTAGCAACAGAAATAAACAGTTTATGGAATTCTTTAATACTTTCGATCTGTGGAACTCATCCTGTTCATTTCTGTTTAGTTTGATTTGGCATGACAAACATTGTGTTTTTATACTTTTGATAGATTTCTTCTTTTCTAAATGTTTAAGTCTAGAAGTTACCTAGATTCCTGAAAGAAGAACATCATTCAGCCGCTCACATGTCTCCACCCTGCTTGGGAACCCCTTTCTCTGACTTGAAGACATAGCTTCACACCAAACAATTTAATTATTGTAGATTTGTTATGCTCCTTTCTGAGTGTAAATGTTGCTTTTTCCAACAGGTATCTCTGACGCTTCAATTCAGCAGGTAGATCCATCACGATCCTCAACTGTGGATAAGTGAGGGGTAGATCATTCGGCGACTGATCTCCAACTTTTCTTGCTGTATTCTTCATCACCCTTTGTTGGTTAGCATTGAGGACTGCATCACGATCTATCATGGAGCTGAAGCGGATAATAATGGGGTCCGGACCTGCTTGTTGCCAGGGGCGTCTCCAAAGTGGGTGGGGGGGGGGGTGCGACACCCCCCTCCTGTCAGGATATTGTCGGTAAAATTGCGCTGCCGTCGGGAAACAAAAGAAAAGGGAAGGAAAAGCAAAAAAAGAAAAGGAAAAGGAAAGAAAGAAAGGAAAAGAAAGGAAAGAAAAGAAAAGGAGGGAAAAAGAAAAAGAGGGAGGAGAGGAAAGAAAGGAAAAGGAAGAAAGAAAGAAAAGGAAAATAGAAGAAAAAAGAGAAAAGGGAAACAAAAGAAAAGGGAAGGAAAAGCAAAAAAAGAAAAGGAAAAGGAAAGAAAGAAAGGAAAAGAAAGGAAAGAAAAGAAAAAGAGGGAAAAAGAAAAAGAGGGAGGAGAGGAAAGAAAGGAAAAGGAAGAAAGAAAGAAAAGGAAAATAGAAGAAAAAAGAGAAAAGGGAAACAAAAGAAACGGGGGATGAAAGAGAGGAGAGAGAGGGGAGGTAAGAGTCTGAGAGAGGAGGAGTGAGAGTAAAAGAGAGAGGGGGTTGTTGGGTGGAGTCGTCTCGTCGAGGGAGCAAGAAAGACACGGGTAAATATGTGCTATGTCGGGTCAGCTGTGTCGGTATTCTTGCTCGATCCTCGTGTACTATATTAATGCAGAAGTTTGAACTCGGTGAGATGTATATTGTCGCTACGAGCTGTGATTTTTTATCCGCTGTGACGACTTCGAGGGTGACTACAACTACAATACTTGTTTTTTTTCGAAGTTTCACTTTCCCATAATATCAGGTAAAGAAATCAGAGGCTTAACATTTACGGGGAAACTAAATTCAAACAAGGATTAAGAGTCAACAACGGTACGACGAATCGCTTTCCTTTCTCTATATTTTGATGAAACGCCAAAAAAGCGGGAGGGGAAAACTTTATTTAGACGAGTCGAGAACGGTACAACGAATCGTCTTCATTCTCTAATAATTCAAGAAAACGTCTAAGCTTCCGCGATTCGCGCTAAAGTGGGAAACTGAATTCAGATAAATAGGGCTTAATAGGGCTTAATAAGAGTCGAAAACGGTACAACGATTCCAATTTAAAGAAACGTCAAATAGGGCTTACTAAGAGTCGAAAACAGTAAAACGAATTGTCAGCTTTCTCTAATGATTTAAGGAAACGTCAAAGCTTCCGCGCTTCGCACGAGAGGGGGAGAACTGAATTTAGATAAGGATTAAGAGTCGAGAAAAATACTCCGAATCGTCTGCTTTTTCTCATAAGTTAATGAAACGTCAAAGCTTCCGCGCTTCGCGCGGGAGGCCTATCACCAACACCCCCTAATGAGCACTCTTTGCGCGCTCTTTAAGTGATTCGCTTGCCCACTACCGCCCCTCTCTGAAATATGCCAACAGTCAGTCATCAACTTGTGCAACTGGAAATATGCACACAGACCAGTTATCAACTGGTGCAATGAAAATATGCCAACAGTCAGTTATTAACTGGTGAAAATAGAAATATGCCAACAGTGACGGGGCTATCACCACGGAACTTAAATGGTAACTGTGAAACCATCAAGACACCCAAGAATAACTCATTGTTCACACCTAAATATCACGGATTCCCAGCTTAGATTAGTAATCAGTTTTAACCACGTGATCATCACCCAGAAAGTTGCATACAATGCATACCAATGTATTACACATGTCAATGTAACATACATGCCAATGTAATATACATACCAGCCAGTGACAATAGGACAATAGATGGATACCTGAATAGCAAACCATTACCGCTATAGGAAGAATGTCACTGCTTTGAACTTCCAAGCCACTTCACTACCAGCAGCCAAGTAGAAAGGACACTCCCTTAAATCTCAGGTGATGCACACATCTTAAGTGTATCAGAGATACAACAGTGGCGACGAGGATAATTGGATTCCACCATGAATTTTGGCCGCATTCAAGAGTCCCTTACAAAAAAACCTAATGGTAAATGAATGGTGTTTGAATGGTAGCATCAATGGTAAATGGTATTTTAATGGTGTGCCAATGGTGGATTCTGTATGGTGAATGGTGTTTCAATGGTGGTGTATGACGGTAAATGGTGTTTCAATGGTGGCGTCTGTATGGTGAATGGTGTTTCAATGGTAGAGTCTGTATGATGAATGGTGTTTTAATGGTAGAGTCTGTATGGTGAATGGTGTTTCATTGGATGCGTCTGTATGTTGAATGGTGTTTCAATGGTAGAGTCTGTATGGTGAAGGTGTTTCAATGGTCGATTATGTATGGTGAATGGTTTGTCAATGGTGGAATTGTATGGTCAATGGTATTTCAATGGTAGAGTCTGTATGGTGAATGGTGTTTCAATGGTGGCGTCTGTATGGTGAATGGTGTTTCAATGGTAGAGTCTGTACGGTGAATGGTGTTTCATTGGATGCGTCTGTATGTTGAATGGTGTTTCAATGGTAGAGTCTGTATGGTGAATGGTGTTTCAATGGTCGATTATGTATGGTGAATGGTTTGTCAATGCTGGAATTGTATGGTCAATGGTATTTCAATGGTAGAGTCTGTATGGTGAATGGTGTTTCAATGGTGGCGTCTGTATGGTGAATGGTGTTTCAATGGTAGAGTCTGTATGGTGAATGGTGTTTCAATGGTCGATTATGTATGGTGAATGGTTTGTCAATGGTGGAATTGTATGGTCAATGGTGTTTCAATGGTGGAATTATATGGTCAATGGTGTTTCAATGGTAGAGTCTGTATGGTGAATGGTGTTTCAATGGTGGAATTGTATGGTGTTTCAATGGTGGCGTCTGTATAGTGAATGGTGTTTCAATGGTAGAGTCTGTATGGTGAATGGTGTTTCAATGGTAGAGTCTATATGGTGAATGGTGTTTCAATGGTCGAGTCTGTATGGTGAATGGTGTTTCAATGGTGGAATTGTATGGTCAATGGTGTTTCAATGGTAGAGTATGTATGGTGAAAGGTGTTTCAATGGTGGAATTGTATGGTCAATGGTGTTTCAATGGTAGAGTATGTATGGTGAATGGTGTTTCAATGGTGGAATTGTATGATGAATGGTGTTTCAATGGTGGCGTCTGTATGGTGAATGGTGTTTCAATGGTGGAATTGTATTGTCAATGGTGTGTCAAAGGTGGATTCTGTATTTGTGAATGGTGGTACAATGGTAGAGTCTGTATGGTGAATGGTGTTTCAATGGTTGAAATATATGGTGAATGGTGTTTCAATGGTGGAATTGTATGGTCAATGGAGATTCAATGGAAGAGTCTGTATGGTGAATGGTGTTTCAATGGTGGAATTGTATGGTCAATGGTGTTTCAATGGTAGAGTCTGTATGGTGAATGGTGTTTCAATGGTGGAAAAGTATGGTCAATGGTGTTTTAATGGTGGAATTGTATGGTTAATGATGTTTCACTGGTAGTGACTTTGAGAAAAATTATACTTTGAACTACAATTTGCTCTGTGATTTCGCTTTATTTTTCGCGAATTTTTCTTCATGATCAACGTTTCAAAGCTGACAAACTGCAAGGAATAATAACCTAGTCCTCAGGAACAATGATGGATCTTTATTTTTTTCTTCTATTTGGAGTGACTTTGGATCTGATATGTGTCTCTTTACCGTGAGTAACTGCTGTTTTGTGCCAGTGGTCCCACTCATATGAATCTGTGATGTACATTATTATACATTTGCTTACATGAACATCTATTATTGTTAATTAAAGCAGCTTATAAGTCATTGTATTTTATTACAAAAAATTGAAATATTACAGTATTAGGGGCACACCTTTATAACTTTCATCAAGTTATTTATCTGATCGTAAAAAAATAACAACGAGAAATTTAATTCGTCATGAAGACGAATTAGGTGTCTGTTATCAAATCTAGTGAACGCTGATCTTGTTAGGAATAGCCACAGCTACAACATATCGAAATTTGGAAGAAAATCGATCAATATTTACAGAATTACAGTCCATTTTCCATAAATATGCTGACGTCATACTATGCAAATTCTTGTTTGAGTTCCAAGGCACTTATAATGATGTTACAAAATACTTAGAGGACAAATGAGACATGAAATCATATCTACAATTCATAATCTATTCAAATATGAAAAGAAAGTTGGTGGTCAATGGGCATCCTAAATAGATTTTGTATATGCATGTTTTTGCCCATATTTGCTATGCCTTACAAGAGCTCGCACGCACGGACATTTATCTTGAATGGATGCTCATTCCGTTATTAATGGTCATTAAAAGATAAACTTAGTATCAAATTGTTTAGAAAAAAATAGGGAATAACATGACAGAAAGCAAATGGCAACTGTATGTTGCGTACGGCCATGACGAACGAAAACGCGTGCGTGTGTGCGATTTTTTATAAAATGCTCAAAATAGCCTGAAACGTATGCAAAATAATTTTGAGATGATTTTGAGCATTTTACAATCACAATTGATTTTCTGTTATGAAGATATGGGCCCCGTTGCATAAAACTTTTTCTTACCATAATTGAAATTATAGTAGCTACCATAATTGGCTGGCGAATTAATGGTAAGCTACTATAATTGGCATTTTCCATTGCATAAAAAGAGTAGTAAGCTACTATAATAGCAACGTCATTGAATCGATCGAAACAAGCAGGCGCATGCGCAGATCGGCGAGCGGGATGTTTATTTTTTGTCGACCGTCTGCTACTGTTCTGAGAAACCGAAGTTCAGTGTGGTGCAATGGCGTCCCCAACTAACGTAAGTTTACGCCTTTATAATTTATCGATCCACTTTTGTAAACTGCAGTACTTCAGAAATGAAAATGAATTGTTGTTAGTCATGTTGAATTCGTAAATAGTGCGAATCTCTTCAAATTTCATCGAATATAATGACGGTTTTTGTTACGGTGTCGGTGATGAATTGTGTGGTGTGTTGATGCAGCTGTGCCGAACGGGATGGCCCCGCGAATCTCCCCCGGAGTTCTGGGGGCGATTCAACGGTATCTGTGTGTGTGTGCGTATCGTACATTGCTTGTTGTATACGTCCGCGAAGCTGGTCTGCTATTAATTAATTTAAATATCGAAATACATCATCCATGGTATTTCAAACGACTAACAATGCTCCTTACGATGCAGAGTCACAGTTCGATATATTTTCCTTGATTATTTTTCTGTTTCTAGACCTAAGTTCAGCAGTTGATTTCAAGTTGCAATTTTATTATTTTATTAATGAACCACTCACTCAGTCTCAGCTCACTGACTTAGTCCTATTGATGCAGGTACTTGGTACTTGGTAGGATTCCTCCAAAAGACGCCGTAAAGGTGTTTAAACTCGAGGTGTGTCGTCGTGTGCGGCCACCAATTTAAGCCTAAGGTGCTGGTTTAAGTGGTTTAAAGTTGGTTTTCAACTTGATGAGTCATTGACATTGAATGACAGACTAAGAAGAATGATAACCGAATTCAAGCTGACTCTGTCTGTGTTGTTAAATTGAATGAGTGATGTGGGCAAGTTGAGTTAGACCCAAAACTAAAAGCTGAATAATATGCTGCTTTACTTAGTTTAGTTTAGTTCAAGACTCGAGTGCTTTCCATAGCTTAGTTTTAACAACAGCTACAAATGAGCTAGGCCTGCTAGTGTGTGTGTTGTGTCAGTTGTGACAGACATTGGGCACTGTACATGTAGATCTTGGTCTACCCTTCTAGATTATATTGTTGCGTATATAATGTAATTGCACTTCTGTCAAAATAGAGGTTCAGGGGTTTGCGTGAACCCCCCGGCCCCCGGCCCCCCCTAACGATATTTTGTTTTGTTTTAATATTTAATAAATTTTGCTCAAGAGGAGGGGGGGGGGGTGTTAATTTTTAAAAAAATATGGTGCTCTATACCCCCCCTCCCCCCCCCCCCATGTTGAGCAACAAATTTATAAAAAAAATGATTGCTTAACAATGAACGAATGAATAACACTTGAAGGTTAATGTAACTTTGGTCTTTGCAGAAACAAACAATGAGGAGAGGAAACTACAGCGATTGCCAAATCGAGCATCTATGCAGGTTCGTTCAGGGAAAATGTGCCATCCTATTCGGCAAGGCAGGAAACTGCAGCGAACGGGTAAGACTTCTGAATTTATATGATAAAATTTTACGTGCTAATAATGGTACTTACATTCCCTCCTAAATCAATGACTTTATTTTGAGGTGAGACCCTCC
This sequence comes from Strongylocentrotus purpuratus, assembly GCF_000002235.5. Classification (NCBI taxonomy): domain Eukaryota; kingdom Metazoa; phylum Echinodermata; class Echinoidea; order Camarodonta; family Strongylocentrotidae; genus Strongylocentrotus; species Strongylocentrotus purpuratus. The sequence continues at coordinate 21,911,732 of NW_022145595.1, forward strand.
CCTTCAGATTTGGGGCGTGAAGAGACCAATCACTGCAAAATATAGAAGGGGCATTTTGAAACTGAAACAAATATAACTGATGCTTTTAATTGTATTTAATATTTGTAATGTTTGTAGTATTACGGGATGATTCTTTTTCACATTTAGTAGGGTCTAAACGTATTTTTGCAAGGATTAGAACTTTAATGACATAAAATGTGCATCTGCATGAGTGCTATTGCATTCTTGTTCCTGAAACTATAATATTACCTCCAATCTTTATTTTTATTTAGGTGCAGGAGAGGAAGAAAAGGGCGTGGGAGGAGGCAGCCATCACTATGGCAGCCATAGGTTGCCCCAACCGGTCGGGCAAGGACCTGAGGTTGTTGTGGAACGACCTCAGGTCAAAGGCCAAAAAATATAGAGACAGCCGCAATAAGACGGGTGAGTCTTTTTGCTTAAAAATAAAAATTACGATGTGAAATAAAATCTGTGCCACTTTACAATTATTTTGTTGTTATCTGTCTTTGAGTTTTGCATAGAAATTTATTACACAGCTCAAACAGAATTTTTTTAAAGGCCAAGTAAATATGTGCTTTTTATTAAGCAATCTTTTCATTGCTCAGGGTAAGGTGTCTATCTTGACAACAATGCAACTCTGCAAATCTTTCATGTCAAATACATATCACACTAAAATTGCCATCATCACTGTGATGCCTACTGTAGTCTAATTAAAGGTCAGTGTAATTGTTTTGGTTTAAATTAAATACATATGTAAGAATGTATTGACAGTCATTGAATGATTCTCAATATTTTTCTTATTTAATTCTTAAAAAAAAAAAAAAAAAAAAAAAAAAAATTTTTATATATCTTTGAGAAGTTCTATAATGTGTTATCTATTTCTTCTTTTCTTGTTTTGTCTTCTCAATCTCCAGGGGGAGGAGCATTCGACTTCAATGCAAGGCATGAGATGGTGCTGAGTGCCATGACAAGACAAGTCAAGGAGGGGATCTTGCCTCAGTCCAGCGAGACTGGAGCTTCAACACTGCCGGTAAACATTGATTATTACAGGAGAGTCATAAAAACCCTCACATAAATGTAGAGGGTGTATCGGAATTTACAATTTATCAATGTAATTTTATTTTTTCTTTGAAAAGGTAATTTGATCAAATATTTCCTGTATTTGTTATATTGTTTATTTCACAATTTTACTCCATGTATAATTGTCATACATATATTTTGTTAATTAATATAAAAAGAGCAACTGCTCTGAATTTCTTGAGAATAAGCAAAACACCTAACCATGCAATTTCCATTTCAAATTTTTGACCAAAAAAAAGAAATAGTATTTACAATTTAGTTTTGGCTTTGTTTTCATTTCATCTTCACAGTTGTCTCAAAATGCAGGGGCCGTGGAGCTTCTGCAGAGCATGGGGGAGGAGGCAGGAGCGGTGGAGGAGGAGGTGGAGGGGGATGAGGTAGAGATGGTTGAGGAGAGGGAGCCCAGAAGGGGGAAGATGAAGACAAAATTTGGTGGAAAAAAAACAGTGAAAAAGTCTAACGGGGTGTCGTACGAAGAGTATCAAGAGCGTCTCCTGCAAGTTGAGCAGGAGAAGCTTGAAGTGATGAAAAAAAATCATGAGTTGTTGAAAAGTAATCATGATTTGATGAAAAGTATGCTGACAGTGATGTCAGAATACTTTTCATCAAATCATGATTGTGCAAAATGATTTTTTTTTTTTTCATTTTTAGAAAATTTACCGTTATTTGATTTGATTCCATTGACTTCAAACATATCAAGATTCTCCTGCTCAATATTTGGTAAGACGCTTTTGTTATTCTTCAAACTATGTACAATTTCACCTCCCCCTTTCCATTCTCTCTCTCCTAAACCATCTCCATCTCTTTCTCTTCTTCCAAACATTATTGGTGCCTTTATTGATGCCTCATGATCAATGTCTTCCCAATTTCACTTTGTAAATCGCTCAACTTTCATCCGTGTAATATATGTAGGGTAAGAAAAATACTCCCCAAAGAAACTTGTAGCCATGCTATTCGATCGCTTGTGCTTAGTAGGTTAGGTTACTCAAACTCCCTATTTATTAATGTGAATAAAACAAATATTGAGAGGTTGCAGGGCATCCAACATCATACCGCCATGATTGTTTTGAAAGCAAGGAAGCAGGATAGGGCAACTCATTTATTGGAGCATTTACATTGGTTGCATATTGAGAAGAGAATTCGTACAAGGTTTCTTTGATTGTTTATAAGTGCATACACAAATTTCCCTTCTGAATTCAAAGGCTATTTTCAGGAATTTCCTCTTCTACCATATAGCAGATAAGCTGATGTGACAGAGGACCACTCAGCAAAAAATGTATTTTAGATTTTGACCAGAAGGTAATTTGTACATTTTGCAGACAAAATCTAATTTTGTCATGTGCGGCATGAATCACAATTATGTCAGATTATTCCTGTCTGTTTAAAGTTGATAGTGACCTAGAATCCAAATGAAACAAAGAATATTGGTAATTTTTAAGACTTTATTGTCAGATTCCGTTGAGTGCATGATTCAATTCTTTTTCAAAGTTAACAATACATGTGAAGAGTACATTTGAATATGTGCACATCGTAATTCCACCTCTTGCAATAACCAAACTGAAAATGAATCAGTCTTTACTTGGCACAAAACATACCACTGTGCAGTACAAGTATCTGAAATATTAGAACCTAAGTAGAAACACTTCCACAAAGACAATTCCAAGTTCCGATATTTTTAAGAGGAACTTTTAGATGGTTTTATCATTTGATTACTCTCAGATTTACACATGTTTATATTTTCAGCCTTTAAATGTCTACTCCACCTTTAAGGGAAGATGGTAAATTGCACTGTTTTGCAAATTCCATAGATCAGTTAGGTACAAGTCAATCTTTAACCTGACAGAACCTTGTTTCTTAACCAACTAAAATTAGTTAGGAGGTCAGAAAACTATGATCACTGTATTTTGTTGTTATAAAATACAGCATTAAAGCTATGCATTCACATTTAAATATACTGTATAGTGCTTGCAAACAAGTTATGACATTTATGAAAAGTAATTATTGATGAGTTCTGCTCGAAGAGCAATGCCAGTCAGTTGGTTCTGATCTGCGGGGTGGTGTGGCACTTCATCCGGTTCCACTTCGATGGCTTGTTCCGGTTCTTTAAGGTCTTTGGCGATGTTAAAGAGCACGGCACAGGCAATTATGATGTCGCATGCTCTTGGTGCAGACATCTGGATCCCTTGTCCCATCAGGCACCTGAATTTGTTTTTCAATTGCCCATTCAATTGTTCTATGGTGACACGTGTTCTGCAGTGTGCCCTGTATACATAGTAGTCAGAAATATTATAATGAATAAATAATCCAACACTGTAGTAATCAATTTTTGCAAGCCATCGTACATGCTACATCTCTCAGGATCTTAATTAACCCAACTTACCCTTTAAGAAAAAGCATTTGTAAATATCGATATAATATATGCTATTATCTTGCCAAGACCTTTTCTTCCTTTATTACATCATTAACAAAGACTCAAACTACAATTGTATTCATTTTGTACCAATATAGTTATATACTATTATAAGATCTAAATATTTATTTATCTTTTTTAATTTATACATTATTTATATTCAAATGAACATAATTTATAAATGTATATAAAGTATATGGTATTATGATCTATGTGCAAATTTTGAGATGTACTTTGTACAAGTATAGTTGGTATTATGTTATTAAACTGATACATTCCATCACTTTTAATCATTGAAGGGCTCTCTGATTATTTGTAACACTTTAAAGATTTGAGTAAACGTGATGGATTGAGTACTTACCTGTTGTAATTTCTTTCAGCATTGCCTTGTGGGTCCCGTAGTGGGGTGATTAGCCAAGGCTGGAGGGGGTAGCCGGAATCTCCAACCAAGATGCCAGGTAGCTCTCCGTCTGCGAAACGCTCTCCAATGCGACTGTTCTGTGTATTGAATTATGAAGAAATGTATCATTATTATTATCTTTGCAAAATGTGATTAACAAAACAAAACAAATACAGTTTGGGCTTCTCTCAGTCCATAGCAAACAAATTGAGAAAGATGTCAGACATTACATAGTACTTTAATATATTTCTTTAATATCAATGTGACATTAATTTGTTTAAATTAAAAATTAAAATTATTAATATAGACTAAATGGATTATTGATGATGATAATGATGATGGTGATAATGATTTCAATGATGAGTAGGATGATAATCATGATATTGGCAGTGATGATAATAGTGATCAGAGATGCTGATAAAACCGTCACATACCCTCAATACTCGGCTGTCGTGAGTGCTCCCAGGCCATCTTGCACACACGTTTGTAATCTTGTACCTCGCATTACAAATAAGCTGGACGTTTATGGAGTGCTTGCCCTTCCGATTCGTATAGATGTACTCGTCGTCGAGGGGAGCCCCATGCAGTTCAACGTGAGTCCCGTCGACGGCCCCGACAACGTTGGGCATTTCAGCGAGGTTAAAAAAATCGACCTGTGCCGTTCTGACTTCTTCCATGGTTTCCGGGAACTTGATCACCTGTTGGTAAAGAGTAAATATGTGTTAAATTGTTGTCATATATGTCACACTTTTGGCAATGTTCAAATTCATAGACTGTAAATAGCGTTAATATTCAACAACAAAAAAAGTGAATGATTTTTCATCTAATTTGATATACCATGGATGTTTTATTGTATAGTACTATTTCTCATCATAGTCGATTCACTATAACGAATTGTTATGATAAGGGAATTTTTTCAGGGGGAGCTAGTCAAGTGTTTCATGTTCAATTATTGATATAATTCATGAATAAGACATTATATAAACAGCACTGATTTGATGAAATTAGAAAAAACTCCCACTATGATGCCATATCACGTGTTTTAATCCAAGATAACTTTTTAATTATGTATCCTTTATCATATTTAATGGCCCATTTTTTATTACAAATCAGCCGTTTCATTTCTTTAATTTTGCTTTATCAATTAAAAAAAAAACATCTGGATTTGTTCTTAAAAAGATGGATTTTTTAGGTAGTAAGGAGTATGAAAGTGTTTATATTCATCATTTGGTAAACGTCTCGAAACAACTGGTATAGACACGATCATATGAAAAAAAATATGCACGATCAAGAAAACAAATTGACAACACCATAGCTACAGCCGTCTTTCATTTTCACAACAAAATTTTGAGTGTCTAACTTTAGATAATTCTCGCTACACGTTTAATTCGATGCAGGGCGCAGGATCGGAAGATGTAAAGAGAGCTAAGCCTCTAGATCTACCTGCGATCAGCAGAGGTGAACAATTTTACAAAAAACCGTTCGTGTATATTTCAAAACTTTTGAGAGTACTTTTGCAGTACCGTGTTGACAAATTATTATGCTATAGTGTTAAACCAACTCGAAGTTTGTGACTCGGTCACTCAAAACCTTCGGGTAAGTACAGAATCTTCGTGCCTTACATGAATTTCCACATGTGGGACTGGTCGCAAAAAAAAGTTTCGTTGCATTTGGGTGGAGACTACAGTGACTTTAACAACAATTGTATAAAATCTCTGTTACGTGAATTTGATTTCAGTAACCCTGATATATATCCGTAAGCCATTTAATTGATCTAGATTAGTCATCTAAATATTTTTTGGTATAAGGTTGAGAAAATTATGATTCTTCCAAGAGTTAATGGGGGAAATTGCGGTGCCATCGCAGCCGATACGCCAGTCGGCTATCGCTCCGCGGGTGCTGGGCTAGACTAGCTGCAGACGGTAGACGGACGCCATAGCAACAACAGGGCTATTTTTTTTGTAAATCGAGACTTGAAAGAACTTATTTAAAAAGTTCATTTATGGATAAAAGATCTCGAATTAAGGCATATATCTACCGAAATGGGGTTTTGCCTCATGAACACTGTACTGGGTATATATTTTAAGGAATGAATATTGGCAAAAATGTGTGATTTTCTTGCCAATTCAACCATGAAAAGTGAAATGATCACATTTAACATAATTAATACAGGATTTAAAGTCTAAGATTGGATCATATTCATGCCATAAAAACATTAAAAAAATTGAATAAATACCTCGTCCCGGAGCTCGCCGAGGGCTAGAGCGACTCTCCGCACCGTTCTAGATGTAGTAGAGATGTGGATGCCATGGATGCAGCTAGTGCAGTCCATCACAGAGCCGGTGGCGAAAAAACGAAGGGCGACAAAAACCTGCAAGCTTGGTGGTAATGCGTGGTTTCTCCGGGTACTATGTTGGATCCTTCTGGATAGTCTGTTGATCAGGTGGAGGCATCCCTGCCTGCTGAACCTATACTACTTGAACATTTGTTCGTCGTCGTATAGGTCCAAGGGATGCCTCCGATCGCGAAATACCCTCTCTCTCCGGAGAGCAGCGGTGTGCTGTATGGCATGTAGTATGGCTGCCATCTTGGAATGAAGGCTTACCGTAATTGATTGATGGTAGTTAACGCTACCTTCATAGCTGTAGTAAAGTTACCGCTGTTTCTGAAGTGCTTACCGCTAAAAAACTACGTTAACTCTTTATGCAATGGAAAGTTAACGCTAACTTTAAATTTAACGCTGTTTCTGGACTTACCGCTAAATTAGAGGCTTAACGCTACGTTAAAAGTTTTATGCAACGGGGCCATGATCATGAGTTGATTTTCTGAAAATATCACAAAATGGCGCCTTTATGACGTCACGATAATTTGTTGAACTTGAAAATGTTTCTGTCACGTCTTTATGACTGTGTCAAAATTGAAAGAAATTGGGTGGGTGGATTTTGAGAAATCGTCTGCACACAAAAGTGCGGAGAAATAAATAAAAATAAATATTGAATAATAAAAAGAAGAAAAATTCAGACGAAATCAATAGGTGGTTAATGAAGCTGCCCTTACAAAAAAATGTTCACTGGTATACCAATGGTATACCATTCGTAAATACCACTGAAAATATCATACGGATACCATTCACAAACACCATTTAAATACCATTCGGAAGTACCACTGAAAATACCATACGGATACCATTCACGAACACCATTTAAATACCATTCAGATACCATTGACATTACGCTCGCAACGTACCATTGGGCACCATTCATCTACCAGTAAAATACCATTCAACCTAATAATAATTTTTTGGACGCTCATTTGCATAATCACCAATGGTAGATGAATGGTACAATTTACACCATTGAAATTTGCATATGAAATATGCAAATTTTGTAACATTAATCTACCATTCACCATTGGCATGGTAGGCCAGTGGTGGATGTTGAATGGTAGGCCAATGGTGGATGGTGAATGGTAGGCCAATGGTGAATGGTAGATTGGCCTACCATTCACCATCCACCATTGGCCTACCATTCAACTAGTGCTGTAAGTCAGACGCTATGTTCGTGTTCGGTTCGGTTCGGCAAAGTTCGGCAATTTTTCACCCGAACTTGGTTCGGTTCGGGGTTCGGTAATTTAAAAGCAAGCAGCGTTATAGCCATGGCGGTCGGGACTGGGCAGGCCGCCCGCCCTGCCGGGCCTGACCGGCACGGAAGACTTCTGCACACTGCTTCCGACCACCACAAATTTCACATTAAAAAACTGCTCTAAACGTAATTATTTGTGAAGAAAAATACTACTTACATTCGTATTTCCGTCTTGAATCGTGTTTTATTTTCAATTTTAAAAGAATCATGTTTTCAATTTGTCAATAAATGATGTTTTTAAAAGATTTTCCGAGACGGTTGTTGTCTAATGTTAGAGTCATAAAAGGTGCCATCTTGAATATAGACTTTCAGGCTCGCCAAGAACTGTTTTTTATAATTTTTTATTTTCAATAGGAAAAATATAAAATTCCTATTTTTCCTGAATAAATAAATACCATACTATAATATATATTTATTTCATTTTTTATATTGGAGAATTTGTCCGATATGGTTACATTTAAAATATTAATATTTTGTTCAATGGGTTTGAGCAAATTGAGCTGAACTTGTTTTGATCACGCACATGTATTCTTGTTTATGGCTTGCGATCGCGACGTAGCGTGGTCAGGATTTGGGATTTAAATGGCGCCAGTGAAGTTGCGCCCGCCACTGGATAGGCATAAATCACAAGGGCGGAAAATGGGAAAAAAGTAAATATAATATGAGCAATCATAACATGAAAATTAGGTACAAAATGAAAAGTTTATTAGCTTGCAAAAAAGTTTACATTTTTTTTGCCGAACATCCGAACCAGGCCTTTGTGTTCGGTTCGGTTCGGTTCGGTTCGGAAGTGCCATGTTCGGCGAACTTCCGTTCGGTTCGGCGGTTCGGCTACAGCACTACATTCAACATTCACCATTGGCCTACCATTCACCATTCACCATTGGCCTACCATTTACCAGCCACCATTGGCCTACCATTCAACATCCACCATTGACCTACCATCCACCATTGGCCTACCATGCCAAAGGTGAATGGTCGATTAATGTTACAAAATGTGCATATTTCATTTTCAAATTTCAATAGTGTAAATAGTACCATTCATCTACCATTGGTGATTATGCAAATGAGATTCCAAAAAATTATCATTAGGTTGAATGGTATTTCACTGGTAGATGACTGGTGCTCATTCAAGCGTAGCGAGCGTAATCTCAATGGTATCCGAATGGTATTTAAATGGTGTTTGTGAAAGATATCTGTATGGTATTTTAGTGGTACTTCCGAATGGTATACCATTGGTATACCATTGAACATTTTTTTGTAAGGGGTATCACCCAGAAGAAGGGGACTTTTCATCCTACATCGAGAGATTTGAACAATTTCTTGAAGCAAATGATGTGCAAGAAGGCAAAAGAGTGGCAGTATTTTTTAGCCTTTGATAATTGCTGAGAGATTCAAATTTCATCAGCGTAACCAGCTTCCACATGAATCGGTTTCTGGTTATACAGCTGAATTGAGGCGCTTGTCTAACACATGCGAGTTTGGTACCTTTCTTCTAGAAGCATTAAGGGACAGATTTGTGTGTGGACTTCAAAACCGTGTAACTCAGAAGAAGTTATTGAGTGAGTGTAATCTCACCTTTGACAAAGCATTGAAGTATGCATTTGCCATGGAGTTGGCTGACAGGAATACACGTGAAATGAAGGGAGAAGCTGTTGGAGAAAGTGAAGTCAAGAAAGTCAGTTCGAGCAGCGTCAGATACAGTTCTCGAGCAAAGAGACAACCAGCGCACAACACCAGTTCTAAGGTGAAAGGAGCTTGTTATCGATGTGGACAGGGGCAACACCCTCCATCAACTTGTAAGTACAAGTCGTACAAATGCAATAACTGTGGAAAACGTTGGACTCTTAGCAGCCGTATGTAAAAGTAAGTCAACCAAAAGTGTTGTTTCTGAATTACGAGAGGAAGGTGATTGTGAAATGCATACCCTTGGGTTGTTCACGGTGTCTGAGAAGTCACAGGATGATGCACTCACAGTATGTTGAAATTAATGGTAGACCAATAATCATGGAAGTTGAAACCGGTGCGTCAATGAGTGTCATTCCAGCAGACTTGTATCATGAGAAATTGCAGCACATAAGACTGGATAAACCTACTTACAGATTCAAGTCCTACTCAGGGACATTGCCTCTATTGGGTCAAGCCCAAGTCAAAATGCAGTATGGTGACAAAATCATGTCTGACGCGTCTTGATTGTAGCAGATATCAAGGACCAGCCAGCAATTCTTGGTAGGAATTGGCTCGAAAGCATCCAGCCGAATTGCAGATCGGTGTTAAAAGTTGCACCAGTGAAGGATGATCCATTTCAAGGAAGTACCCAACATGGACTGTCTGAAATTCAACGAAAACATCAGGCAGTGTTCGAACCAGGTCTTGGAAGCATGACAAATCACAAGGCTAAGATAAAAGTCAAATATGATGCACAGCCCCGCTTCAATAAGGTAAGACCTGTAACTTATGCCTTGAGAAATAAGGTAGAAACTGAGCTTGACAAACTTGTTGAACAAGGAGTTCTCATTCCAGTTTCACACAGCAATTGGGCTGCTCCTATTGTTGTAGTTCCGAAGTCTGACAAGTCGATTAGAATCTGTGCGGATTATAAGACAACTATCAATCCTGTTTTGGATGTCGACAAGTACCCCCTACCGAACCCCCATGATTTGTTCTCAACCCTGGCAGGTGGATGTTGGTTCACCAAGCTTGACTTATCACATGCATATCAGCAGATGACTCTAGAGGAAGATTCTCGCAAGTATCTGACGATCAACACTCATAGAGGGCTTTTCCAGTATACTCGACTTCCTTTTGGAGTGGCCAGTGCACCTGCTATTTTCCAAGCTGCCATGGAACAAGTTCTACAAGGTCTTGAGGGAGTAGTATGCTTTCTGAATGACATGCTCATTTCAGGGAATACAGAGTCGGAACATCTCGCAAGATTGAATGCTGTACTTCATCGCCTTGAACAGAATGGACTTCGACTAAAGCTGCCCAAATGCGGGTTCATGCAAACAATGGTAAAGTACATAGGTTATGTGGTGGACTCAGATGGATTGCATCCTACCCTAGAGAAGGTTCAAGCTGTGAAAGATGCACCAAGACCAAAGAATGTGCAAGAGCGACGTTCGTACTTGGGCATTCTGCAGTATTATGCAAGATTGCTGTCGAACTTGTCATCAGTGATCCATCCACTCAATGAATTGTTATCAATCAAGACGCCATGGAGATGGACTCGTGAATGTGAGAAGGAATTTGAGGCTTCTAAAGATGAGTTGGTATCTTCCCAAGTGCTCGCACATTATGATGTAAATCTTCCCCTGGGCCTTGCTTGCGATGCTTCACCATATGGGGTCGGGGCTGTTCTTTCACACATCATGCCTAATGGAGAACAGCGACCGGTTGCGTTTGCTTCACGCACTCTAACCAGCAGTGAGAGAAATTATGCACAGCTAGAAAAGGAAGCTTTGGCCCTGATCTTTGGAGTGAAAAAGTTTCACCCTTACATCTATGGACGTCAGTTTACATTGATGACGGATCACAGGCCACTTGTTACCATATTAGGCCGGAGGAAGCTATGATATCAAGTACAAGAGCGGTGCACAGCATATGAATGCAGATGGCCTGTCTTGACTTCCTATGCTGGTGAATCATCCTAAGGATGAGGAAGAGAGCATTTTCCATTACACTCACCTAGATGAGTTCCCACTGACATCCCAAGAGATTGCTACTGCTACAGCTAAGGACCCAGTTCTATTACAAGTGTTGCAGTATACACGGAGAGGATGGCCCAACTCGGTGGACAATGATGTTCTTGAACCATATTTTCATCGCCGACATGAGCTTTCAGTGGAGCAAGATGTCTTAATATGGGGACTAAGAGACATCATACCAGATTGTCTGCAGACCAAGATGCTGACAGAACTACATGAGGGTCACATCGATATGAGTCGTATGAAGAGCTTGGCTAGAAGTTTCTTCTGGTGGCCTAATTTGGACAAGAACATTGACTCGCTGGCAAGGAATTGTCACACTTGTCTCAATATGTGGAGTCAGCCCACGGAAGCGCCGCTTCATTCATGGAAATGGCCTTCAAGAGTTTGGGAGCGAGTTCATGCAGATTGTGCAGAGCTAGATGGCCAACATTTCTTTGTACTAGTTGATGTTTACTCCAAATGGATGGAAGTCTATCCAATGAGAACTACAACAACTAGTGCTATGATTGATGTACTACGGCACATATTTGCTACCCATGGACTTCCTGCACACTTTGTATCAGATAATGGACCGCAATTCATTTCTGCACATCTTGCCGTGTTCTTCAAGAAGAATGGAGTGAATCACATTCGAGTTCCACCTTATCATCCTTCTTCTAACGGAGCTGCTGAACGTTGCGTTCAAACCTGTGAATCATCTGTTTTATAAAATGGGGCCCTAAAAATCGTCAAACTTACAAAAATCTGTTATTTTACAGATTTACCGGGTGCATGGCAAATCATGATTTCCGGTAACTACCGGACGCATGATTTTGCCATAGCTATGCTTTCCGGTAATTACCGGAAAGTATGATTTCATGAAACTTATCATGAAATAAAAAAAACAAACAAAAAATTGTCAGTGCACATTAAACTGTAAACTTAAAAAATAAAAAATAATAATTATCAACAAACACGAAAAACAAATAATTATCAAAAATGACCTTTAAAAAAAAAAATTATATAAAAAAAAGAAAAAAAAAAGAATTATTAAAAAAACGATATCGGTGGTATCGATCGCCGATATCGCGTGCATCCAGTAAAAATAATTACATGGTAATTGACCAATCAGATTGCAGGGATTCTTCTACCCATCTTATAATAAGATATGTCGACATATCAAGTTGGTGATAAACAAAAACAGGTTCATCTTGATCAAATCATAAGAGGACCCATTAATGACCTTCCTCCATCTACCTTAGATGATGACGATGATATACCCATTACACTAGCATCACATGACCAGTCTGATGGACCAACATCACCTCCTCGGGAACAAACTACATCCGCAGGGAGAATAAACAGAAATCCTGTTCGTGATCGACGTCCACCGAACAGGCTGGATTATAAGTAACTACAGAACGGAGCAGAATGCATGCATATATTTGTTTTTAACTCCAAGAAGGAATCTTTTAAAATGCATGTGTTAATTCATTGATTTTGTTGGATCTCCATGTGGAGCAGCATATGACTTATTTGACTCACTACCAGGAGGTATCAATATTTTGGGCTAAGATGAAAACTTTGGAAGTCCTTGAAAGAAGAAAATTTCATTTTGACGATATCTGAGGAATCTATGAGATACACGGAATTATGGAAATGATATTTTATTTTGATGATGCTGAACAAACAATGTGATGAGGAAGGAGTGTTATGTATATAGAACAACAAAGTAGACATGCAAGCTGCAATGCATACCAATGTAATGCACTATAGGACAATAGGACAATTATATAGATACCTGAATAGCATGCTATAATACCGCTATAGGAAGAATGTCACTGCGTGGAACTTCCAAGCCACTTCACTACCAGCAGCCAAGTAGAAAGGACACTCCCTTAACTCTCAGGTAATGCACACATCTTATAGTGTATCAGAGATACAACAATCATCACCAAGAAAGTTATGGTAACTTTGAAACCATTCAAAAGAGGTGTGTAAGACAGCTCAAAATTACTAATTTAATACAACCAGAGATTCACGGACAGAACAATAAGACGATTAGCCGGTGTAAGTAACGTGATTATTACCACCAACCTTGGATAACCTATGAAACCAATCGATAAAGGTGCTCAAAAGACCAAATAATTACTTATGTATCACCACCGTCGGTTAACGGATAAAAAAAAACTCGTTGCTTGGTCAACGGGTTATTTGGTCATAAACACTTGATTTACAGAGGTAAGTGGAATCACGTTACTCCAGTCGCGTGATAAATTGGTGGTTTTTAGGTTAGATGAAAAAACGTGAACAGGAGTACCTTTTTTGTTTAAATGAAGGCACGTGTCGATAACGTTTAAATCTAGTTCAAAAGGCACCATACTTAAAAATTACTTAAAGTACACTCCCAAAAGAGGTTATTTTTTAGTGTTCTGTTTATTGGGTATCGCTTAAAAGTAAATGATGGAATTATCTTGAGATCTAGAATCAAATGGATAGAGCTAGGAGAAAGGTCATCAAAATATTTTTTAAACTTGGAAAAACAGAATGAAGTAAATGAAGAAATACGGCAAATGTCAACAGAAAATGGAGATGTTATTAGTGGACAAGATGGTATATCAAACGAAATGTTTAAATTTTATTCGAACTCATATAAGACGAAAGACACAGAAGAGGTAGATATAGACACATTATTAAATTATCCAGATATTCCTAAGCTAACTCCATAATTGTCCAAATTATTAGAAGGTCCTTTGAGTGAAAGTGAGGTTTGTTTAATGCTAAAAAGTATGACAAATAATAAATCCCCTCTGGAAGATGGCTTCACCGTTGATTTTTTTCGTTTCTTTTGGCAATATTTTAAAACGTTCATGATCAGATCTTTGAACTTCGCTCATTTTACAGGAGAATTTTCGCAGTCACAAAAATTAGGAATAATCACATTAATTCCTAAAGGAAACACGCCTCGACACTATTAAAGAATTGGCGTTCTATTTCACTTTTAAATATTATATACAAAATAGCATCCGGGTGCATAGCTAATCAATTAAAGCAAGTATTGCCCCATTTGATACATGAGAATCAAAAAGGATTTTTGAAAGGCTGTTTTATCAGAGAAAATATTCGTTTACTTTAATATATATAATTAAATACCAAACTTAATGAAATTCCAGGCATGTTGTTGATGATTGATTTTGAAAAGGCCTTCGATTGTATATCTCAGTTTCTAATCAATGTCCTTGACTTTTTTTCATTTTGGGCCATCGCTGAAAACATGGATTCATCTATTTTATCAAATGCATCTTCTTTTATAAGAATGGTTTTTGCACAGAAAGATTTACTACAGGACAAGGGTGTCGTCAAGGAGACCCATTATCTCCATACCTGTTTTTAATTGTTAGCGAAATATTACGAATTTTGATTCGACATTCCAATGACTTAATTGGCTTGCATCTACAGGGAAATAATAGTAAACTACTACAATACGCAGATGACACCATTGTGACATTAACGGTACAAAAGAAGATTTACAGAGCTCACTGAAAATATTGGGTGATTTTAAAGAAATGTCAAACCTAAAGATCAATATTACAAAAACTCATGTGATATGGATTGGGAAAAATAGAGCCTGCAAAAAACAGCTAATGCCAGAGCACAAATTAAATTGGGTATCAGAAGGTTATTCGACATACTTAGGAATAGATTTTTCGGTTAACTTAGTAGAGATGGTAAATCATAGTTATACTGAAAAAAATTAAGATATAAAACGCCAAATTATTTCATGGTCAAAACGAACCTTAACTGTCCTCGGAAGAATAACTCTAGTCAAATTTGTGCTGGTGCCAAAATTGAACTATTTATTGCTTTCACTTCCAGAACCGAATTTGCAAATTTGACAAATATAAATCGTTCTTTTTATGCATTTATATGGGGTAACAAACCTGATAAAATCAATCGAGAACAAATGTGTCAACCGTATAATAAAGGTGGGGTTAAGATGATTGATAGTTACATTCATGCTAAATCCCTGGATATATCTTGGATTAGATGATTTGTAACTGATTCTCAGATAGAAAGTTTCACTTTTCACATGTTTAATTCATTCTTGCCCCAAACCTATTTTTTCACCTGTATATGGGCTCACATTATTTTAGAAAATTAGCAGACTTGACTCCAAATCCATTTTGGAAAGAGGTCCTTTTCGCTTGGTCAGACTTGGTCGAACTTCTTATTGACGACATTGCAAGTCAACCTCTCTGGAATAACCCCCAAATTAAAATGAATGACAAAGTGGTATGTTTTGGGGCTTGAAATTTACGAGGAATACGTTTTGTGAACGACATCCTAAACATAGATGGTTCTTTTTTTCATCTTTTGAGTTTCAGCGGAGATTTGACATACAAACAAATTTCCTCCAGTACTATGGTCTTTGTAATGCAATTCCGTCAGGTTTTAAAATGAGTACACATGTAGCTCCTAGTAAGGCCTTAGAACCTATCATTCTCGAAGCCGTGCACCTTGTGTTGAAAACAAATGCTGGTTGTTCACATATTTATCAGTCTTTTCTAAAATCAAAGAAAAAGAATGTAAAGCTCTTACAAAGTGGAAAAGTTTTTAAGATTTTCAAGATGTACTTTGGGGTTCGTACTGTCAAATTCCATTTCAGTCAACAATAGATATCAACATGAGGTGGTTTCAAATCAAGATTTTTAATAGAATATTATATATGAAGGACAGTCTGTTAAGATTTGGTGAGATGGCTGACAAGAAGTGTACTTTTTGTAGTAGCAATGATGAAACTATCATACATGTTTTGTTGCTTTTGTAACTATTCTAATGAAGTATGGTCGAAGTTAGAGTTCTGGATATTTCGTAATACGGGGGAAAGGATCAAACTTACAAATCAAAATAGATTGGTTGGATTTTGCGGTAGCAATAATAATGCACTCAACTGTGTTTTGATGGTTGTAAGATAAGAAATATTTTCAGCTAAATTACGAAATCAACGACCATCAATTGATAACATTTTATCAGCTTTAAAACGTTATTATGAAATGGAAAAAAATATATACCAAACAAATCTCAGAGAGAATAAATTGAAACAAAAATGGTTTCACTTTAAAAAATATTTTGAGAGT
Organism: Strongylocentrotus purpuratus; assembly: GCF_000002235.5. Classification (NCBI taxonomy): domain Eukaryota; kingdom Metazoa; phylum Echinodermata; class Echinoidea; order Camarodonta; family Strongylocentrotidae; genus Strongylocentrotus; species Strongylocentrotus purpuratus. The sequence goes on from NW_022145595.1 coordinate 21,928,090, forward strand.
GTTGAAAATGTACTAACACAAACATGATCATGTATTTTATGTTTGGAATTAAAAAAAAAAAAAAAATTTAAAGTACTAATTTTTTCATGAATGTTTGTTTTTATCTGCCACAAAGTTTTCTGCCGTCATGATTATTTTCTGTGTTAAGCCATTACACAACATGGGCAGTCTGAATCTATGGTGATAAAACTACAAGCTTGTATTCACCACGTTAATGGAATCTCGACAATCCCAATCTGTCTTGTTTTGTACTTTGTATGGACCCACAATATAAATTCGCACCTCATTACGTAATATCTCCAGCTTTCACGAAATCTACCCAAACTCAAAAGTAATGATCAGTTATTAAAAACAATGTTGATTTTTGTGAGGGGTTGAAATCCGTTAACCAAGGGTAAAACAATAATATGTTAAAATGTATTTTCACGTAATCAGCTATAATAAATTGTAATTATTGTTATTATTATCAATATTATTATTATTAGTAGTAGTAGTTTAAGTAGTAGTAGAAGTAGTATTAGGAGTAGTAGGTAGTAGTAGTAGTAGCAGCAGTAGTAGTAATAATAATGTTAATATAGTTATCTATTTAATTTGTTTCTTTATTATCAATAATCTTAGAGTCATGACACTATAATTATTTTTAAAAAACTATATTCTATATTATTAACATAAATTATCACATAGATGATACCAGAAAGACTGAAGGAGTCTCCGAATGATACTCACGCGGATAATAATGATGTTGATGATGATACGGTTGCTAGGAGAAGCAAGAGAATCGCATTCCTAGATCTTCTTCTTAAGATGCGCCGAGAAGATGCATGTAGTAAATCTTGCATGTTCAAGAAATTAAAGTCACTTGGTCCATTTTCACATCCCAAACACCATTTTGAAAATCTTCGATTTTGGACTAACGCTTTTCAAAATGCATAGAAATATGCCCAAGAGAAAGGTACTTCTATGCATTTTGAGAAGTGCTGGACAAATATCCTAAAACTTACATCCTTCGTGGAAATCAGCAACCGTACTGGCGTTGCATAAATTATAATCAAAGGGAAATGTGTACACCCACAACAAAAAGTGAGTCATTTGACACATTTAAGCATAATTTTCGTGAGTCAGGTGTAAATTGACTCATTAGTAACAACCAATGAGTCTCTATTGACTCATTTATATTTCACCAGTGTGTCAATCATGAGCTGACGCATTTGCAAAATGCTTCGACTGACTCACATGGTCGTAAAAAATGAGTCAAGATCGACATAAGAGCATTTTAGAAGAAAAAAGTGAGTCAACTTGAAAGTGAGGCTGTATGCATGCGCGCGCATGCTTTCGTGACGTCATCCAAAATGCGCATTCTCGAGCCATATTTGAATTCCCGATCGACGACGCGACGTCGCCATCTTATATCTTGGATTCAGAAGAGTTTTGACTGCAGCTAGTGAAAAATTGGTACGCATAATTATTCATATGGTTTTAAACGATGATTTTTATGACTGGATTCGTGGGCTGAATCTTCTGATTATTATACAAATGATGCATGCGTTCATTTTACGATATCCGCACTCGAGTTGATGAGGCTGTGTGTAACTTAACTATCACTATGAACATGACTGACAATGAAAGCGGACAAAATATACAGTTCCTCAGGTAGACAAAGGAACATCCCTTACTGCTATTATGTAAAAATGTGTAGAACAGGTGTCACATGCATATTCACCTTTTTACATAATAGCTGTGAAGGGATGTTCCTTTGTCTACCTGAGGAACTGTATATTTTGTCCGCTCTCATTGTCAGTCATGTTCATAGTGTATAGATTCTACTGTATCGCACGAAGCCGTGTCGAATGAAAACATGCATGATCTTGCATCATTGTTTTATACAACGAAACTCCTAGATCCTTGTTATTTGATGTAAAACGAATTAATTCCAGATTGTTTCGTGACAGAATGGGTGACAAATAAATCTCAAGTTAAGGCTTAATTTAGTGCGTACAAAGTAGATTTTTCAGATTCGGGTAGCGGGACCACCGATTACATCGCTAAAATGTGATATTTTAGGATATATTTTCCATTGCAAATGTGGACAGTGACTCTGGCATGGTATGGTATCACTATGAATATGACAGACAAAGAAAGCGGACAAAATATACAGTTCTTCAGGTAGACAAAGAAACATCCCTTCATTGCTATTATGTAAAAATGTGTAGAACAGGTGAATATGCATGTGACACCTGTTCTACACAGTTTTACATAATAGCAGTGAAGGGATGTTCCTTTGTCTACCTGAAGAACTGTATATTTTGTCCGCTTTCTTTGTCTGTCATGTTCATAGTGTATGTGTGTGATAGGCCTAGGGAGTAGGGGGGTCTATGTCATGATGCACCCACAACAAAAAGTGAGTCACCCTTACTCAAATTGATGAGTCACTGGTTTGTCCGTACAGCGAAACACTTGAAGGATCATGTGAGTCACTATGACTCGATACAAATGAGTCTCTAATACCCCATTCACAGTGGCCTCAAACACCGCGACAGCAGCGGGACTGTCCCGCTGCTGTCGCGGTGTTGTCTTCAGTGTGAAGGCTCGGACCCGTTATAAACTATCGCGGGATAACACCGCCTCGCGATAACGCCGCGACAAACTATCGCTAGGTTCGCCTAGCTACAGCAGCGGGACAGTCCCGCTGCTGTCGCGGTGTTTACTCAGTGTGAAGGCTCTCCGCTATAACACCGCGACAAACACGCGTGATTTGTTTACTTACCTATCACTGACCTCTTTTCTCCAGCAATGGGGAACATAAAGTGAAATAGAAATAAAGTAACCAGTGGATTCAAATTGATTTTATTATTATGTAGATATTATAATTATCCAAATAAAAATATTTCACACTTCAAAAAATTAAAATATTCTGACTGGAAGCAATAAAAATGCTAGTTTTTTAAAAAGTAATATGATCGAGGATACAAAAAGCAACTTGACATGTTTACCGTTTGCAAGCATACACGTGTTTGTTACGGAGGTAATAAAAATCACCCGCTGCAGCGTGAATGGGTACATGATATTTATCCCGCTGCTGCAGCGGGATAACTTTTCTACTGTGAATGCATTTGTAGCGGTGTTATGGCGGTGTCGCCGCTCCGCTACAACGCCGCTACAAATTTCAAAACCACTGTGAATGGGGTATTAGATAAATAAGACTCATTTGTATCGAGTCATAGTGACTCACATGATCCTTCAAGTGTTTCGCTGTACGGACAAACCAGTGACTCATCAATTTGAGTAAGGGTGACTCACTTTTTGTTGTGGGTGTATAAATGAGGAAAATAACGTACTTTAGTATTTAAACGAATATAGGTTCATGCATGGGATCTTATGGGCACGTAGCCATCTCTCAATGTGTCAGATCGTCTTTTGCTATTGAATCCTGATTGTCCACGGGGGTAGTTTTCCTCGGGGGTAATTCCCCGGGGGTTAATTTTCCCCCTTTATATATTTTTTTCTTCTCTCCATTTTACTTTTCTTGTCTTATAGATAGTTGAAGTGTTTGTATTTTGCTTATTTTACTCAATTTATTTGTTGTATGCTTATAATATGTTATATTTCTTCTTGTATTGTTTTTCATTCTTTAATGGGCGATCCAACTTCACAGGTTTTCGCAACCTTCATGGAAAGCCCCGCATATAACCTTTGTAAACATAGTTAAAATTTACTGTTACTTTGTATATTTTGATTTTTATATTGCGAAATAAAATTGAATTGAATTGAATTGAAGTCTACACAAATTGTTCCAATGTAATTACCTTTATCGATAGAGTAAAAACAATCATCTGTGACTGCGGCTAGTGCTGTCACGGTGGAGTGTTTTGGACGAAAACCTGACTGATTTTGGGAGAGCAAGAATGACACTTTAAATAATCAAGCAATTGTCGCTGAACGACTCTTTCCATAACTTTAGAGGCGCAAGGCAACAGTGAGATCGGCCTATATTTATTGAAATCAAGTTTATCTCCTTTTTTGTGTATCGGTATTACTTTTGTGACTTTCCATTTGTCAGGCACAACCCCTTCCGATAAAGATTTGTTGATTAAAAAGGTAAAAGATTCAATCATTTCAGATATTGACTCTTTAAGAATATACATAGAAATTTCGTCTAACCCGACGGACTTTTTTGTTTTCATTGACATTACTTGGTTCAAGACATTTTCTGTCAGAAACCTTTTCACCATGGGAATAAAGCCGGTTATTAGCCCTTATTTTATTTGTGCATACATTTGTCGCTATATCTGCAAAGTGGTTATTAAACTCATTCGCTATTACACTTGAATTTTCTTTCGGAAAAGTGCTGTTAGAAGAATTACAATTACCCATTAAACTTTTGAGTGTTGTCCAAGATTCATTTCTATTGGTGACTTCAGATAGTTTATCATATATGTATTTACGTTTGGATTTTCTTATCTCGGTGATAACTTTATTTTTCATGCGTTTATAGAGTTTCCATAAGTCATCACTGTTTCTCTTTATGGCTTTCAGTTTTGCTTTATCTCTCTGTTTCATTAAAGTAAGTATTTCACTGTTCATCCATGGGGAGGCTTTTTTCTCACTCGTCTTGTCTTTAATGGCATATGCTTCTCACAGCAACTTTTCCCATTCACTAACTGCATCATTTATATCACTAAACTCTTTTACTTTCTTCCAGTTTTGATTACGCAAATCAGACCTGAAAGCTTCTTAATCTACATTTCTCGACTTTCTGAACGATACAAATGTTTCACTTTGGGAAGTATGTTTACATTTCCACACCAAGTAACTGATATAATGGTCACTCATACCATTTTGAATAACATCAAACGATTTCACCTTATCGGGATAATCCGTTAACATATGGTCAACAAGTGTGCAGGATCTATCGGTTACTCTTGTATACAATGTATCATTTACATGTTTCAAACAATATATATCATTTATTTGATTATAGACTTTCGTATTTCCTTCAAAAGGTTTTTTCGTGATATCACAGTTAATGTCACCCATAATAATGAGTTGCCCATTGAGACCTTTTGCAAAAACCAAAAAGTCCTCGTGGTGATTAAAAACCTCGACTTTTGAATTTGGTGGTGTATACCAGTTTAAAAAAATAATTGGTTTCGTGTTCTTCAAACAAACTTTTATGCACAATGCTTCTAAATGTTCAAGAGAATCATGACTAACTAAGTTGATATGAATAGACTCATGGACGTAAATGGCCACTCCACCCCCATTTCTATTCCTATCTTTTCGAAGTAATGAGTAATGGGGTATGTACATTTCACTGTCTGCAATAGAGCTGTCTAACCTAGTCTCATTCAGAGCAAGAATTTGTATATCATTTTCAAACATGATTTGCTTGATTTGTTCATGATATTTCAAAAGACTTACAATATTCAGGTGGACAAATTTAATCCCTTTACTAGAAAGTTGATCATATTTTAAAGATATGTTCTCACCAGATTTACATGAGGAATCTATGTTATTAGAATCGACGACGTCGGACTCTGAATTATTCACAATATAATTTGGAAGATGGTTTAAAAGACATCTTGAACACTCCCAATGTACAAAATGCTCATTAGGGTCATCGTAACTCTTTACAGAGATTTCTGAACATGATATGTGTACCAAGTTTCGGCAAGAAGTACAGATAAGTGCTTTCTGATTTGCTTTAACACATTTTCTACAGTGAACGCATGGAAATTGTTGTACCATTTCAACAACAACAAAAACGAAAAAAAAAAAGAAAGTTAAAAAAAAAAGTCAAAAAAATACACTAAAATACTAATAGTCTATATTTCTTGTCTTGTATATAGTTTATGATTATTCTTTTCTATTTCTTTGTTATGTATGTCATGGGTAGTTGAAGCATATAGTGCAATAATAGGCGAATCACATGCAGATTGCATTATCGATTGAAAAGCTCGTTTTCCTAAAACGATATTTACACCTGAGATTATCTATGCGCTGTGTGCTGGAGCCTCGGAATACAACTTAGGTCTATGTTAATATTATATTTCTAAATTAATGGCGTTTCGATGAGATTGTCTAGGTACAATGAAGGTCATATAATTTAGAGTTAGTGTTTTACGAATCACCATATTAGGTATTGATATGATAGTAGTAAGGTAGTCTTATGAGACAGGGAGAATTAATTAGCACCTAATTAGCAACTAATTAGTGACTTCCTTCCGCCACTTCCGTCTTTAATTAGTGAATCATGCATGAGCCATTTATAGCTAATTAGCATTAATTAAAAGAACAATAGACAAATTAAGAGTTCCTTCCCCAATTTCCATCTTGAATTAGCATTTTTTCCTCTTTGATTGTCAGAAGAGCGGGAGTTTTCAGGCGCTGCGAATGGATGATTTCAATTAATCGTCTTGCTTGTGATTGGTGAAAGAAGACCCATGCTTGGGGGTGATTGGGCAACTCATTAAAGGAGTGCGTTGTGATTGGTCGTGGGGTGTGATGCATAGAGACGTGTAGTGAAGATACTGAATATCTACCAGGGTGGTGTTGAGATAAGGTATCACATTCAGCACTGAGCTACAAACCGTTCTGTGAAAGCATGGACCCTATGGTGAAAGCATCTCTATAGCATATACCACACGTAGGTCTACCTCTTCATAAATTATATAACCATGATTGCCACTCGCTCACCGAGAACAACGCCACCAATGTATTACATCGGGCCAGTTTTTCAATGTCTCCGGTGGAGCAGAAGAAGCTCAAACCAGCAGCCCCTCCTGAACTCTTGGCAATGAGGGTAAGTGTCCATAGTCGAGTACTATACTGATTTATTTTACAAATTCAATGTATCATGTTATGCTATGTAATATATTACATTATGTGTTATTAATTTTGTTTGTAAACTTTTGTAATTCGGTTAAACGCCGCGATGAAAGTTTTATTTGAAATAAACCATGTTGAATTAAATTTAATTGAATTATATTCTATGTATACTCTTTAATTTTAGTGTTAATACTATACCTTACTGTCTTTGAAAATAAGAGTATCTTTGCATTAATAGATGCATTGTAAGTGAACTGCGTGAGAGAAGTGAAGCATGCGTATGCATTCCAACAAACGCGATTTAAAACAATTATATTCAAGGTGTTGTTTTCTTTTCTTTTTTTGTTTTTTGTTGTATCATAGGCACAAGGTGACAGAAAAGGCGAAAGTTGGTTTACGGTTAAGGAAGAGGCGGGGTGTCATTTTAGTCAGGAGATAATTAACGTGGATAAATGTAAATTTGAAGCAGGTTCGAAACCATTTCATTTGGGTGGGAAGCGTTTTGCTGTAGTCAAGAAATTCAGGGGAGTCCCATACGTGAACATCCGAGAATACTACAACATGAAAGGTACTAACAGGATGCTCCCGGGGAAGAAGGGTATCAATTTAACGGGAGAAAATTGGTGGAAATTGGTCGAGGCCAAATTTGAAATCAGCGATGCTGTCAGAGATTTGAGTAACGTGAAGAAGTAGTTTTACAACTTGATGTTTTTGTTTGGGGGTTTTGGTTTTTTGATAATAAAACATATAAACAAAAATGAAGAATAAAAAAAGAAAAAGAAAAGTAGATAGTTCAAAAAGACCTGACTGACGCTCCTCCCTTTTTCCGCGACCAGGGTACAATCGCCGAAAATGAATCAAAAACTTTCAAGATCCTTGCCCCATTGCACCACTCACACCAGAAGTCGCGATTATCGGATATTCTCCATCGAGATAGCCCCAGTTGTCAGCCGACTGCGGAGGCAGAATGCAGTCATAGAAGGAGCGACTACCCCAAGGGGAACAAGCAGACCTCCATCTCCATCAACCTCCTTGGGTCAGATGGAAGTAGACGTAAATAAAAAGGTCCTTAGAAGTCTCCAGAAACTTAGCAGAAAGCGAGGAGATGGAGATGGCTGCGGAGGAGGAGGCGGAAGAGAAGGACAACAGACTAGACACAGATGTTAGTATGCAGAAGACGGTGACGATGGAGGCGAAAGACGACATTCATTTTCCTGTAGCACCTGTTCTAGGTATTTTCGGGTCTTATAAACAAGGCGGTGCATCAGTCGTGCACAGGATGTAGACTCAACTACCCTAGCCAGAAAGACCATATGAGGACTGTTTGTGGTTAGAGTGGCCAGACAAGATAGACAAGTATTTCGATGAGGCCATCACTAAGCTCACCTAGGAACGATACTTTTGCATCGTTAAATTGGTTTACATCGTGATCATGAATAAAATGTTTGAGGAGGAGTGGGAGGCTTGCGTGGAAGAAGCCACACATTTTTTTCTTCACAACGAACTGAAAAAAAAGTACGTTTTGTCAATCACCATGAGCAAACTAAAGGACCTTTAACGACGGAATAGCTTTAACCGGAAATTTTAAAAAGCGGATTTCGTTTACCCTTTTGAAGTATGTATCCACGTTGTTTGTTTGTTTGTTTTTTAAACAAAAATTCTTTATAATGTATAGTTTAAATAAAAGTAGCAATGACATTTGCGAATGAAAAAATAGAACATTACTTTTTTTGCATTCTCATATTTTCGTGCAAATAGTTTTCCCGCTTGCAACCAGAATGAAGTGTATGCTTAATGTCATTAGTAATGTGCACGTGGACGTGACGATTGGGTATTGGAAGAATACGTGGGAAAGATATACTCTAATCCGAAGCATGAAACTGGTTTTAGCGGTGGTGAGAAACTATTTCGATTTGTCAAGAAAGATGGTGTGATTGAGTTGTCGAGAAAACAAATAAAGCAATGACTGGAAGGTGATGTTACCTCGGTGTTACCTTTACTATTCATATAGTCCGTTGTGAGACGGAAATTTACGAGAAGTAGAGTCATAGCGTATGGGATGGTTGATGCATAGCAGATGGACTTGGCGGAATTTGCCATTTGAAATGACATATGTAAAGGTAGCAATAGGAAAACGATTAGACGTTATAATTTCGACAAGACACTGTGATTCGTGTCTTCGCGTAATATCTCTTTCAATTATGCGATTATTTTACCTACTTGAGACTATGATCAGCAGTCTGATTTTTTTTTTAATAAGCAGTTGACACAAATTAGTTCTCTCTTTTATTAGAAATGTAAACAAATAATGATCAACCTTTCTGCACTTTTTTTTTATGCTATGGCGTCATTGGTTTTCTTAAGACACGTAGATGTATTTGTCTCTTGAAATGTCTAATCAGTGTAGACACGAAGCGCGTCTTGATACCAAAAAGAAAGAAAAAAAAAGCGATAACAATTACCAATTGAGAACAAATTACAGGTTATAACAGGTTTTGAAATCGCTAACTGCAAATGATTTTTTCAATATTTTTTTTAACAGAAACATCAATAATGTGTACGACAAAACGACAGAGTAATTTTAAGTTTATAGACGTTATGATATTCGTATGACACACTTATATTTAATTACGTCTTGCTTTACGTTCTGCCTTATAAAGAAATTTCAAACTATGGAAACTTGTGAACCCACAGTTGATTGATTTATTATTAAATTGTTGACCACTATCTTTTGGACAAAACAAAATCAATTTCACAAACCAATCATTTTTTGTTTCCATTTTGAAGTCTTACATGTAATGCAAACAAGTGTTAACGCCTGTTCGCTTTTTTAATTTGTTTAAAAAAAAAAATTGTTTTAACTTTCTGTCAAGACGTTATTTCTTTTTCTTTAAAAAAGTGTTATGACTTTTTCTATATAAGATTGTTTTGCACGAGTCGATCATTCTCCCCCTCCCCCCTTAGAAGACTTGATGTATAAAAAAAAAAGCATTAGCGCCTGACTTGATGTACAAAGAGCATTAGCGCCTTTACACCTTCTTATTTTTTTTCTTTAAACAAAAAACTTTTTTATCATTACTTTTTTTTTTCTTTTTTCTTTTAAAAGTTTCATAATATTATTCTTATTTTTTTTTTGTAGATCATTTTGCACGAACCGATCATTTTTTTGTCCACTTTGAAGACTTGATTCTTTAAAGACGTAATTTCTTTTTCTTTAAAAAAGGTGTATAACATTTTCTTTATTAGATAATTTTGCACGAACCGATCTTTTTTGTTTCCACTTTGAAGACTTAATGCAAAAAAAAAAAAAGTGTTAACGCCTGTACGCTTTTTTTCTTAATTTGTATTAACATTTTTTTTTGTGTGTGTGTGTGTTAACTTTCTATCAAGATGATATTTCTTTATCTTTAAAAAAGTTTTATAACTTTTTCTTTACTGATAAGTTTGCACGAACCGATCTTTTTTTTTCCACTTTGAAGACTTGATGCAAAAAAGTCTTAACGCCTGTACGCTTTTTTAATTTGTTTTAACATTTGTTTTTTGTTTTTTGTTTAAATTTCTGTCAAGATGCTATTTCTTTATCTTTAACAAAGTTTTAAAACTTTTTCTTTAAAAGATAATTTTGCACGAACCGATCTTTTTTTTTCCACTTTGAAGACTTCATGCAAAAAGGTGTTAACGCCTGTACGCTTTTTTTTTACTTTGTTTTAACATTTCATTTTTTGTGGTTGGTCATTTTGCACGAACCGATCATTTTTTGTTTCCACTTTGATTCTCTCAAGACGTTATTTCTTTTTCTTTAAAATAAGTTTTATACCTTTTCTTTTTTCTTTTTTTTAAAGATCATTTTTGCACGAACCGATCTTTTGTTTTCCTTCCACTTTGAAGACTAGATGCAAAAAAAAAGAAAAAAGAAAGTGTTAACGCCTGTACGCTTTTTTAAAAATTTGTTTTAAATTGTTTTGATTTAACTTTCTGTCAAGACGTTATTTCTTTTTCTTTATAAGATTAATTTGCAAAACTCAATCATTCCCCCCCACCCCTTTGAAGACTTGATGTACAAAAAAGCATCAACGTCTGTACACTTTCTTTATTTTTATTTATTTATTTATTTTTTTAACTTTCTGTCATTACGTTATTCCTTTCTTTAACATTTTGTATAATTTGTTGGATCATTTTGTACGAATCGATATGTTTAACCCCATTTAAAGACTTGATGCAAAAAAAGTATTAATACCTGTACATTTTCTTACTTTATTTTTATTTTTTTTTACTTTACGTCAAGGGCGTTATTCCTTGTTTCTATACAGACTCGACATGATTTTTTCTCTCGTAATAATGTACAAGTTCCGACAAGATTGAGAACAACTTTTATATGGTTGCATGTTTAAGAAACGAATTGTATATACATTTTTTTTTAATATTTTTTTTAATGCACAGGACGGCCCTTTCAATATCGAATAATGATCTTCCAAGGGGGCCCTGTCTTTATAGTTCAAATGCATTTATAATAAAAAAAACATATCATATAAATTATAATACAATAGAAACAAGAATAAAGTACAAAAATATTCAAAACTAAGATTGAGAACAATGACACAGCATAACTCCCAAAAACAGGTTTACAAAATATGACAATACTGTCATACAATATATATGAATCAAAAGACAGAAATCGTTTCTCAGAGGGCATTTACAATACTTATCTGTTCATATTACATCTTCAATGATGATAAAGATAATTTACTTGTACGTAAATCAGGCGATAGGGTACTCCACATGAGTGAACCTTAGTAGTGAAGGGATCTTGTAAAACAATCAGTTGTAGGTCTTGTGATTAAGAGTAGGGAATGTTCCGCATGTCTCGTATAAATGAACACTGGTACAAAATTCTCGGAATAATAATTGTTTTCAGCTCCAAAGGTATACATTTTGTTGTGTGTGGATTGTATGCATATTATATACAAAATGTGGTACTCCATTCTTCGACAAACCGATTGCCAAGAATTTTCAGATAACATAAAAAAAAACCTGAGGCGTAGAAATCTGCGTTAAATACAAGTCTTGCACAGTTGGGGTTTGAAATGTTTGAACTCTTGTTATGTTACATATTGCACCCGGCACCTCGCCACAGTATTTTCACAGTAGTCAATGTACGATTTAAAAAAGAAAAAAGAAGAACATTATTATAGGTCATTAATAAAACACGTTTGGGACAAGAGATATCGATTGTGTCTGATAAAACCAATAGTTATTGGCAATGCAGTACATGATCTATAAATGCGACATTTCCAAAGTAGGGAAGACTTAATGATCAATACAAGTCCTGATTTATTCCCACTCTGAGTCAAATGAAGAAGTCAACAAATTTGTATTTTGTAAGTGTGATTGACCATGGTCTTTATTGAGAGTTGATTACCATAATTAACTCGTTTCAATCAAACTGGTCAGCAAAGGAATTATAGTGAAAACATAACAAACAACAATGAATGCAAATCATTACTTCGAGCATTATAATATGTCGAGAGCGATCTGTAAGGAACCAATAGGGGGCCCGGTCGGGCGACAAAGTAATATCTCTTGACTAGCCGTAACAATTCTTCCATTCGCCTGGCCATGCGAACGGGCTTCCCCCATCTCTTGCTGGCTTTTTGCACAGACAAGAGGCATGGGTGAGCGAAGATGACTTCCAGCCGGACACCCTGAGCGTTACACACGGCATAAGCCAGGCAATCTCAGCTTCAACGGACAGGAACCCGCTCATCCCCCCTATACCCCAACCAAAAACGTGGTGAGCACAAACGACTTCCCTGGGCAATACTAATTGTATTCCCAGCTTACGGACAAGTCAGGCTCGTAAAATTGTATAAATACGGCAATAAAACAATCCTCTAATAACATCAAATTTTGTCTCCCCTTCCTAACAGACCGCTTGCTCTAGATTTACATTACCACAACAATATATGTCTTGTATAAGCGATTATAGGCGTCCAAATTCGCAAGAATGCCGCGAAATGGACGAATCAAATACAGATGAAGTAAATAACATGATGTTCTCCCAAAAAGTCTTTTGGGAGAACATGAAGGCAGGAGTTTGATGACATTTTCTACTACACTCAAATGCGGGTGAAAACCAATCTCTCGAAAAACAGACTCTTTTGGTCAGAAAGGCGATTAATAGAAAACAAAGGTAAGTACGCCAATTGTATTTTCTGACCGTATGGAAATTTCGAGTTCTGGAAAATAAGATTGGGGAAAGCCCCGCAAGGCCCGTTCTATGTTATCTGAACGCGACCAGGCGTAGCCCTTGCGAGAGTAGATTGTCATCAAACTATGCCACTAAACACTGTAAAGATAATTGTCCGAAATTTGCCCCATCGGGCTTCGAATTGAATAAACAAAATATAACATGCCATCGCCCAGCTGGTCTGTCTTGGAGAAACGGACCGTTATCAATAGCCTGCGATTAGGGGATTCCCCCGAAACAATTACGTCACCGCTCGCGAGCGGGATTACCCCATTCTTGGCTGTAAATTCCCCCACACGCAAAAAGCCAAAAAACGCTACTAAAAACGCCGCAGTAAACAATTTGCAGTCGTAAGAATTCGAACAAGCGGAAGGCAGCGCAGATATCAGACTCCGCAATATGGTCAATGTAATAGGGCATCTAACATCTTTTCTTGAATGCCTCCGCCTACACCCGTCAATTAAACGTCTTATTGGAAACAATTGTGTGACGTCTTCCTTCCCGTTGCTGCGCAAGTAAAAAGACAAACCCGAAACATAGGCCGCTATCGTGCTAGCGGCAAATTTGTGCCAAGACATGTAAGATATAAACAACGCGATTTGCTCAATATTGGGCTCTTGCAAAGTGTCAAACTGATAATCACCCCTAAAAATCTGGAAGGTAGACCATGCCAAGGCATAGGTTCGCATGGTATTCTGAGCCCTAGATGAACCTAGTAAGACACGTCGCTCATTAAGAAGCTGCTCCACAGATGGGGAGGAAGGGGGGTACCGGCGAGCTCGGCGTCCGGGGCAAGGCGTCGAAACCTCTCCATCTGAAAACGAGATAAAGAGTCAGCAATTTCGTTATCGACGCCAGGCACATACTTTGCCTTAAAGTGGATGTTCCACCTTAAGCACAAAAGCACTAAGCGACGGATAAGCCCCATGATATGAGAACATGTAGACGATTGCTTATTAATGACTGCCACTACGGCCTGATTATCCGACCAGAAAACCACCTTCCTTCCTGAAATTCTCTTCCCCCACATGGCTACCCCTACGACAATTGGAAACAATTCTAAAAACCCAATTGAATAATGGGCATCAAGTACCTCCTCGGGCCAACGTGCCTGGGCCCACCGTGACTCAAAATATATGCCAAAGCCGATGCTTCCTGCTGCATCCGTGTAAAATTGAAAGAAATCATTCCGCCTCCATACGCTGTCCCCGAAGCAAACTGTCCCATTGAAATGCAGTAAAAACTCCCTCCATGCCAAGAGGTCAGCCTTGGCACCTTTTGAAATCCGAATTCTATGGTGGGCCTTGTGCACACCTCTCGTCAAGTCGATTAATCTGCGGAGAAATGCCCTACCAGGACCTATAGCCTTACAGACAAAATTCAGACTGCCCGTAAGAGATTGCAATTGCCTCAATGTCAACTTTGACTTGGACGCGAAATCATCCAGCATGCTTAGCAAGACCCTCAGTTTCTCCTTCGGCACCCGGACCTGCAATTCGGTGGAGTCGATCTCCAATCCCAAGTAGGTAATAACCTGCACTGGGCCCTCCGTCTTCTCGTCAGCAATAGGGATGCCAAATCGATCACACATCGCCCTAAAGCACCGCATCAGGTGGGCACATTCGTCAGCCGCCCTGCCCACGAAAAAGAAATCGTCGAGATAATGAAGGACGCCCTGTGATGACGCAATGCGTCGACAGCAGGCCTGTAAGAAGGAACTAAACCTCTCAAAAACTGCACAGGAAACCGAACAACCCATCGGCATACACCGGTCGAAGTAGAACTGACCATCGAAACACATACCAAGGAGGTCAAAATCAGCTGGATTCACAGGCAACAATCGAAATGCTGATTTGATATCTGATTTCCCCATGAAGGCATTACGGCCGAGCGCGACCACTAACTTGACCGCCTCGTCAAAGTCCGAATATCTGACAGTGCACTCCTCCCGATCTATGCAATCATTGACTGACGAGCCTTTAGGCGAAGATAAATGATGGATGAGCCGATATTCACCCTCTATGCGCTTTGGCACTAAACCTATAGGGGAGCAACGAAAATTATCGAAGGGGGGTGCAGAAAACGGGCCTACAATTCTCCCTAGCTGTACTTCTTTTTCGATTTTTCTCCGAACAATCTGGGGGTATTCATAAGCTGATTTCAAATTCCTAGCAGACATGGGCACGCGCTACCTAGAGAACCCAAGCGAAAACCCATTCTTAAAACCCTCAATCAACTTTTCTCCTTCTGTATGCTTATCATAGGTGCGAAGGAAAGGCAACATGCGAACTAACTTAATTGGAGTCGGCGCTAAAACTCTACTTGCTGGCGGACGTTTGCCCTTTATTGCAGGCAAACTCCCCATGGGAGGCAGCTTCGCATTTAATGCATTTATGCAAGTATTGGCAGCTTTTCCCTTTAACACATTTTCCGGCTGCATTAAAGGCAAAGCAGAAGCCTGGCCTAGATTGACGGCGGCTAGGGGCCGAACCCGCTCCTCGGCGCTGACCCGAGCTCCATCCACCCCGAAAGGCTGGCTGCCGCTGTCGCTGTTGACCTCCTTGGGGGAGCCAGGCAGGGCCGGAGAACGGGCCAGCCCCGTAACCGCGAAAGGGCTGCGCCGTTGCCACTAGCAACCAGAGCTCCGTGTCGACTGATCCCCACGACGCTTCAGGCCGAGTGGCTTGGCGCAACCGAAACTGAATATCGTACTCGCGCCAATTGTAGTTGGACGCCGCAGCCGTCCTCACTATATTCATGTATTTAAGCAGCTCTCGCGACCGCGAACCATGCCTCTCTGTGTAAATTGACACAAAGGTCAACATCGCGCTCGTCCACTGCTCAATCGAGCGGATTAAAATTGGTCGAGATTGAGGGCGGAGGTGAAACCCCCCGTTTGACTGATCAAAGGCAAGTGTAAGATCGTTTGACGTGTGGTACCCTTCTTTGAGCATATGCCCCAGCTCGATAAATTCCCCCTTCCAAATTCGCTCGCGCAAAGCTTGGGGGACGGTGGAGCCTAGCTCCTCACTAATGCCTTGCCGCATGTATGGCAGGCCTGGCTGGGGGAGATGGGAAGTGGTATTTAAAACAGGAGGGGAAGAAGCCTCCGTTGGAGGGGCGGTAAACGGTTCAATCGCGCCCATTTCCACCCGACCTTTTAATTGCGCGTTTTCTAAACACAGCGGCCACGACTCACCGGGTAGAATTCTGCCTTCCCCGTCGGTACGGACCCCAGGTAGACAGCCTCTGCTCGCACTCCCATCGCCGACACCCATCACCGTAATAGGGGTTGGCCTGATTAAGCCGGCCGTTGACGCTGAAACCCCCTCGTCGTGCTCTTCGAATGCCCCTGCGACCTCAATAGGCTTCGACTTAGTGGATCCGCGTGGTCGTCCTCTCCTGCGGCCCCTTGCTGCACCGGATAGCTGAGGAGCATCAACCTGTGCCACTTCGGCGCCCTGCCTCACACGGCTTGCTGGCCTCTGCCTGGATTTGGGCATGGTTGGTGACGCGTCGACTTCCACGAGATGCACAAAAGTTATAACACACCAGCAAAATACGCCCAATGGAAATTACGAAGCAAAATAATAAGTAAAAATATGTCCCACTTCGTTGTGATAAACTGATAAACTCCGTGTATGTGTCACACCGGGCGAAGATGGTGAAGTTCTCTAAAAAAGTTGTTCAAATATCTCTAAAAAGTTTGTTCACGAATCTGACCATCTCTCATGAAGACCATAGAAAGAATGAAGCGAGCCGAGAGCACGCGGAGTATGGCGCGAACCTTTCTGGTTTTATTGCTGACGCCAATAAAGTCTTTCACGACCCCCCCTCCCTTGACCACGCGGCGTGTGGTCTACGGCTCGGTTCGCACTTCTTCGTTCAGATTGGGAATAACCTGTTTTAGCTAATTTCGAAAAGTTCGCTAAAATGTATTATATTCGTGTTTCACTTGTTCGAGAAATGATGATATTACTTCTTCAAAGGCTGTAAAATCAGATCAATGCAGATTGTTACTAGTATTCGATATTCTAGTAAGTAGTAACTGTTGGGTCGTCAACCATTTTATTTAGTTACAGGTAGGCGCACGTATTTTTTTGCTTCTGCAGTTTAGATGACAAGGGGGTGGGGGTATCAATGATGATGATTATTACAAGTGGAATCTCGAAGGGTAATAACATTTGAAGTAGATTGTAAAGTTTTTTTTTCTCCTTTAAATTGGAGTTCTGCTTTAGAATAGAAGTCAGTGGAAGAACTAGGTGTTCGATAAACAATAGCAATTAAACGAAATTGTGGATATTTAAATCTTCCTTCAAACCTTAACATTTCAAGGTTCTCATGTTTTAAATCATGTTTGCAGTTGTAAATCAAATTCTAATTTCTAGTTAATATAACAAGCAACAACACTACCTGATGTATTGTTATCTTTTCTTACAAGATTGTTACTACTTAAATCAAGCTCAGAATCAAGGCTTCTTGCAAGTCAAGTTTATCAAAAGGATTGTTAAACAAATAGTTTATGTGGTTAAATTCCCATCTAGTGCTATGTATATGTAAGTGAGCTATTGTAAAAAACCTTTCTATCAAAATCCAGATTTCCCGGCGAAACATTTTATTTTAATTTGTTTAGTTTATCATTATCATAAAACTACAAGAATATCTCCAGCATCATGTGAGTTAAAAGGCATATATTCCTTCACCATTAACCATACACTACTATCATCACGATCCGCGACATGAAGGTAGCCATGATTCATTGATAGTGTTGCGTTAATGGTGAAGGAATATATGCCTTTTAA
Organism: Strongylocentrotus purpuratus; assembly: GCF_000002235.5. Taxonomy (NCBI): domain Eukaryota; kingdom Metazoa; phylum Echinodermata; class Echinoidea; order Camarodonta; family Strongylocentrotidae; genus Strongylocentrotus; species Strongylocentrotus purpuratus. The sequence continues at coordinate 21,945,964 of NW_022145595.1, forward strand.
CTCACATGATGCTGGAGATATTCTTGTTGTTTTATGATAATGATAAACTAAACAAACTAAAATAAAATGTTTCGCCGGGAAATCTGGATTTTGATAGAAAGGTTTTTTACAATAGCTCACTTACATATACATACATATTGAGTGACATAATAGGCTAGAAATTTAAAAATGTTCCACAATTCTTCCAGCTTAGTATTATTTTCTTTGCTAACACATTAATTAATTTACAAAAAAAAACCCTCAGCAACGACTTGAATTAAAGAAACAAAGCATGTGGGTCGAACCATTGACAATCTTTGCAACGTACGTAACATTTATTAACGAAGGATCGAAGATGGATAGTTCAGAAATAGACAATTATGAAATGAAACATTAGGAGTGATCGAGAGGGACGAAAAGAGAGAGGATGGCATCTTTGACATTCATTTTCAATGTTGCCTTTGCCAAAGCCCGCCGTCCCATATGGGCGCATTAAACAGTAGTGTAATGAATTGATGTCATGAACAATACACGGATAAATGCTTCCTCATTGTTCTGCGACCCCTTCCCCAACCCCACCCCTTCTCTCTCTCAGGGGCGTACGCAGGGGGGGGGGGGGGTTGAACCCCCCAAACCCCCCCTTTGGTATTTTTATGTATGTAAACCCCCTAAAAAAAACCCTAAAACCCCCCCCCCCCCTTTGGTTTTTTTTTAATTAAAAAAAAAAAATTATTATTCAAAACAAAAACAAATTATACCCACGGCTAACCTAAATAAGGTGACCTTACCCCCCCCCCCCCCCCCCAACGAAGAAAAATGTCAAACTTTGAAATTTCGAGACCCAAAAAAAAAAAAAAAAGTGTCCGCTTACCAATGTTTTCAATTCCGCGATTTTTAATGAGATCGCATTTCGACGTTCTCCTAACTAAAAATAGCTGATCATAATTATCATACATAGAACAAGTTTTGACCCTATCTGAAATATTCATTCAAATTAATAACAATCATGGAAAGATAAAGGAATAATAAAAACGTGATTTAGTAACATGAGATAACATGAGCAATTATTGTTTCTCTCTCTGTATGCCCCCCCCACACTAAGTGTTATTTAGGGTACGCATATGCGTATTCACAGCGACCCCCCTTCATTTGTTACGAGCCGGAGAGTTTGGGAACACGCATGGTATCCCTCCGTTCACGGAGTGGGGTGGGGGGGGGGGTGGGGGAGGTCTATATGTCTCTCCCTCTCTCTCTCTCTCTCTGTTTGCTCGCTTTCTCCTCGCCATTGTCCATCTTCATCTTTGGTATGGTTTTTCGTTCCGCCATTTGCTGTTATTCCGAAAGTATTCCTTACGGGGGGGGGGGGGGTGTGATCGGAAAGACAAATATGATGACAATAATGATAAATACAGTACAGACTACGTCTAAATTTTTTATCTCCCCTGCCCCCTCTCTCTGTCTGTACGTCTGTCTTTTGTCAATGTCGTTTTCCATCTTCATCTTTCATGTTATTTAAATTCCGCCATTTGCTTATTTGCCGGCATCATTCCTTTCTTGAGATAATCATTATAACATATTCCTGATGATGTACTCAATACACATTAAACCTTATATTTATTACACGGAACGAAAATGGGAACGATTGGCTGATTATGAGAAGAAGAAGAATATTATTATACATAAATTATATTCGATTTGGACTCCCATAACCCGTGTGTCCCTGATTGACACCTCCCAGTTACCCACCCGATAAAAATCTCCTTTAAAAAAAAAAAAAAATCGGTTAAACACAGAGGAAACGTTGTTTAAAATTCTAAAGGCTCTTTTACACTTTCACGGATCGCATCACGGATCATCCCGGATCTTAATCCGGGGTGTTCCGGCGTGCGACACCACGATTTCTTCTCGATGCCGGTGTGGATACGTTCCGAACTGGGTGTATACACGGGCAAGTACGGTGTCTCCACGGACAGACAAGGTAGCAACGCGGACCACGCCGGAAACGCATACGGAGCTAACACGGATTTCAAGGAAGAGCACGGAGGCTACTGGGTACTTTAACGGTCCTTACACGGAGGTGTACGTTGTCTATTGGGATATATCCGGAATGTTGACGGGTGACTTGAGCTTGTAGGCGCTCATTTGATATACGGAATTTCAAACCCGGATGAAACCGGTGTTAATACGGACCTCTCGGTGTCTACACGGACTGTCCCGGATGTATTCGGCGGCTACACGGATGTACACGGTGCCTACAGGGAAGAGGACGGATTGTTTCATCCGTGAACTCCGGGATGAAAAATTAAGCAAGCTTAATTTTTCCCCCGGATATGCCGGTACGCCAAGGATCACGCCGGATGCCTCCCCGGTGTATACACGGTAATGCCGGAGATAACACGGATGATCCCGGAGCGACGATCCGGGATGATCCGTGATGCGATCCGTGAAAGTGTAAAAGGGCCTTAAGAGTTTATTACAATGAACTAGACAGCTGGTTGTTCATATAATATTGTAAAAAACTAGTTTCATTTTTAAAGAGGTCGTATTTTTCGTAAACAACCCTTTTAATGAGATCGTGATGCGACGTACTCCTAAATAAAGACGTGTTTCTCCCTCTGTATGTCTCTCTTGCTCGCTTTCTCAGCGCCATTTTCCATCTTCATATTTGGTACTGTTTTCCGTTCCGCTATTTGCTTTAATTCCGAAAGTATTCCCTTCGATCTTGAGCTAAACTATTATACCATAACCTCGATAAAAAGAGAAGGAAAACACAGAACGAACGCCTGATGATTTTGAAATGAGAAGAATATTATTACTGTACAATAATTATACAAAGTAAAGATTTAATGTAAACCTCTGTTGCATCTCTGTTGCATCAAAATGTGTATAATGCTATATTGACGGTACTGGGGGGGGGGGATGCTAGGAGTCCACTGGGCCAGCGCCAGTTGGTGTCAGTTCGCGCCAAAGATTATGTGATTGGCGCGTAGTGGCTCGCTGTGGCGCCGAATTAATGTCCGCTCGGCATGTGTCACCAATTGGAATAAACTGGGTGCCATATGGCGTTCGCCAAATGCCACCCGGCTTGCTCCAAAATGTTGCGCCAGTTCGCGCCATTACACGGCCATTTGATTCCAAAATTCACCCTGTTGGCGCCACTCGCGCCAATAGACGGCTACTTTGCGCCACTTTGTGATAAGTTTGTGCCAAAGGTCGCCAAATTGGTTTGAACTTGCCGCCGCTTGGCGCTACTTGCCGACTATATAAATACCAGCCATCGGCTACCTGGTTCAGACCCTCCTCAGCTGCTTTATGAACAACATCTCTACTAAATATTTACAATTTTGATATGTCTGAGGCTTTTGATAATGTTGGAGTGATGATGCTGCTCCATCAGAAGATGATGAGAGATGCTGAGGTGGCAACTGCCTATTTCGCCATGTGGCACGAAATCTCATTGGCGCAACTTGGCGCGCGTCATTACATTCCAGTGGATTCCAATAGGCGGATTCTTTGCGCCAAAGGGCGATATCTTCGCGCCATTTGGTGCCACTTGGCGGACACTTGGCGCTGATTGCTCGATGCAAGTGGCGCGACGAAAATTTCAAACACTTTGAAATTTTCTTGCCGCCACATTCAAATTTGGTGCCGATCATGCTAGGAATCCACTGGGCTGGCGCCAGTTGGTGCCAGTTTGCGCCAATGCAATTTACTTTGGTATACACGGAGGGTGAAAGAAGCTATCAATATCCGTCTCAATCCTAATAATTTCAACAGAGACAACGGGATCGATATCCCCGAATTTTGGATGCGGACGATACGCCGCCATGACACTCGCCGTCCTGCCAGCCAACACCGGTCGATTCCATTCAGCAGACGGTCTGATCCAGCGGCCCGTTGATTGGCTGAGTACCGTATGCGTCGGCCAATAGGCCTGGTGCATTAGCCGAACCAGCGGCCGAATCCAGCGGCCTGGTTATTGGTCGATTACCGTGTGCGTCGACCAATAGGCATTGTGCGTTATTGTTCCAATTATCGATCGATTTATGGACCGCTCCGCACGGTCCTCCCGTAGAGTATAAAAGACCCTTGCTTACAGTAGTTTTTATCACCTGACGAAGTATCGCAGTAGCATACGAAACGTCGTGATCTTTTAGATTCCTTATTGACCACATTGCGAGACAAACGAATATCACTAGCGATATTATTTTCGATACTATATCCGCAATGAGTAATATATTTAGCATTATTGATCGAACATACGGGCGCCCTGCCCTGAAACTGATGCGTAGATATGAACGTTGTAGCAAGAAGGTGGCCCGGTTCACCAATCACCTAACCTTTTTGGTTCGTTGCATTAAAGCATCCGTGGTCCCCAATGACCTACGGATTAAACCCCCGATGCGTACCATGGGGGCAAAGAAGGCAGCTGAAACGGCATCCCGTCGTTTCTTAAAAGAACGGATTTTTCTAACCAGACGCACTCTTGGCTCGGCCAAGACCGAATATGAAACTTTGAAGGCCGAAGTCATATCGAACTTAGTCCCCCAACATAGCGATGAGATATTGAAGGTTAATGAAGACATCTACCGAGATGTCTTCATGAAATGTAAGACGAGACAACAAACGAAATTTGATAAACTCACACAGCCAAAGTCGAGCAGCACGGTGCCCTCATTAGCGAATGAGGAGAAGTGGGTTATTAACCTATCTTCTAGAACGATCTCTTCTTCGGAAGAAGAGATTCTTAAGAAAGGCCTCGGCTTTGCCGTCTCCCCTAGACGGATTCCAGCTACCGAAATAATTGCGAAAGTTGAGACAGCGGTCAAGTATCTTGATGCGGAGTCGGCCGACGCCACCCGCAGAGATGTAGACAACATCCTACAAAAAGCACGCCCCCCTAAGGTAACCCGACACATGCTCCGCCGACGATTGCTCCGCCGACATTTACTCCGCAAAACGCGACAATTGCTCCGCGACATTTGCTCCGACGTCAAATGCTCCGACGTCAAATGCTCCGCCGACAGTTGCTCCGCCGACAGTTGCTCCGCCGACAATTGCTCCGCCGACAGATGCTCCGCCGACAATTGCTCCGCCGACAATTGCTCCGCCGACAATTGCTCCGCCGTCAATTGCTCCGCAAAACGCGACAATTGCTCCGCCGACATTTGCTCCGCCGACATTTGCTCCGCCTGAAGCGACACTTGCTCCGCCGACATTTGCTCCGCCGACAATTGCTCCGCCGACAATTGCTCCGCCTGAAGCGACAATTGCTCCGCCGACATTTGCTCCGCCTGAAGCGACAATTGCTCCGCCGACAATTGCTCCGCCGACAATTGCTCCGCCTGAAGCGGCAATTGCTCGGCCGACATTTGCTCGGCCGACATTTGCTCCACCGACATTTGCTCCGCCGACAATTGCTCCGCCGACATTTGCTCCGACGACATTTGCTCCGCCCAAAAAGTGTCCCATAAACTACAAATGCTACTAGTACTACGACAAATGCTTCGCCGACAATATTTTCTTTACACCTATTTTTTTCGTTTCTTTTTTTCTTCTTCATTTTCTGAATGCATTTCTTGAAATAATGTAGATGAAATGAAATGAATGAATGTTGATAATGTGGGAGGAAAAAGGAGTTACCTAAAAGTCATTTCGAATATATTGAAATAACTTTCCATCTATCACTGTACGTCCCATACACTCATTACATGTCGTGGGAAGTTTTTTAAAAAAAGTAGAGCAGCAAGCCACATTCCCCAATACGCGCATACCTCCTAGTTAATTTCAAGTAGCTCATCAATATGTAATACCTGAAATTACCTCGATCAATGCATCTTACTAGGTAAAGCATTATACAATGTAATAGGTCATCATGGAAGTTTAGAAAATAAGTAAGGGGGATTTACCAAGTGTTGATCTTTTTAAGAGTTTTATAAAGAAACAAAAAGATATTGAATATTTCTCAGCGAAAAAAAGGAACAAGCTTGTTTCGCATTTTAAGAAATGGCGATTTGACTTATGATACTCATGTTGATTTAACTTTTATTCCTGTGCCCCCTCACTCCCCTTTATGCACTGGAGTTCAAACTATGATTTATATGTGTACAGTGTATTTTTTTTTTTACTATAATGTTTTTTTTTATAACTTTCTTGTCCTTTCATTATTGTTAGTTGTTCTTATACATATTGGTTTTTTTGTTTGTCTAATTATTACAAATGACTTGTAAATATGTAATTTTTATATGATTGAAAATTTAATAAACACACAAATATAAAAAAAAAAGTTTAGAAAATAAGGGCACTTATATACGTAAGGAAGAGAACCCATTCAGACGGGAAAATGAGATGGCAGCCTTTCTGCTTATTCACATTTATACAAATCATTTTGTTGCAGTTTGATGTTAGTTCTTCATGATAAGCCAATTGCTCTTCTTCCGGTGGCTTCGTGAGTCCCTTAAATTATTTAGTGAAAACAAAGTACTCGAATGAAACGGAGTGTTTTGCACACTAACATATATATATTAAAGCTACATACACTTAACTAAAGGAAAGAAACCTTAAGAAAATGGACTGGATATTATTGAAAATATTATTCTAAACAAGAATGTACTACATGATTGTATTACTTTACGTTTCAATTTCACGAGAGAAATAGAACTCGAGAGGGGGAGCAGAGAAGAAGTGATGGAAATGAAAGAAGACTAATAGCATGAGAGGAAAGAAAAGAGCAAAGAAGACAAGAAAACGGTGTAAACAGGAAAAGGAGGAGCATGGGAGAGAGAGAAAGAGAGAGAGAGAGAGAGAGATAGCCTTGAGCTTTGGATCAGCTAATGAGTAATACATGAAACAGATTTTGAGCGGAGTAATTATCTTTCACCGGAGAACTTGCGTAAGGAGCTATAATTTTATTTTTTATTTTTTTAAATCAAACATTATGGGGAATAGCAAAAAACGGTTGTCTTTTTTGCTCTTTTCTTTCCTCTCATGTTATTAGTCTTCTTTCATTGAGGTAATTTCAGGTCTTACATATTGATGAGCTGTTTGAAATAAACTAGGAGGTATGCGCGTGTTGGGGAATGTGGCTTGCTGCTCTACTTTAAAAAAAAAAAAAATTCCCATGACATGTAATGAGTGTTTAGTGTACATTATGTGGGACCTACACTGATAGATGGAAAGTTATTTCATTATATTCGAAATGACTTTTAGGCAACTGCTTTTTCCTCCCACATTATCAACATTCATTCATTTCATTTCATTTACATAATGTCATGAAATGCATTCAAAAAATGAAGAAAAAAAGAAAGAAACAAAAACAACCCGTGAAAAAAAAATATTGTCGGCGAAGCATTTGTCGTAGTACTAGTAGCATTTGTATTTAATGGGACACTTTTTGGGCGGAGCAAATGTCGTCGGAGCAAATGTCACCGGAGCAAGTGTCGCTTCATGCGGAGCAAATGTCGTCGGAGCAATTGTCGGCGGAGCAAATGTCACCGGAGCAATTGTCGCTTCAGGCGGAGCAATTGTCGGCGGAGCAATTGTCGACGGAGCAATTGTCGGCGGAGCAAATGTCGTCGGAGCAATTGTCGGCGGAGCATATGTCACCGGAGCAATTGTCGCTTCAGGCGGAGCAATTGACGGCGGAGCATATGTCACCGGAGCAAATGTCGGCGGAGCAAATGTCGGCGGAGCAAGTGTCGCTTCAGGCGGAGCAAATGTCGGCGGAGCAATTGTCGCGTTTTGCGGAGCAATTGACGGCGGAGCAATTGTCGGCGGAGCAATTGTCGGAGGAGCAATTGTCGGCGGAGCATCTGTCGGCGGAGCAATTGTCGGCGGAGCAACTGTCGGCGGAGCATTTGACGTCGTAGCAAATGTCGCGGAGCAATTGTTGCGTTTTGCGGAGTAAATGTCGGCGGAGCAATCGTCGGCGGAGCATGTGTCATGGAACCCCCCCTAAACTCAACATTTCGAAAGAAATGCACACCGCTCTCAAAACTTTGAAGGCTGATGATAGTATTACTATTCTTCCAGCCGACAAAGGTCGTGCCACAATCATTCTAGACACCACAATATATCATGAGAAATTGACCGACTTATTGGAGTCTGGTCCGTATCGTGTATTAAAGAAAGATCCCACAGATCGCTTGGCTCGCAAGCTTACCAACACCTTGCTGAACCTAAAGAAAGACAATGTGATGGATGAACCGACCTATCGTAGACTGAAACCCACACAAAAGCAACCTCCTAGAATATACGGGTTACCCAAGATACACAAACCCACAGTACCATTACGACCTATAGTGTCATGCATAGGCTCCTTTGCCTATAACCTCTCAAAGTACCTAGCTGAAATTCTTTCTCCGCTCACCGGTTTGACTGAATATACGATTCCCAATTCGAGTGGTTTTGCAGAGTTCATAGCAGAGCAAACCATCGGTACTCAAGAACGCATGGTTTCGTTTGACGTAGTTTCACTCTTCACCAATGTACCGATTGAGGGCGCATGCAATGCTACATTGCAACGCTTACAATCAGACAGCAATTTGTCTACCCGTACCGCACTCTCACCGGAACAACTCACTCAACTCCTCGAGTTTGTTCTACGATCCACATATTTTCTGTATAAAGGTTCATACTATGAACAGACAGAAGGGGCAGCCATGGGCAGTCCAGTCTCGGCTGTCGTGGCCAACCTATACATGGAGAGTTTCGAAGAAGATGCGCTGGACACATGTCCCCTCTCTTGCATACCTCGTGTTTGGAAGAGGTACGTAGATGACACCTTCATCATAGTTCCCATCTCTGAAACAGATAAGCTGCTTAAACACATGAATAGCCTTGAACCAACCATCCAGTTCACATCAGAGATAGAGTGTGAAGGGAAGATAGCATTCTTAGACACTCTAGTTCATAGACACGACAACCATAGGCTCTCCACCTCAGTCTATAGGAAGCCTACCCACACAGACCAGTACATTGACTCTCACCATCCCATATCGGTGAAGAGAGGTCTAGTGAAATGTCTATTTGACAGAGCTTCACGCATTGTGACAAGTCCACAACAGCCATGCAAAGAACGGACCCGTGTTCGCAGCGCCCTGAGTCTCAACGGTTACCCACGCCGTTTTATACACAATACCAAGAATAGGTCGTCGGAACCCAGGGATCAGAAGGTATACAAGACTTTTACAGTCTTGCCGTACATTGATGGGGTCTCCCAACAACTCAAGCGCCGCCTAGAGAGCCATGGCATTCGAACGGTTTTCAGATCAGATACCACCCTACGTCAACAACTTACACGCCCCAAGGATCCAATTCCTCCACATAGACGGGACGGCATTGTGTACAACATCCCTTGTAAAGGATGTGATAGATCCTACATCGGTGAAACTGCCCGTCCGATAAAAGAAAGAATCACTGAGCATAAGAGGGACGTCAGACTCCGTCGAACTGACAACTCAGCCGTAGCCGAACATGCTTGGGATAACCAACATCAACCAGACTGGGACGGGGTTCAGTGCCTTTCCCAGGAAAGGCATTGGTACACACGAAGGGTGAAAGAAGCTATCAATATCCGTCTCAATCCTAATAATTTCAACAGAGACAACGGGATCGATATCCCCGAATTTTGGATGCGGACGATATATGCCGCCATGACACTCGCCGTCCTGCCAGCCAACACCGGTCGATTCCATTCAGCAGACGGTCTGATCCAGCGGCCCGTTGATTGGCTGAGTACCGTATGCGTCGGCCAATAGGCCTGGTGCATTAGCCGAACCAGCGGCCGAATCCAGCGGCCTGGTTATTGGTCGATTACCGTGTGCGTCGACCAATAGGCATTGTGCGTTATTGTTCCAATTATCGATCGAATTATGGACCGCTCCGCACGGTCCTCCCGTAGAGTATAAAAGACCCTAGCTTACAGTAGTTTTTATCACCTGACGAAGTATCGCAGTAGCATACGAAACGTCGTGATCTTTTAGATTCCTTATTGACCACATTGCGAGACAAACGAATATCACTAGCGATATTATTTTCGATACTATATCCGCAATGAGTAATATATTTATCATTATGTTTTTTGAATCACAAATATATGGCGCCATAGAAATGCTGTTCATCATCATCATCATCAAATGCATTATTATACGTACACTTTCTCAAACCCCTCGAAGGCTCTCCCGCTTTCTCTCCCTCCCTCATCTCTCTCTCTTTCCCTTGATAATAATGTTTATTTTACAATCAGCCATGCATGAAGTCTTTCGTATACGGATGATTTTCAACGAAACGGATTTAAGTCTTTTGTTAATTCCATTTGTTGCTACGGTAAGGCGGCCAGTGAAAACGAATTTGTTTCATAAAATTATGCAAATGCAAGCTCTACTTTGAACAAACAGAACTTTGTTATTTCTAGCTTATTTTTCCTGATTGAGGTGTCATACGAAAGTGCAGAAACTGAACTATCTAGAAATGTGATTTTCTCTTTGAAATTCAGATACCGTCCGCCAAATGACTTTGGTTATCTCTCTTCAAATTGATTTTAATCACTCACACACGTGAAATACGCATTATATGAGTTGTATCAAATGAAAGAGGAGGATCTAAGCTTTACAAATATGTGTCATTTATCAATTATAAATGGATTAAGTTATGATAAACCATCGAAAATTTTCGTTATCGTTTTTTTCTGGGATGCACTGTATATATAGGGCCTATAACAGGTGACCCGTGAATGAATGCAGGAAATTCAGATACTTCCACAGTTCTAGAAAAATAAAGACTACTAGAGTAAACCGATGGTGAGAGTCTGAACACAATTCAGAGGAAATTAAATAAAATACAACGAAGTTAAACTTAAAGTAAACAATGTCAAAGCTACGCGAAATTAGGCTACTTATTGTATTTGTATGCATAAATGTCGATAGAGTCACTCATACTGTAGTTAGCATGACGTTAAATGGTGTAAATCTCATATAGCTCCGTTTAGTCTCATTTCACAACGCCCCCTATCGTCAGAGTCAGCAGCCATACATGTTAGCCTATGGACGTTATTTTTTAAATCGTTAAGAATTCATTTTTTGTTTAAACGAAAAGCACATCCACCCCGACGTACGTTATCACTAGGTCTTTCATTGGAGCCCTCATGTCTCATTGACTTTTGAAAGTTCACCCACCGTAATTTTTCAAAATAGGTTGCAAGCTCGCCATTGCCTATAATACACATGTGAAACAAGTGTAACTTTGGACTCAGTCTGCCAAGTGATTGTAAGATTATAGGTCAAGCACACGAAGGATAAGAAGCATGAATTATCAATTATCACTTCTGCTCTGTTCATTATGTCCATTCATCCAACCCCCCACCGTAATTTTTCCATTTAGTAAAAGCAAACATTTTGCCGAGTTTAGCAAAAACATGAATATTCATGAACGGTCAGACAATACAGCCTTTTAGTACGTAACGTATAGTGAATGGGAATGGGCGATGATCTGTCCAGGAGATAGAGGTCAGTGTTTTGTGCTGGCAATGTTCACGCGAGCGAAAATGAGACAATCGGAGCAATATGATGATAAATATACAAATAATACCCTGTTCAAGTAAGACACTCGTTGTTAACTCTTATCGTGCCACAGGGCTAATCCCCATTGTGCCAGGTTGTTTTGGAGATAATGTGATTAACGCGATGGTTCTATGAATGGCGAGTGCAAAACACACAGCACAGCCCAATGAGCATGAACAATAACTGCTACTACGTAAGTGTGCACGCACGCACATGACACTCAATAGGTAGCGTGCATGCAGCTTCATGGCAGGCTATGAGTTAACTTAAGTTTTAGACGTTATCGTGACTGTCAATTTCAAGCCACAATTAACAAGATAATATTAATTTTGACTAGTAGACTAAACGTTATAAATTGAATCTACTTAGTGTTGTCAAAACCTACTCAAAAATATTACATAGCATGGCATTGGATTGCTAAAGATTTTAGTATAGATTATCAGCAATTGAAATGATCAGAATCAGATTGAATTGCATTTCCATTGGCATTATGCCATACGTGATGCGTACATGATATACATATGGGACTACACAGAGCGCTAGACGCTAACTACTTCCAACTTCCAACCTGCTTCTAAATTACATAGAAAGCATAGTTGAACTTTCGAATGTAATGTCCGTCAACATTCTTTGTAATACTGGTTTGAGCAATTAATTGCAGCACATGAAGGCATTTTCAACGATTACATTTCTGAAAACAAAGTTCAGAAACAGAACCTGCAGTCGAGTTGTACACAAATCTGTATTCCAACCCTCTCGCACGTCGATTTTTTGGAAGTGCAACATGGCGGACCCACGAAGTCAGTTCTGTGAGCCAATGAAATGTCCAGGTGTAGAGGTCAGTGTGTGGGACAGGCATCGCCGACCTGTAATACGCTGCTCTACGAATTTCATGTGAGAGAAAAATGGACATGCTAATGAAAAAACCCAGATTATAATGAATAATTTGAAAATACACAAAACAGGACCAATTGATAATGTTAGTTTATAATTGGGGGGAGGGAGGAAGAAATGAGTGCAATTTTCATATTTTAATGAGATATATTAAATAGAAGAGTAAAATCAACCCAAATTTCTAAACGATGATAAAAAATTATAATTTATTGCTTTCCTTTCATTATTCATCATCCTCCCCATCTGTTAGTAATAATAATAAAGATAATATGATGATGATGATTATAATAATAATAATGATAAGCCGAAGAAACACTAGCGTACGAGGGGGGGGGGGGAGGGCAGAATGCAGATAGGGAGGCAGACTGCACCCATAATGGATGGCCAGTGAAGAACCAAGAGAGAGAGAGAGAGAGAGGGCAGAGAAGAGAGAGAAAGAGAAGAGAGGGAGGAAAATAGATGAAAAGGAGAAAGAGAAAATATATTTTTGGAGAGGGCTTTATATACCAAGTTCAAAGAAAAAAATAATATTAAAACCTTCTGTAAAATGCGTTTTGCCTCTATGAGTTAAATGACAATGGAATAGCAAAATCTCCAAACAAGAATTCATGAATCAACACATTGGATTTATGGCCAGCACGTTATTGTCTATACCGGCGAGAGACAAAAATTTCCACGAGTCATTATTTCCATTAATTGCTGGAGAATTGAATTTGAATGGGGCTCCCATAACCCGTGTGTCCCAGATTGACAACTCGATCCAAGTTACCTCCACTAAAAAAAATCTACTTTTCAATAAATCATTCGGTTATTTATGCACAGAGAAAACGTTGTTTAAAATGCTAAAAGTTAATTACAATATGAACTAGACAGCTGGTTGAATTTTTTTAACAGGTCGTTTATTTTTAAACAACCCTTTTAAAAGGTGTTTTGATTGTGTATGATCCATTCCTAACATACAATAACAATTAGACACGAACTCAAGCTAAGCTAATATAACTTAATTTAGCCGCAGAGGGAGCAAAACAAGTATGACTAATTTATCGTACGGCGCCCGGGGCAAATGTAATCCAGCCTGGATTACATTTGCCCCGGGCGCCGTACGATAAATTAGTCTACGATTTTTCGTAGATATCGTAGTAGGCTACGGGCTACGATGCTTGTGTTTACATTATCTACGAGCATCGTGCCATTTATTGTATTGGCCCTTGGGGGCAGGCCGGAGCAAATCCGTACAGAGGCTGCTCGGAGATTGTACGGATATCGTGCAATTAGAATGTAGTAGCCGTGCAGTCTCCGCAGCCTCCGCACGGAAATCGTACGGAGTCCGTGCAGCTTCCGTGCAAAGGTTGCGCGGAGAAGGCGCGGGATGACTGCTAAATATCACGGATACTGCACGGGCAGCGAGCAGCAACCTTGCGATAGCTGTGCAATGGCCGTGCGAATGCCCCACGAGTCTACAATCTCTGTACGATTTTGTTTTCCCCCATGTTCACCGAAAAATTGTACGTTTGCTGCACAATCAGTGAGAGGCCCCCGGGCGATGCCCGTGCGGGGATTGTGCAATGCCACCTACGACATGTATACGGGCTACGGGCTTACGATTTTTTCAATTTTTTTAACTTCTCGCGAAACAAAATCGTAAAGGCTGCGGAGCCCGTGAATCCGTACGAAAATCTCACGGCTGCCTCCTGCCTCCGCACAGAGGCCGCACGGAAAAGGGGATACGGACAGGATACGGGCTCCGTAGACTAATCGCAGGCCAAATGTAATCCAGGCATAAGGAAGTTAGATTTTTCACGATTTTAAGCTAAATAAGATACGATTTTGTGACCGCGTAAGGCATTATGCGAACGGAGACGACCTGCATTATGTCTTCTTAAAAGTATATTTTTACGTTTTAGCTTTGATAATTATATAAAGACATTCCTACACTATCGCTCATATAGTTGGAATATTTTTGTTTTACCCCAAATTATGGAATTATTTTAAAAATAGTTTAAAAATAATAGATCTAGATAATAGTATACGTTCTCAGATTGTAATGAATAATAGTTTGCAAGTGTTTGTTTTACGTGACTGCTAAATCATGTGTGTGCTACCAGGCGCGGATCCAAGGGAGGGAGGGGGGTATTGCCCCCCCCCCCCCCCACAAAAAAAGAGAAAAGGAAAAAAAGGGAAAGTGAAAGAGGAGAGAAAACAAAGAAAGAAGAGGAAGAAGAAGAGAAAAGGGGGGAAAGAAGACAATCGGGGGAGGGGGCGGAAGGGCCTTGCCTCCCCCTCCCCTCCCCCAAAAAGAGAGAAGGAAGGAGGAAAAGAGGAGATAAAGGGAAGGGGAAAAAGAGGACGAAAACAAGTTAAAGAAGGGGGATATCAGGGGAGGGGGGTGCCAAAAGGTCCTTGCCCCCCTTCCCCCCCCCCCTTTAACAAAAAAAGAAGAGAGAAGCAAGGGAAAGTGAAAGGAAAGAGGAGTCGAGCTAAAAGAGAACAAAAAAGAGGAAGAAGATATTAAGAAAAAGGGGAAAATATATGATTTTGCGACCCTCCCCCCAACGAGAACAAACGCCAGATACGCCACCGGACACCCTCAGGCGTAATGACGGGAGAGGGTGGTGGGGAGCCCCCCCCCCCCCCAAAAAAAAAATAAAAATAATAATAATGATAATAATAATAATAATTCAAACGCGGTTTAATTTTAATTCGATTTCAGTGATTTACAAATGCTGTGCAATGACATAATTTGCACAACATTGCACAACATTTGTAAATCACTGAAATCGAATTAGAAATAAACCTCGTTTTAATTGTTTTAGGGGGTACGACAGTGGTGTTTAGTGGCATATCTGGCGCTTGGTCTCGTTTTTTTTTTTCCCCCTTTTCTTTTCTTCTTATTCATTATTTTCTTTCACTTTTCCTTCCTTTCCGATTCCCTCCCTTCCTTCTCTCTCTTTCTCTTTTTCTGCTGAAAATGGAAGCGGAGGCAAGGGCCTTTCGGCCCCCGATTCACACCTTGTTGGCGGGAAAAATCACAACTGATCTCCCCTCCATTTCTTCTTTTTCTCTTTCCCTTTCCATCCTTCTCTCGTTTTTTAGGTTGTTGGGGGAGGCAAGGGCCTTTTGCCCCCCTCCCGATCCACACGTTGTTGGCTGTATTAATTGCAACTGACCCCTCTTTCTTTGCACCCTTTAGAAATTTTAACCTCTTTTTCTCTGTGTTTATGCTGAGTAATAATGAATTTTGGAATAGTAACTTTAATCATTTGCCTCAAGTATAAAAGTGGAATAAAATTAGAAAACTTTCAAACACTGTCACATGGACGCCCATTTTAAATTCTCAGAAAGACATTTTAAAACTCATTAGATTACAAGAAAAATCAGTAAATATTTAACCTGTTAATGACGTCAAATAGACATATATTTTGCGTTTTGTCAAAGATAAATAACTCTCTCTCTCTCTCTCTGTATATATATATATATAATATAATGATTACAAGCTGCAACACCATATTAACGTTCTGAAGTGCTCTAGAGTGCAAAGTTTCACCATTCGAAATGGAAAATTTACTCGCTTTGTCGCTCCACCAATCTTTTTTCCCTTCTAAATGGCAAGTTAACGCTATACAGTGCGTCCCGCAAAAAACGAACCGAGAATTATCGATGTTTTATCTTAATCACAATTATAATTAATAAATGACACATATTCGGAAAGCTTAGATCCTCCTCTTTTATTTAATGCAACTCATATAATGCACATTTTACGCATGAATGATTAAAATCAATTTGAAGAGAGGAAAACAAAAAGTCATTTGGCGGACGATATCTGAATTTCAAAGAGAAAATCACATTTCTAAAAAGTTTCTGCCCTTTCATATGACATCTTGATCAGGAAAAATGAGCTAGGAAAAACAAAATTACGATGTTTCTTCTGCTGTCATTTTAAGTGGCAGATCCAAAATTCTGTGGTAGTGGGACACAGTATTTTGTTGTAGCCTTTTAGGTACAACATTAGCTGACAAGCAAAAAGCCAAAACAAAAACAAAAACAGGAGGAGTGTCAGCCCATGCTTCTCTTTTTCTGCCCCTGGATCTGCCACTGATTGATATGATCCTTGTAATCAAAGTGCAAACATAGGGTGGCAGTTTTAAAAATCATTCAATATGACTGATCCCATTGTAATACCATTTATTGTATTGTGAATGAGAAAAATATATATTGTTTTATATCTATATAGCAAAGTGACAGAAATTGGAATTGAATAGAGATCTTTTGCAAATATCAAAGAGCTGTTGCATATAATGTTTATTGACTGTCTCGTTATATTTGGTATGCTGCTAAAAAGATTGAGAAAGGATGGATATTTTGACAATCCTGTTTGATATAAAAGAAGACAGAGAATGAGCGTGAGAGAAACAAAACAAAGAAGGAGAGAGTGAGAGGGAAAGAAAGGGGGGGGGGGAGTGGGATACAATAAAGAGAAATTGACATACAAATGTACATACAGGAAAACAGAGGTTGAGGAAAAGGAATGTGTACTCGCAACGTTTTAAATTTAGTGAGAGGAAGAAAGAAAAAGTATCTGGATAATCGTCGTCCCCCCGATAAGAAATAGCCCCGGAACCCCCCCTCAAGGGAAATTACCTCCGTGGAAGCCAATGTGGAACATTACCCCCATCCTTTAAAAAAAACACCTTAGGACAATCCCCCCCCCCCCGGAAAAATTATACCCCTGTTCATTAAAGGGAAAGTCCACCCCGATAATGTTTTGTTGTTGATTTTTTTTCTTTTTTCCCTTCAAGTATTCGTGTGCGGCCTGCTTTATCCTTAAAGTTCCCTTCTACATCTGATTAATATCCCTTTTTATTTATTACGAATGCACTTTTCCTTCATTTAATTTGTCCTGTTTCACTTTTTTAAAGTTCCTCTTGTTATTTCTGATAACTGCTTATGTTTTATTCTTAAAAGTGCCCCTTTTTATAATTTTGTTATGTACCCCCTTTTCTATATTTTTCTTACCATATGTGCCTTTATTCCATTCATATACTCTCTCTCATCACAACGCTTTGCTTGTCGCCCCTTTCAAAGTAATTTTATTCCTTCATGAATGCCCCCCCCCCCCCTTCCACCACAAACAAATTTAAAAAGTACAAAAATAAATAAATAAACATTCACTTATAACAACAAGCATTGCTAGGATATTTGAATACTCACCATCAAACAAAAACCATCATTGAATCACATCATTGCCCTTTATCATCATTTTATAATAACCACCATGCGTTAGCTTACGATCTCATCCATTCATTTGTTTTGCTCCCCCTTAATCTTTTTGTTCTTCAATTAAATTCTTTACTCTTGTTAAAAGACAAACAATATTGTACATACAAAATAAATTTAATACAGATTTTAATGTCTAATCAATATGCTTATGCTTTAATGAATGAAATCTACATTTTGTAAATGATGAGCATAGCAAATACATTCAAGAGATACAATAAGAATATTTGTAATGACACTAATGAAAGTGTTTCTATTAAAGTATCAACCAGTTGTTAAAACTATTGCAGCTTGATATCTTCCACTGTCTTTTCGAGATACCTTTATGGAGATTAAAAGAGTAATAATTGTCAAAAGGATTGCTGTGATATACATTGTCATGTTAGGTCATGCAGTCGATGAGAATGTGATTTAAAAAAAATATAATAGTGTATCTATATGAAATTAATCATCAATTCTTTTCTATCAGCTTTGACAAAAAAGTATTTAAGGACAACATAAGTTAGAGTTCATATATTTCCTGCAGGAAAAATCTTTTTTCACTGCAATCACAATGTTATGTTGTTTCTTTTGTATTTGTTATTGTGCAATTTCTACAATAGCACTTTAAGCATCAACGTGTAATTATCGATAAATAGTCGTGCAAGAAGTGCCTCCAGGAAGAGTTCCATATAGGTCATCAAATTGGTTTACTGCTCGAATAATTTTTGAAATTTCCAATTTGATATTTTAAGAATTATTGTCATGAACAGAATTGTAACGTGTGTATCTATGTAACGTGAGTTTGGTAACAATAACCTCCATCCCCTATACAAATTTAAGTTCGTCGCGAACTCGTATTATGCTCGTGGTAAGCTTAATAAGATCGTTTTTTAGGCTTTAAGCTCGTAACACGCTTCCGGGACGCTAGTAACGATCTTACAAAATGTTGGTGAGCTCGTGCGCGAGTTCGTCACGAGCTCGTGGCGAACTCGCAGGTAACTGGGGAGCTCGTGGGCGAGCTCAGGGGTAAAAGGGGGAGCTCGTGACGAGCTCGTTGGTATAAGGGGGAGCTTGTGGCGAGCTCGTGGGTAAAAGGGGGAGCTCGTGGCGAGCTGGGGCGTAAACTGGGGAGCTCGTGTGCGAGCTCGAGGTAAACTGGGGAGCTCGTGGCGAGCTCGTGGGTAAAAGGGGGAGCTCGTGGCGAGCTCGTGGGTAAAAGGGGGAGCTCTTGATGAGCTCGTTGGTAAAAGGGGGAGCTTGTGGCGAGCTCGTGGGTAAAAGGTGGAGCTCGTGGCGAGCTCGGGTATAAACTGGGGAGCTCGTGACGAGCTCGTGGGTAAAAGGGGGAGTTCATGGCGAGCTCGGGTTAAACTGGGGAGCTCGTGGCGAGCTCGGGGTAAACTCAGGAGCTTGTGGCGAACTCTGGGGTAAATTGGTAAACCCAGTCCGAGACACCAAAGGTTCATAATTTTCTTTTAAATATCTATTTGAATAAAAATTGAACAATTCAATGAATTTTATATACACAATGTAAAAAGCCTTTCTTGTGAAAGATTAGAAGGTTATAAATAGAGTTTTCTTAACAAAATTGTATTTTGTATTTTTCATATAACGCGTGTTATGGGTGGACACCAAAGAATTTTTAGAATTTCAAACATGTGCTGTTTTTTTAACTATTACATTTCAAGCTTCATCTTTTTTTTTATTGATTTGATCCATGGAGTTCTTCCAAGAAATAAACTGGGAATTGTCAAAGTTGTTCATATAATGTGCATTTATCATGCAGAAGCACCTAATGGAACGCGTGTTGCATGGTGAAACCATGCATAAAAACTGTACAAGATGTGAAATATGGTGATTATGAAAAAACTTTGCCAAGCAACCTAAGATTATTAATGACATGAGCATAAATAGATTCAGCACTTACTACCAGACAATAATTGAACATCAGATAGTCATACAAATTTAGAGAATACTCATTACCAGGAACTAGGTTTTTTCATGTCACGTTTTGGTGTCCTAAATAGGGCAAAAAAAATGGGTTTCACCTTACATAAAAATTTAAACCTGGGGTTTTGAAACACAATGTTATTTAAGTCATCTCCACTACATATCTGCATTAAGACATGGACAAAATTATCACCATAGAATACTCTTTTATTTTTATACTTGGATCTGAAATATCCATGGTGAAATCTCTCCAGTATCATAAAAATACACATATGCAATTACATTGAAAGTTCAGAAAATTTGTGTTGAAATTTAAACAATAGCTTTTTCATCCTGAAGTAACCTGTCAAATTACTTGTAAATCTAATTAAATTCGTTTGAAACTTTGAAACATTTATTTGCAGCATACCAGATTGGGAAGGGGGGGGGGGGGTTGCCATTTATTCTGACTGTATCATATATTTAACACCCTGAAATGTCATTATCAGGTATTACATAAGAGTACACACTCAGTGCTTGATTCGAGGTCAACTCCCTGTTTCTTTCTTGCTCTCTCCTTATGTACATAGGATTCCCCCTGCTTACACACAAATCCCTATTCCTCTCTTCTCCCCTCTCTCACTTTCTTATCTACTCTCTCTTGTGGAATTACCACTGGTAGCATTCCTGATAAGAATGAATTGATTTGATCAGCCATTTTCTATCTTGTTGTTGTGGAGAGCAGACATGGGTTTTGAATGGTACTGCATGCTGAAGCTCCTTTGTTTTAGGTAAGAGAAAAAGTTATTTCACACACCTTATAACTAAATGTTCTACTTGTGTATTTATAATAAGACTAGGCCAACAGTTAGGCCTACCTCTCTTATACATTTATGAAAGAGAAGTGTAGAGTAATGATTAATGAGATAAAGTATTTATTCTCTTTCTAAATCTAGTGAGATATCCTTTTCATATATTGGGAAGTTTGTTTCTCTATCTATCTAGCACATAGTATATTCACTTCGTTAAAGTAACATTAGATATAATCTATGTCATAAGATCATATTCATGTAAATATTCCTGTATCTTGACTGACAAACCCTATCTTTTAGGTACATGAGAGCACAAGAATGCATTTGGTCTGAATACTGAAAACTAGTTTGCTAGCGGATATAAAGAATGGATTGTTCTAGAGATCCTATAGTATATGTACATGTATCATTACTTATACTTGGTACCCTGGGTTGGTGAATACACTGACAAGAAGGGGGGATATGCTATATAGTTATTGTATGAATACCGCTTTATTAGTTTGGATCTTTGTAATATTATGAGTGATTAGAATGATGGATAATTACCAAAAGGGATAATAATATTTCTTCAAAGGCAGAGCATTCTACAGTGTAATTACTCACATATTTAATTTCAGTGTAATTATATAATTTGGAAATCATGTATTCATTCATATTGTTGTGTGAAGTTGTAAACCCTGCATACAGGTAACACGCTTTATACAGGGTTTGTATTGCCTCTAATAAAGAGCTACTTGTTTTAAGTTACATTTTATGTTATATCTTTTCTTTCTGTTCTTTGATATATTAGTGATTTAATTGATTGATATCCCAGAAGTAATGAGCTTTTAAATTGCCCTAAGAGTATCAATGTATTCTTCACCAGCTAGCCAAATGAATTGTCCCTGCATGGCCAGCCTGCAGATGTTACCAGGATATTGAAAGGTTGATAAGTTAGATAAATATATATATATGCTTGCCAATAGCTCAACAGGATCATCAAGTTCACCTCTATATGTAGACACAAATTTGTTCTCAATGCCAACCTGCTGTTAAGCACGCCATTAAGCTTGCAGCCATTTTTTCCACGAGATTGTCGACGAACTCGTTGACGAACTCGCCGACGAACTCGTTGACGAGCACACCAACGAGCTCTTCAACGAGCTCATCGGCCAGTGACGAGCGTGTATATTTGGAGCATGCCAACGAGCTCGCCAACGAGCACGCCAACGAGCTCGTAGCTAATTTGCATATTTGGAACGAAACGAGCTCGCTGGCGAGTTCATCTGCTTGCTCGTCAACGAACTCGTTGGCGAGCACGCTGACGAGCTCGCGTGTAAGCGTACTGAAATTTGTATAGGGGATGACAGAATCATAAATTGTTAGATCAGCAACAACATTTAAAATGAAATTTCTCGAAAGGGCAGGCCTAAATTACAGAGCTATGGATAATTACTTTGGTTTGATCCTCCAACTGTAACTAGTTATTTTCTTTTCTTCTGCACGATTCTAAAATTCTGTTAAACATACAGGAAATCTTGGAAATTTCATTGACAATTTAACTTCCTTTACAATATTTTTTGTTGACATTTTATCAAACCAAATATCTCATGCTCGACGGCAACATTTTAGAACCCTGATTAGAGCAGTTATATTAGCTTCAGAGGAATTAATTTGTAAATCTTATTTTAAGAGAAGCGGTGGTTGTAAAAGAAAGCAACCAGTGATACCAAGATCCGTATCTCATAATTGTGGTCCTTCTTGCTTAAAGCTGGAAAAGGGAGCTTCTATCTGTAGGCTGGCTGATTTTCCATACGAAGCATAACGTTGCAGGTAATTCAGGCTCTGAAGTCTAGAATCAGAATTTAAAGTTATGTAATAAATGAATCAATCAACAATTTCTATTGTAATGTTGTTAATCTATCTACAACTTTTGTATTCATGATTATTTCAAATACTTTGATTGCAAAATAAATCAAGTAGAAGAATACAAAATATTCTTCAACAAATTTGGACAAAAGCAGTTTTATTTACAAAAGATAAATAATTAATATGTTTGCTTTTAAAATCGTAACCATTTTTGTACGTTTTATACAACATAATGGGTGAGATGGATATTAGGCTTCTTACAAGAATTATGAAAAATGCACTGACTTATGTCTTTTTCTGTAATGACTGCTCTACGGGTATGACAACAATGGCAAGCACAGAACATACTGATAAGATAAATTATAGTAATTGATACTGCTTACCTTTTCAAATTGAAGAGATGGACAATAACTTAAGGATAAAAGTCCAGATATCATGAACTAGCAGTACATGTAGATGCCATAGCTTTTTATTTTGCAACCTAACATTTAAAACAGAAATACATATATTTGTCATGAAGAAAGCAAATCTATTTTTCAGAAAAATAATTATCACTGTATCTAATGTGTTAAAAAGAACATAAGTACATTTTTATCAGTGATTAAAATAGTAATTTACATGTATTTGGTCCCACACATTGTTACCAACCACATTGAAGGTTTTACAAATTTGCAAGATTGACTATGTAGTCTATAATCTTGATCTTGGATACTCTGCTTTTGAACCAAACACGGTTGTACACAGAATTAATGAACATTCCCCTGTCATGATTAGAAGGGAAAGAGATGCTTAACTGGTATATATAACAAACAGAGCAGCTAAGATTATACATATAAGCTCATTACAATTTGTTCAATCACATCTATATACATTAACTGCTGCCCTATTAATTGTACAATATTTATCAGTCTGGCTGATGTAGTAATTTATCTATGATTTAGACATGTAATGGGTAACTTCCCCTTACATGGGATTATCAGTTTGTAATTGTGTACATTGAAAATGTAATGAAAATGCAGATAACACACTCAACAACAAATTATGTAGGTCTAGAAGAACCACAAACATTAACTTAACTTTGTTTTAATATTGTTGTACACATTTTACTACGAAGATCACTTCACAAGGCAGCTTAGCATAGTAAGATCTACAGCTTTACACCTAGACATTGAGCTCGAGTACATGGTACAAAACCATGTCGATGTGCTATATATTAGTGCCCTTTTGTGGGGCATTAATCCTCATTACTGTCGTTTAAGACCTAAGGGCATAGGTCCCCTAGTTGATAAGCATAGTAGGATGCACATGCTTTAGCAGTCACGCAAAACACACATTGGCAAATTATTATTCAATAAAATCTGAGAATGTATACTATTATCTAGATCTATTATTTTTAAATTATTTTTAAAATAATTCCATAAATTTGGATTAAAAAAAATATTCCACCTTTATGAGCGACAGTGTATATTAGCGAGCTTTCGATTTTAGGCACCCGACGTCGGCTACTACGCGTGACGTCATATTTATCCCCTGCGCATGCGTAAGCTTCTGGGCCCACGTTCCCTTCCAAATCACCCGACGGGGGTCGGGGGCAATTTCCGTGAATCGCCGTCGCCGAGAAAAAGTCAACGTGGGTGTAGTTTCATCACCTTCTTTTATGTTATTCTTTGTTTGTATTATTCTATTATTTACTCTTTCTGTGTTTCCTTATGTAATTCTTTGTTTCTTCCTTCTGTCACCTTCTCTTATAATATTCTTTGTTTTATCATTTCCTCTTTCTATCTTTCCTTATGTTATTTTTTGTTTCTTCCTTTTATGACCTTCTCTTATGTTATTCTTTGTTTTTATCATTCTATCACTTCCTCTTTCTATCTCTCCCTATGTTATTCTTTGTTTCTTCCTTCTATCACCTTCTCTTATGTTATTCTTTGTTTTTATCATTTCATCACTTCGTCTTTCTATCTTTCCTTATGTTATTCTTTGTTTCTTCCTTCTGTCACCTTCTCTTATGTTATTCTTTGTTTTTATCATTCTATCACTTCCTCTTTATGTCTTTCCTCATGCTATTCTTTGTTTCTTCCTTCTCTTATCTTATTCTTTGTTTTTATCATTCTATCACTTCCTCTTTCTATCTCTCCTTATGTTTTTCTTTGTTTCTTCCTTCTATCACCTTCTGTTATGTTCTTCTTTGTTTTTATCATTTTATCATTTCCTCTTTATGTCTCTCCTTGTGTTATTCTTTGTTTCTTCCTTCTGTCACCTTCTCTTATGTTATTTTTTGTTTTTATCATTCTATCACTTCCTCTTTCTCTCTTTCCTCAAGCTATTCTTTGTTTCTTCCTTCTCTTATCTTATTCTTTGTTTTTATCATTCTATCACTTCCTCTTTCTATCTCTTCTTCCTGTTTCTATCTTTTCTTATGTTATTCTTTGTTTCTTCCTTCTCTCAACTTCTCTTATGTTATTCTTTGTTTTTATCATTCTATCAAGTTCTATCTTTCCTTATTTTATTCTTTGTTTCTTCCTTCTATCACCTTCTCTTATAAAAGTTATTCTTTGTTTTTATCATTCTATCACTTCCTCTTTCTATCTCTCCTTATGTTATTCTTTGTTTCTTCCATCTATCACCTTCTCTTATGTTATTCTTTGTTTTTATCATTCTATCACTTCCTCTTTATATCTTTCCTTATGTTATTCTTTGTTTCTTCCTTCTATCACCTTCTCTTATGTTATTCTTTGTTTTATCATTCTATCATTTCCTCTTTCTGTCTTTACTTATGTTATTCTTTGTTTCTTCCTTCTGTCACCTTCTCTTATGTTATTCTTTGTTTTTTATCATTCTATCACTTCCTCTTTCTATCTTTTCTTGTGTTATTCTTTTTTTTCTTCCCTTCTATCACCTTCTCTTATGTTATTCTTCGTTTTTATCATTCTTTCACTTCCTCTTTCTATCTTTTCTTATGTTATTCTTTGTTTTTATCATTCTATCACTTCCTCTTTCTATCTTTCCTTATGTTATTCTTTGTTTCTTCCTTCCGTCACCTTCTCTTATGTTATTCTTTGTTTTTATTATTCTATCACTTCCTCTTTCTATCTTTTCTTGTGTTATTCTTTGTTTTTTTTCCTTCTATCACCTTCTCTTATGTTATTCTTCGTTTTTGTCATTCTATCACTTCCTCTTTCTATCTTTTCTTATGTTATTCTTTGTTTTTTTCCTTCTATCACCTTCTCTTATGTTATTCTTTGTTTTTATCATTTTATCACTTCCTCTTTCTGTCTTTACTTATGTTATTCTTTGTTTCTTCCTTCTGTCACCTTCTCTTATGTTATTCTTTGTTTTTATCATTCTATCACTTCCTCTTTCTATCTTTTTTATGCTATTCTTTGTATCTATCTTCGATCACCTTCTCTTATGTTATTCTTTGTTTTTATCATTCCATCACTTACTATCTTTCCTTATATAAGTTATTCTTTCTTTCTTCCTTCTATCACCTTCTTTTATGTTATTCTTTGTTTTTATCATTCTATCACTTCCTCATTCTATCCTTCCTTATGTTATTCTTTGTTTTTATCATTCTATCACATCCTCTTTCTATCTTTTCTTATGTTATTCTTTTTTTTTTCCTTCTATCACCTTCTCTTATGTTATTCTTTGTTTTTATCATTTTATCACTTCCTCTTTCTATCTTTTTAAATTTTATTCTTTGTATCTATCTTCGATCACCTTCTCTTATGTTATTCTTTGTTTGTATCATTCCATCAATTACTATCTTTCCTTATATAAGTTAATCTTTCTTTCTGCCTTCTATCACCTTCTTTTATGTTATTCTTTGTTTTTTATCATTCTATCACTTCCTCTTTCTACCTTTCCTTATGTTATTCTTTGTTTCTAGCTTCTATCCCCTTTTCTTATGTTATATTTTGTTTAATCATTTATTACCTGATTTAATCATCTGGAGTGATCTAAAATATTGGTCACGTGACCGACGAAAGCACCGACGTGAAAAATCGAAAGCACTGCCGTGAAGGGAACGGACGAGAGCTGCGCAAGGTCTCCACGCTCCAGTACCTCGTAGTAGCCGACGTCGGGTGCCTAAATTGAAAGCTCGCTATTGTTATCAACTGGAAACATAAACTAAATTAATGAATTTGTACCTGCCTAACCGAATAGTAAACGTTGGTTAAAAAAAAAAATAGTTGGACCTAGATGAATTTATATGGATGGGACTGAAATGAATGAGCCGGTGCAATTCGTCCGACTGTAGCCCAGTTGAGGAGTGTGTAAAATGATATTTATCTAAAATATCGTTCGGTTAAACAAAAATGTACTTCCATAGAAAATGAGAGGAACAATTTTCTTCTTCCAAGATAGCACATTCTTTATCAACAGAATTAAAATTTTCAAAGAAAAACGTAATTTACTTACTTTTCAAACCTCTCTTGGCAGTCTTGGCAACACTCTTGGCCCTTTTTGTACTTGTAGACATCTAGTTCAGCATTGCCATTTTGTGATCGATTGACCCCCAAATTGACTACCCTTGATTGTATGTAGAGTCCTACAAATCTCTTTTAGCTTAATCCTAATAAGGCCGGGGGGGGGGGGGGAGGGCGGGGCCCATTATGGCCCCCCTCCCTCCACGATTTTTCCGATTGCTCGGGAACGCATATGGATGGCGCCCCGCCGCTCGCTGACTTTTTTCTTTCGAGTCTTGCGCAACTTTTAAAATATTTTTTTTTAGAAAATCGGACCTACGGTTACAAGGTCACGTGACCTTTTGTCTTTGCATGTCAGCCCGAAAATCGCTCATTTTCGTGATTTGTGTATAAAACATATGGAAAAGTCATTTTTTCTAAAAACAGATCAAACATGGGTTATTGGGTCTTGTTTAAAGTTTAGGTGGTTGTTTTGGGAGTCAAAATAGTTCAATTGTAGTAAGAAATGAAATAAAACAACAAAAACAATGAAATACATAAGTTAAAAAACCAATGAAATACATAAGAAATTATCAAAACAAGGGATAACATTTAGAATAAGCTGGCTCTTCCGAATTATGTTGTCGTATTATTATTCAGAATGGTCTAATGAATATATGTAGTGAAAAAGAATGCTTAAATGGGTAAAAATGTGATTTGTATGACTTTATTTGCATAAATTACCATAAATATGCAAATGAGTGAATTTGTCAAAAAATTGAAATTATCATATTATTCTATACACTTCACGTGACATGCGTGCAAATTTCCGCGGCGGCCGAGATCTTAAGGGGGGGGGCATAATGCCCCCCCCCCCCGGCCGTACTAAGACCTCAAATAGCCCGGCCTTTTTAGGGTTAAAATCGAATCGATTTTTTAGCTAAAAACTGATTCGGCCTTAATATTGATTTTTAGTATCGTAAGTTTAGTTGATGAAACACCCCCAGGCCTCCATTTTGGATGTAGCAGACAGCATCTGATCTACTGAGCATGCGCAGTAGAAAGAAACTGCGGTTTAAAACACGGTTTCTTTTGTACCACGGTACAAATGAAACCATCGTTGGTGAGAGGGGTTTAAACACCCTGGGAGTTTTAATCATGGTCTCAAAAACCTAGGAGGGGGTTTAAACCCCCAGGGGGGTTTTGTACCACTGTTGTGAATTCGGGCCATTGAGTCATGAATGAACAGTGTCATTTGAGAAGTT
Source organism: Strongylocentrotus purpuratus (assembly GCF_000002235.5). Taxonomy (NCBI): domain Eukaryota; kingdom Metazoa; phylum Echinodermata; class Echinoidea; order Camarodonta; family Strongylocentrotidae; genus Strongylocentrotus; species Strongylocentrotus purpuratus. The sequence continues at coordinate 21,973,917 of NW_022145595.1, forward strand.
TCTGGTTATTAGTAAATTGAATTTGAAAGTATATGTTCTTATGTAGCTTTTTTGGTAAGTAGATTAACTTTAGCTGCAAACAGTAACGTGTTAATATATAATATATATAGATTGTTTATCATCAGAAGATATGATATGCAAACTGATATTTATTGTTTTACAGAGTTAAGACATAGTACAGAATAAAAAACTTGTATATTTCACAAACCATGCTTGTAATCCTATGTTATATTGAGAAATTCAGGAATTTTTGGTCTTTGGTTATTTCAATTGTTGATTTGGTAAATTATTTGATAATTTAAACGAGCCATGGAACCGCAGTCGATCACAGTGAGTGGTTTCAAGTTGGGTATTAGTGTTAGTTTTTAGAGCAGTCAAGAGCTCTTAAATCGAGCAGAAAATGTTGCTGATGAAATTAAGAGCTCGATACCGATATTAATATCAATAGCCTAACACCACTGTACGCATTGTGACTTTGCCACACCGACTTGATTCCACGACGATGATTTCCCGGGATGATTTAAAAATAGTACATCAAAATTAAAGATATTATGAAGAGCACAAAATGAATTTACACTCATTTTTTCTGGTCTTATAAAATAACTCATTTTACACAAAATAATAATTGTATGGATGACATAGTAAAGGACCTGTTTCACACATTTTTATTTGATCGTCAGATGACAAATTAGCATGTTCGTGCGTTGACTGTTGTGCGGGTACAACACTAACACTGAACTGGAAATCAACATTTGTTTAATCTCTAGGGGCTAGTGTTAATGAATAGGACATTTGTACGTAAAATATTTACAACAGCCACAAAGGTCGGTTCAGCAGACGACAATTTCGCAAAACCGATAACAATAGCTACCGGAAGTTGACGATATTCTGAGGTCAAAGCCTTAAAGGAAACCAAAACCTTTATACTAAGTTACTTTTATTGTAAAGTTTAAGATATTTGAAAAATATCAGTGAAAATTTGAACAAAATCGGGCAAGGAATAAGGAAGTAAGAGCTTTTTTAAATGACTAGTCACTAGAGGGCGGTATTCAATTTGATGACATCATCTGTGAACAACTCTCCATGCCTTTTGTACATAAAATTTCACAATTTTTTTGTTTTCTTCGTATTCATTTGTGTTCTTGATCCGACTTCATAACATGTGAAGTAGAATATCATTTTGCATTCTATATCTTGCTTTCAGGGGAGTACATTATCTCAATCACAAGAAAAAAGGAAAAACATGAAATTTGATGTACAAAAGGCATGGAGAGTTGTTCACAGATGATGTCATCAAATTGAATACCGCCCTCTAGTGACTAGTCATTTCAAAAAGCTCTTACTTCCTTATTCCTTGCCCGATTTTGTTCAAATTTTAACTGATATTTTTCAAATATCTTAAACTTTACAATAAAAGTAACTTAGTATGAAGGTTTTGGTTTCCTTTAACACCAGCTTATTTCCATTTCGGTGTTTAGGGCTGGTGTTCGTGTTTATTTAACACTAACACCAGCCCTAAACACCCAACTTGAAATCATAATGTGCATGTACATGTTTAATGCCAAAACCTTCATTTTATGCATGACATATACCATGTAATGTAAACATAAGATTCGTATACATTAATTTGTATCCGAGTCAACTTATGCATTTTGATATTCATGTTATAAGTTAAACTGTACAAACAGATGCACTACACACAGTGTTTGCTGAATTGATTTATCTTAAAGAGAAACAAAGACAAAAGTTTCATTTGATATACAGGATAATTACATTTATTGATATACATTGCATTTGATACATTTCGTACACAAAAGAAAGTTTCATGTTTCAGTGCATGTACACCGTATTTGAACGATTTATTTAAGATCTTTCCCATTTGCTTCTTTGTTTATACCATAGTTTGTATGGAGCAATGATAATGTAGCAATGAAGAGCCATGGAAGATATATATGTGAAAGGCTACAACAAGTTATAGAGGAAAAAAAGCAAGGTCCCGTAACAACCAACAGATCTTTTAACTTATCAATTTTTTGACGGATGCCTACAGAACGCCTAAAATATATCTGACAAAACTAAACATTTCTACATTTGATCGTTCATATACACATGTAACTCATTTGCACAAAATAAAAGTTATCTCACATATATCAATCTCAAAGAAAAAAATATATAAACAAAATTAAATACAATAATGTGTATAATATACATAATTACTAATATTGTCAACACATTTTGTCATCTCGCTACATTTAGTCCCCAAAAGTAAATATAGGATCAAAATCAAGAGGAAATAACCGAATTAGTTTTCCAATTTAAAGCAATACATAGAAATATACAACAATACCAAGCCTTATAAACAAACATGTTTCAAAACTTTTGCATGAAAACCACTATACATGCCAATTTCCCCACTTGTTCAGGTAAAGCGCTAAGGAATTACGTAAAAGTGCAAAATTGTAATCTTCTAATTTATCATGTTTCCTTTTTTTTTCTTTTGTTTTCCTATTTAGAAACGGTAGATATTTTACTTATATTAATACATGATGCACTAACTGTCCTTTTCCTCTATCGCGTAAATCTATTCAGAATTTTATCTCTTCCCGGTTTAATTTTCGTAAATTAACAAAATCAAAGAAAGTACTGCACCTTCCCCATACCTTCCGAGTAACCTCACACGTATACAATATATGCTTATTAGTTTCTTCTTCTTGTTTACAGAGAGAACATAAATTAGTATAATAAACTAAAACTATAAACGTGACTGCCTGCCGTAGCAACAAACGGAATTAACAAAAGACTTAACTCCGTTTCATTGACAATCAGTCGTAGACGAAAGACTTCATGCATGGCTGATTGTTAAAGAAACGGAGTTAAGTCTTTTGTCAATTCTGCTTGTTAGCAGGCAGTCAGTGAAAACGAATTCGTTTGATAAAATTATGGAAATGCAAGCACTACTTTAAATAAACAGAACTTTGTCATTCCTTGCTTATTTTTCCTGATTGAGGTGTCATATGAAAGGGCAGAAACCCAACTCAATTTCAAATACCGTCCGCCAAAAGACTTCTTGGTCCTCTCTTCAAATTCACGGGTCGACATCTTTCAACCAGTGCAGGCGCAGCAAAATGCTAGCCACCAATCGAAATGACCAAAGTGGTCCGAGCTTTATAAATTCTTTTAATGGGATTGATTGGTTTGACATCAGCGTACGCTTTCAAATTGCCACCAATCGAAATGACCAAAGTGGTCCGAGCTGTATAAATTCATTAAATGGAATTGATCGTATCGACATCAGCATACATTTTCGTAGTGAATGTGGATGTCAAATCTTAACAATTTTGTTTATCTATTTCTTTTCTTTATTCAGGGTAGACTGTTCAGTATACCTCCCCCCCCCCGACAAAAAAAAAACCCTGGTCTCCTACAGAACCCTGATTATAAAACTGCACATGAAAAATACATAAATTACAATTAGAGCTGTACAAAATATCAAATTATAACATTTAACACAATTTATGCATGGTTTAGATAATGATTAAAAAAATCAACAATAGAAATAAGTTAAACAAAAATTATTATTATCTTATTATTATCAATGACATTTCTAGTGGTCTTTTAGGACCTAGTATTGCTATAAAGGTAATTTTAGACCCCAACATAATATGTGGAATTTAGCGAATACGATCATACCAATTCAGCTTCACTTTAAAAAAAAATATGGTGACCGTTTATTAATTAAGTAATTAATTATAACAATACACGGGCCGGCAAACAGCCAACGTCAACATCAGCTGGAATAAAACGTTAAAGGCGCTATCTCGTTTTCCCAACGGCTGGTTCAAATTATCTAATATTGTTGGTGAGACACAAAATATTAGAAATGGTAATATTTATGGATATTTCAGCCGTCTCTGACCCAATTTTGATCAAACAAAGATTATTTTGTCATTTAAATTGTATGTTCTTTCATATCTGACATTCAGTTTTTCATTATCTCAAAACAGATAGCGATACGCGCATATCGTGGAAATGTTGCGAGAGGATGAGAAAGCGTGTTTTTAAAATTTTATTATAGGGTGAGAAGACATGAGCCCCTGAACACTGGCGTACTGATCGGGGGGGGGGGGGCGTCGCCCCTAATATACAATTTTAATGTGTTTTATTTCTAATTCGATACCAGTGATTTACAAATGTTGCTAAAATTACATGATTTTCTACGCGTAAGTTGGAAAATTACAAATTCCCAAATTTACGATACATTTACAGTCAGGCAAAACATATGCCCATTTAGAAGCCTTCATGTCAGGGATTGGCAGAGATCGGGGGCTCGAGCCCCCCTCAATATTTTGAAATAGTATGTTAAAGAGATAAAGAAAGAAAGAAAGAAAAAAGGAGTGACATGCCAGAGTAAAAAATGAGGTACCAAAATATGCTAAAAAGACCGTTATGAAGCTAAGACCCCTGAACTTACGGGGGCTCCACCCCTGGACCCCACCTAAGGCGGGCCACTGTAAGCTCATCTGAACGTAATTAAATAATAATAATAATAAAAGCTAGTTCTTATATGGCACTTTTCAGGACCGATAGCCCTCTCAAAGCGCTTTACAGATATATACACTGTCAGTCATAATGGTGGAATTTCTTTTGTTTACCCCAATTTATGGAACGATTTTGACAATGATTTATTCCTAATAGATCTAAATAATAGTATACCTTCTCAGATGTTATTGAATAATAGTTTGCGAGTGTTTGTTTTACGTGACTGCTAAAGCATGTATGTGCTACTATGCTAATCAACTAGGGGACCTACGTCCTTAAGTCATAACTGATAGTAATGAGGATTAATGCCTCACAAAATGGCACATATATAGCTGATCGACACTGTTTTTATCCTGGGGCCTCACGGTAGCAAGACCATTTTTACAAGCGCACACTTGCTAATCTAAGCACATTAGCTTTCGCATCCTACCGGGTACCCATTTAACACCTGGAGAGTGGCAAATGTAGATCAATGTCTTGCCAAAGGACATTAGTGCCGCGGTGAGACTTGAACCGCGGACCTTGTGATCCTCAGTCCGGTGACATATCAACTCGTCCACGACACCTCTACAAATGCCTTAAACCCCTGAGCTTTAGGGGGGAGGGGGTCAGCCCCCTGGACCCCACGCTAATTAGTGACCTACCAGTGTCACAAATAAGCTATCTAAATATGCTTATCTGACCGTAAATTAAAGGGATAGTTGAGTTCTGTTGCAGAGGGCGATACACAAAATATTTTTTTTGGTAAGATAATGAAAAACTGAGTGTCAAATTTGAAAGAACATAATATTTAAATGACAAAATCATCTTTGTTTGATCAAAATCGGTTCAGAGACGGCTGAAATATAACGATTTCTAATACTTGTGTACCACCACACATATTAGATATTTTGAAAAAAATGAAAAAACCGTTGAAAAAACGAAAAAACGCCCTTTACGTCGTATTTCAGCCATTGCCGATGTTTGCTTTTTTGTTGGCATTTTCTTGTTGCCTATATTACGCACAACCAGCCGGCCCATGTATTGTTATTTTTAATTAAAAAATTAACTAATGGTCACCGTGTCTTTTTTGAAAGTGGAGCTGAATTGTATGCTCGTAGTGGCTAAATTTCACACATTTTGGGGTCTATAATTACCTTCATAGCATTTTTAGGTTCTAAAAGGGCACTAGAAATGTCATAGATAAGAATAAGAGCAACTAGACTTTAATTCTTCACTTAGACGAATTAGGTGATACGTATGATAATGGTTTAAATAACGAATAATGTATTTTGCGATATATTATTTTATAAAATGCTTCTCCCATTATGATCTATCATATGTCAAATTAAAATTGTGTCCCCTTGATCATCATGGATCTCGGGAAGATAGATTGAAACAATATATGACCGTTGACCCTGTACAGTAACCAGTTACACCTTTGACTCTAATTTACATCATGAAGAACACATTTTGACGATTTTATCTTATTCAAAGAATTGAAAATGTAATTGATAAATGATTATCATCATTATGATAATGATGATCATGATGATAATGATCATGATCATGAGCGTGATCCTGATATCTAATTTAAAAAATGAGGAATGATTTAGATAGCATATAGTCTCAGCTACAACATACTCAAAAATCTACTAAATCCATGCAGAAATAATGGCGATATTGCTCACAACAGACAGAAATGTAGAATCCAGATTTTTAAAAAAGTCATCTCCCATAGGGATTACACGCAAAAAGTAATGGATTAAGTGGGGAAAAAAGGGTAATAATAAGGTAAAAACGGTTGTTTATTACATTATTTGCGAATCTACGTGTTTTAATAATCAAAGGAGATGGTACAGTGAAAGGTCAAAAAGAAAAAAAAAATGAAGGAAAAAAAATCGTTGGAGACACCCGGACACGAACCAGGAATTTCGAGCTTGGAAGTCAAGTAAGTTACCGATATACGAAAACATTTTCCATGGCGATTACACGTAAACGGGAAATGGAATTTTCAAATCCTACTTTGCAAGTGAAATATGATCATGATCCCGGCATCTGATTGAAAAATAAAAGAAACATTAGTGATAGCTGATTGTCTCAGCTACAACATACCCGTTAAACAACGAAGATATTGCTCACGAAAGACAGGAATGTAGAATTATAGTCTCAGCTACAACATACTAACAAATCAACTAAATCCAAGCAGAAATAACGGCGCCGGATATTGCTCGCAAAAGACAGGAATGTAGAATCCAGATTTGAGAAAAAGTCATCTCCCATAGGGATTACACGCAAAATGTAGTGGATTAAGTGAAAATAGGGTAATAATAAGGTAAATACGGTTGTTTATTACATTATTTGCGAATCTACGTGTTTTAATAATCAAAGGAGATGGTACAGTGAAAGGTCAAAAAGAAAAAAAATTAAGAAACAAATTGTTGGAGACACCCGGACTCGAACGAGGGATCTCGAGCTTGGAAGTCAAGTGCGTTACCGATATACAAAAACATTTCCCATAGCGATTACACGTAAATGGGAAATGGAATTCTCAAATCCTACTTTGCAAGTGAAATATGAGCATGATCCCGGCATCTGATCGAAAAATAAAAGGCAAATATGAAAAGCTGATTGTCTCAGCTACAACATACTCGAAGCTCAGCGAAAAAATTAAAACAATGGAGATATTGCTCACAAAAGACAGGAATGTAGAATCCAGTTTTGTGAAAAAGTCATGTCCCAAAGAGAATACACGCAAAATGTGAAAAATTGACATGCCTCCGTTAATCGCAAAAATACGTCATGATGCTTTTGTCTAAATGAACAATTATGGAAGCTGCGTTTGTAGGAAATTGTCTCAGCTAGAACATATCAAAATTTGGAAGATGAAAGATCAATATCTACAGAGATACAATCGATTTTCCAAAAATAAGCTGACGTCATAATATGCAAATTTAAATTTTGAGTTTGGAGGCCATTATGATGACATCATGAGCTAATCGAGGGTCAAATGAGACATGAAATCATATCTCCAACTCATAATCTATCTAAGTATGAAAAAATATTGGGAGTTCCTATCTTTTCTGAAGAGTTACAAAGAATTTTGTATATGTTTTTACTCATGTATTGTGGATAAAGATAACGCAGGTCCGCGCGCGCTGTCAACCTTGACGGACGCTCATTGCGTTATTAAAAGGTGAACAAGTTATCAAAATGCTTTGAAAAATGTGCCAAATATGAAAACAGAGAAAATTCGGCGATTCTATGTTGCAAAATGCTAGTACGCGCAAAAAACGCGCGCGCATGCGCGTATGCATGATTTTTTGTCAAATGCTCTAAATGGCCTGAAACGTATGCAAAAAAAATTTAAGACAATTTTGAGCAATTCAAAATTTAACGTGCGCGTTAACGCGCGCACAAACGCGTACGCGCGCATTTGCGCGCATTTATCGACCTGAAATTGACCGGACGGATATTGATCTTAATCATGATGAATATGAATGAGAAATTCCTTTCCGTTATGAAGATATGATCATAAGTTGATTTTCACAAAATGGCGCCTAGATGACGTCACGATAATTTTGACCCCAGGCTCTAAAAAGTCACGCAGTTTTAAATTAGATTAAGATCTATCATCATGGCAAGTTTCATGATAATGGCTTTATTCAGTCTTGAGATATCCTGCGAACAAATTCGAGGAAGAATAATAAATAATAAACTAGATTTGTAATACTTGTTTGGAACAAGTATAGGTGGGCTGATCCAACAAAAAATTGAGACAAAATAAAGGGTACATTTGAAATAGCTTTTTGTCTCAGCTACAACATATTCGGAGTTCAGCGTAAATGAAGCTAAAACGACGTAGATATTGCTCGCGAAAGACGGGAATGTAGAATCAAGTTTTGAGAAAAAGTCATGTCCGATAGAGAATACACGCAAAATGTGAAAAAATTAGCTTGCCTCCTTTAATCGCAAAAATACGCCATGATGCCTTTGTCAAAATGAAAAATTGTGACAAATGGATTTGTAGAGAATTGTCTCAGCTAGAACTTATCAAAATTTTAAAGAAAATTAATCAATTTTTAGAAAGATACAATCAATTTTCCAAAAAAATGCTGACGTCATAATAGGCAAATTGAAATTTTGAGTTCGGAGGCCATTATGATGACGTCATGAGTTAATTGAGGGTCAAATGAGACATGAAATCATATCTCTGATTCATACTCGCTCAAAATATGAAAAAAAAATTGGGGTCACCTTGCATCCTAAAGAGCTATAATGGATTTTGCATAGGCATGTTTTTGCCCATATATGCTATGTATTACAAGAGCTCGCGCGCATTGAAATTTATGTTAAACGGTCGATTATTCAATTATTTATAGTCATAAAGAGACAAACATGGTATCAATTTGTTTGTAAGAATATGTGGAATATTATGAAAGAAAAAAAATGGCGATTCTATGGTGTCTAATAGTTTTACGCGCGAAAACGCGCGCGCATGCGCGTGTGCGCGATTTTTAAAAAAATGCTTAGAATGGCCTAAAACGTATGCAAAATGATTTTGAGACGATTTTGAGCATTTCAAAATTTTGCGCGCGCATTGACGCGCGGACGTACGCGCACGCGCGCGTTATTTGACCTGAAATTGACCGGACGGATATTGACCCTGATCATGATAAATATGAATCAGAAATACCTTTTGGTTATGAAGATATGATCAGGAGTTGATTTTCGTAAAATTTTACAAAATGGCGCCTAGATGACGTCATCAGTGAAGGACAATGTTGAAAACGTTATTGTGCTTTGTACATATGCCTTTACATATGTGTGCCAAATTTCAAGGCATTTGATTGAGCCATTTTCAAGTTATCTTGCTAACAAAAAAGTGGTTAGAAATAAGAAAAATATTTAATAACTAGATTTGTAATACTTGTTTGGAACAAGTATAGGTGGGCTGATCCAACAAAAAATTGAGACAAAATAAAGGGTACATTTGAGATAGCTTTTTGTCTCATCTACAACATACTCGAAGTTCAGCGTAAACGAAGCTAAAACGATGTAGATATTGCTCGCGAAAGACGGGAATGTAGAATCGAGTTTTGAGAAAAAGTCATGTCCCATTGAGAATACACGCAAAATGTAAAAAATTGACATGCCTCCTTTAATCGCAAAAATACGCCATGATGCCTTTGTCAGAATGAAGGATAGTAGCAACTGCATTTGTAGAAAATTGTCTCAGCTAGAACATATCAAAATTTGTAAGAAAATCGATCAATATTTACAGAGATACAATCAATTTTCCATAAATGCAAATTGGAATCTTGAGTTCGGAGGCCATTATGATGACGTCATGAGTTAATTGAGGGTCAAATGAGACATGAAACAATATCTCCGAATCATACTCTATTAAAATATGAAAACAAATTGGGGTCACCTTGCATCCTAAAGAGCTACGATGGATTTTGTATAGGCATGTTTTTGCCCATATTTGCTATGTATTACAAGAGCTCGCGCGCACGGAAATTTTTGTTAAACGGTCGATCAATCCGTTATTAATAGTCATAAAGAGACAAACGTGGTATCAATTTGTTTGTAAATATATGTGGAATATTATGAAAGAAAAAAAAGTCAATTATATGTTGTGCAATAGTTTTACGCGCGAAAACGCGCGCGCATGCGCGTGTGCGCGATTTTTTATAAAATGCTTAGAATGGCCTAAAACGTATGCAAAATGATTTTGAGACGATTTTGAGCATTTCAAAATTTTGCGCGCGCATTGACGAGTGGACGTACGCGCACGCGCGCGTTATTTGACCTCAAATTGACCGGACGGATATTGACCTTGATCATGATAAATATGAATGAGAAATACCTTTTGGTTATGAAGATATGATCATGATTTGATTTTCGTAAAATTTTACAAAATGGCGCCTAGATGACGTCATCAGTAAAGGTCAATGTTGAAAACGTTATTGTGCTTTGTACATATGCCTATACATATGTGTGCCAAATTTCAAGGCATTTGATTGAGCCATTTCCAAGTTATCTTGCCAACAAAAAAGTGGTTAGAAATAAGAAAAATATATAATAATAAATAAATAAATAAAGGCAATTCTAACGAAATTATAAGGTGGTCTGTACGTTATACAGCCCACCTGACTAGACATAATACTTGTTTGGAACAAGTATAGGTGGGCTGGTCAACTAAAATTTGAGACAAAATAGAGCAAAAATAAGCGAGATACTGCTAAAAAACAATGTCATGTAGATTAATGATGTAAACGAAATTCACCTTCCTTAGGCATAACACGCAAATTAAGAAATTTCTGATATGTGCCTTTCATCGTAAATTTCACTATGATGTCGTGATCAAAATGAAAAATGGTGATAACTGAGCTTGTAGAGAATTGTCTTTGCTACAACTTATCGAAATTTGGAAGGAAATCGATCAATATTTACAGAGATACAATCAATTTTCCATAAATATGCTGACGTCATAATATGCAAATCCGTATTTTGAGTTCCAAGGCCATTATGATGATGTCACGATACACTTAATGGCCAAATGAGACATGGAATCATTTCTCCGACTCATACTCTATCTAAATATGAAAACAAATTGAAGGTCACGGCTCATTCCAAAGAGCTATAATGGATTTTGTATAGGCATGTTTTTGCCCATATATGCTATGTATTAAAAGAGCTCGCGCGCACAGACGTTTATCTTGAATTGACGCTCATCTTGTTATTAATGGTCATAAAGAGATAAACAGGGTAACAAATTCTTCGAAAAAATATGAGAAATATCATGAAAGAAAAAAAAATGGCGATTCTATGTTTTGTAATGTTGTTACGCGCGAAACGCGCGCGCATGCTCGTACGCGCGATTTTTTATAAAATGCTTAAAATGACCTGAAACGTATGCAAAAAAAATTTGAGAGGATTTTGAGCATTTCAATTTTTGCGCGCGCACTGACGCGCGGACGTACGCGCACGCGCGCGTTTTTTTACCTGAAATTGACCGCACTGATATTGACCTTGATCATGATAAATATAAATGAGAAATACCTTTTAGTTATGAAGATATGATCATGAGATGATTTTCAGAACATTTCACAAAATGGCGCCTAGATGACGTCATCAGTCAAGGTCAAGGTTGAAAACCTTACCGTGTCTTGTCCATATGCCTATACATATGTGTGCCAAATATCAAAGCATTTGATTGAACCATTTCAAAGTTATCTTGCTAACAAAAAAGTGGGTCAAAATAAGAAAAATAAAATAGATTTGTAATACTTGTTTGGAACAAGTATAGGTGGGCTGGTCCAACTAAAACTTAAGACAAAATGAATGCCACATTTGAGATAGCTAATTGTCTCAGCTACAACATACTCGAAGTTCAGCGTAAACGAAGCTAAAACGACGGAGATATTGCTCGCAAAAGACGGAAATGTAGAATCCAGTTCTGAGAAAAACTCATGTCCCATAGAGAATACACGCAAAATGTGAAAAATTGACATTCCTCCTTTAATAGCAACATTACGCCATGATGCTTTTGTCAAAATTAAAAATTGTGAACACTGCATTTGTAGAACATTGTCTCAGCTAAAACATATACAATTTTGGAAGAAAATTGATCAATATTAAGAGAGATACTATCAATTTTCCAAAAATATGATGACAACATAATATGCAAATTGAAATTTTGAGTTCGGAGGCCATTATGATGACGTCATGAGTTAATTGAGGGTAAAATAAGACATGAAATCATGTCTCCAATTTATATTCTATCACAATATGAAAAAAGAATTAGGGTGACCTTGCATCCTAAAGAGCTACAATGGATTTTGTGTAGGCATGTTTTTGTCCGTATATTCTATGTAATACAAGAGCTCGCACGCACAGAAATTTATGTTAAATGGTCGATCATTCCGTTATTAATAGTCATAAAGAGACAAAAATGGTATTAAATTGTTTGCAAAAATATGTGGAATATTATGAAAGAAAAAAAAATGGCGATTCTATGATGTGTAATAGTTTAACGCGCGAAAACGCGCGCGCATGCGCGTGTGCGCGATTTTTTATAAAATGCTTAGAATGGCCTGAAACGTATGCAAAATGATTTTGAGACGATTTTGAGCATTTTAATATTTTGCGCGCGCATTGACGCGCGGAGGTACGCGCACGCGCGCGTTTTTTGACCTGCAATTGACCGGACGGATATTGACCTTGATCATGATAAATATGAATATGAAATAACCTTTGGTTATAAAGATATGATCAAGAGTTGATTTTCGTAAAATTTTACAAAATGGCGCCTAGATGACGTCATCAGTGAAGGTCAATATTGAAAACGTTATTGTGCTTTGTACATATGCCTATACATATGTATGCCAAATTTCAAGGCATTTGATTGAGCCATTTCCAAGTTATCTTGCCAACAAAAAAGTGGTTAGAAATAAGAAAAATATATAACTAGATTTGTAATACTTGTTTGGAACAAGTATAGGTGGGCTGATCCAACAAAAAATTGAGACAAAATAAAGGGTACATTTCAAATAGCTTTTTGTCTCAGCTACAACATATTCGGAGTTCAGCGTAAATGAAGCTAAAACGACGTAGATATTGCTCGCGAAAGACGGGAATGTAGAATCAAGTTTTGAGAAAAAGTCATGTCCCATAGAGAATACACGCAAAATGTGAAAAAATTAGCTTGCCTCCTTTAATCGCAAAAATACGCCATGATGCCTTTGTCAAAATGAAAAATTGTGACAAATGGATTTGTAGAGAATTGTCTCAGCTAGAACATATCAAAATTTTAAAGAAAATTAATCAATTTTTAGAAAGATACAATCAATTTTCCAAAAAAATGCTGACGTCATAATAGGCAAATTGAAATTTTGAGTTCGGAGGCCATTATGATGACGTCATGAGTTAATTGAGGGTCAAATGAGACATGAAATCATATCTCTGATTCATACTCGCTCAAAATATGAAAAAAAAATTGGGGTCACCTTGCATCCTAAAGAGCTATAATGGATTTTGCATAGGCATGTTTTTGCCCATATATGCTATGTATTACAAGAGCTCGCGCGCATTGAAATTTATGTTAAACGGTCGATCATTCAATTATTTATAGTCATAAAGAGACAAACATGGTATCAATTTGTTTGTAAGAATATGTGGAATATTATGAAAGAAAAAAAATGGCGATTCTATGGTGTCTAATAGTTTTACGCGCGAAAACGCGCGCGCATGCGCGTGTGCGCGATTTTTAAAAAAATGCTTAGAATGGCCTAAAACGTATGCAAAATGATTTTGAGACGATTTTGAGCATTTCAAAATTTTGCGCGCGCATTGACGCGCGGACGTACGCGCACGCGCGCGTTATTTGACCTGAAATTGACCGGACGGATATTGACCCTGATCATGATAAATATGAATCAGAAATACCTTTTGGTTATGAAGATATGATCAGGAGTTGATTTTCGTAAAATTTTACAAAATGGCGCCTAGATGACGTCATCAGTGAAGGTCAATGTTGAAAACGTTATTGTGCTTTGTACATATGCCTATACATATGTGTGCCAAATTTCAAATTATTTGATTTAGCCATTTCTAAGTTATCTTGCCAACAAAAAAGTGGTTAGAAATAAGAAAAATATATAATAAACTAGATTTGTAATACTTGTTTGGAACAAGTATAGGTGGGCTGGTTGAACTAAAATTTGAGACAAAATAAAGGGTACATTTTAGATAGTTCATTGTCTCAGCTACAATATACTCGAAGTTCAGCGTAAACCAAGCTAAAACGACAAAGATATTGCTCGCGAAAGACGGGAATGTAGAATCCAGTTTTGAGAAAAACTTATGTCCCATAGAGAATACACGCAAAATGTGAAAAATTGACATGCCTCTTTTAATCGCAAAAATACGCCATGATGCCTTTGTCAAAATAAAGGATAACAGTAACTTTGTAGAAAATTGTCTCAGCTAGAACATATCAAAATTTGGAAGAAAATCGATCAATATTTACAGAGATACAATCAATTTTCCATAAATATGCTGACGTCATAATATGCAAATTGGAATTTTGAGTTCGGAGGCCATAATGATGACGTCATGAGTTAATTGAGGGTCAAATGAGACATAAAATCATATCTCCAATTCATATTCTATCAAAATATGAAAAAAAATTGAGGTTACCTTGCATCCTAAAGAGCTACAATGGATTTTGTATAGGCATGTTTTTGCCCATATATGCTATGTATTACAAGAGCTCGCGCGCACGGAAATTTTTGTTAAACGGTCGATCATTCCGTTATTAATAGTCATAAAGAGACAAACATGGTATCAATTTGTTTGTAAATATATGTGAAATATTATGAAAGAAAAAAAAAGGCAATTCTATGTTGTGCAATAGTTTTACGCGCGAAAATGCGCGCGCATGCGCGTGTGCGCGATTTTTTTATAAAATGCTTAGAATGGCCTAAAACGTATGCAAAATGATTTTGAGACGATTTTGAGCATTTAAAAATTTTGCGCGAGCATTGACGCGCGGACGTACGCGCACGCGCGCGTTATTTGACCTCAAATTGACCGGACGGATATTGACCTTGATCATGATAAATATGAATGAGAAATACCTTTTGGTTATGAAGATATGATCATGAGTTGATTTTCGTAAAAATTTACAAAATGGCGCCTAGATGACGTCATCAGTAAAGGTCAATGTTGAAAACCTTATTGTGCTTTGTACATATGCCTATACATATGTGTGCCAAATTTCAAGGCATTTGATGGAGCCATTTCCAAGTTATCTTGCCAACAAAAAAGTGGTTAGAAATAAGAAAAATATATAATAATAAATAAATAAATAAATAAAGGCAATTCTAACGAAATTATAAGGTGGTCTGTACGTTATACAGCCCACCTGATAAATAAAGGCAATTCTAACGAAATTATAAGGTGGTCTGTACGTTATCTAGCCCACCTGATAAATAATAAATAATAAATAATAAATAAATAAAGGCAATTCTAACGAAATTATAAGGTGGTCTGTACGTTATACAGCCCACCTGACTAGACATATAATACTTGTTTGGAACAAGTATAAGTGGGCTGGTCAACTAAAACTTGAGACAAAATAGAGCAAAAATAAGCGACATACTGCTTACAAATTCTTAAAAAACAATATCATGTAGATTCATAACGTCACTAAATTCACCTTCTATAGGCATAACACGCAAATTATGAAGTTTTTGACATGAGGCCTTTAATCAAAATTTTCACTATGATGACGTCATCAAAATGAAAAATGGTTATTACTGCGCTTGTAGAGAATTGTCTTAGCTACAACATATCGAAATTTTGAAGAAAATTGATCAATATTTACAGAGATACAATCAATTTTACATAAATATGCTGACGTCATAATATGCAAATTCGTATTTTGAGTTCCAAGGCCATTGTGATGATGTCACGATACACTTAATGGCCAAATGAGACATGAAATCATATTTCCGACTCATACTCTATCTAAATATGAAAAATAATTGAGGATCCCGGTGCATTCCAAAGAGCTATAACGGATTTTGTATAGGCATGTTTTTGCCCATATATGCTATGTATTAAAAGAGCTCGCGCGCACTGACATTTATCTTGAATTTACGCTCATCTTGTTAATAATGGTCATAAAGAGATAAACATGGAATCAAATTCCTTGAAAAAATATGAGAAATATCATGAAAGAAAAAAAAAAGGCGATTCTATGTTTTTTAATGGTGTTACGCGCGAAAACGCGCGCGCATGCTCGTACGCGCGATTTTTTATAAAATGCTTAAAATGACCTGAAACGTATGCAAAATAAATTTGAGACGATTTTGAGCATTTAAAAATTTTGCGCGCGCATTGACGCGCGGACGTACGAGCACGCGCGCGTTTTTTGACCTGAAATTGACTGGACTGATATTGACCTTAATCATAATAAATATGAATGAGAAATACCTTTTGGTTATGAAGATATGATCATGAGTAAATTTTCAGAAAAATTCACAAAATGGCGCCTAGATGACGTCATCATTCAAGGTCAAGGTTGAAAACCTTACCGTGCTTTGTCCATATGCCCATACATATGTGTGCAAAATTTCAATTTATTTGATTAAGCCATTTTCAAGTTATCTTGCTAACAAAAAAGTGGTAAGAATTAAGAAAAATAAACTAGATTTGTAATACTTGTTTGGAACAAGTATAGGTGGGCTGGTCCAACTAAAATTTTAGACAAAATAAAGGGCACATTTGAGATAGCTAATTGTCTCAGCTACATCATACTCAAAGTTCAGCGTAAACGAAGCTAAAACGACGGAGATATTGCTCGCGAAAGACGGGAATGTAGAATCCAGTTTTGAGAAAAAGTCATGTCCCATAGAGAATACACGCAAAAAGTGAAAAATTGACATGCCTCCTTTAATCGCAAAAATACGCCATGATTCCTTTGTCAAAAATGAAAAATGTTGAAACTACATTTGTAATGAATTGTCTCAGCTAGAACATATCGAAATTTGGAAGAAAATCGATCAATATTTACAGAGATGCAATCAATTTTTGAAAAATATGCTGACATCATAATATGCAAATTGAAATTATGAGTTCGGAGGCCATTATGATGACGTCATGAGAAAAGTAAGGGTCAAATGAGACTTGAAATCATATCTCCTATTCATATTCTATCACAATAAGAAGAAAAAAATTGGGGTCACCTTGCATCCTAAATAGCTACAATGGATTTTGTATAGGCATCTTTTTGCCCATTTATGATATGTATTACAAGAGCTCGCGCGCACAGAAATTTATGTTAAACGGGTGATCATTCCGTTATTATTAGTCATAAAGAGATAAACATGGTATCAATTTGTTTGTAAAAATATGTGCAATATTATGAAGAAAAAGAAATGGCGATTCTATGTTGTGTAATAGTTTTACGCGCGAAAACGCGCGCGCATGTGTGTGCGCGCGCGATTTTTTCTAAAATGCTTAGAATGGCCTAAAACGTATGCAAAATGATTTTGAGACGATTTTCAGCATTTTAACATTTTGCACGCGCATTGACGCGCGGACGTACGCGCTCGTGCGCGTTATTTGACCTGAAATTGACCGGACGGATATTGACCTCGATCATGATAAATATGAATGAGAAATAGCTTTTGGTTATGAAGATATGATCATGAGTTGATTTTTACAAAATGGCGCCTAGATGACGTCATCAGTGAAGGTCAATGTTGAAAACGTTATTGTGCTTCGTACATATGCCTATACATATGTGTGCCAAATTTCAAGGCATTTGATCGAGCCATTTTCAAGTTATCTTGCTAACAAAAAAGTGGTTAGAAATAAGAAAAATATTTAATAAATAAATAAATAAAGGCAATTCTAACGAAATTATAAGGTGGTCTGTACGTTATACAGCCCACCTGATAATAAATAAATAAAGAAAAATCTTGACGAAATCAAAAGGTGATACGTCTACGTACGTATCACCTAATAAATAATAATAATAATAAATAATAAATAATAAAGAAAAATCTTGACGAAATCAAAAGGTGATACGTATATTTCATACGTATCACCTAATAAAAATCTTGACGAAATCAAAAGGTGATACGTCTACGTACGTATCACCTAATAAATAATAATAATAAAGAAAAATCTTGACGAAATCAAAAGGTGATACGTCTACGTACGTATCACCTAATAAATAAATAATAAAAATCTTGACGAAATCAAAAGGTGATACGTAGACTTCGTTACGTATCACCTAACTAGACTTTAATTCGTCACTTTGACGAATTAGGTGATACGTATGCTAATGGTTTACATAATAAAGAATGCATTACACGATATCATATTATTTCATGAAATGCTTCATCCATTAAGATCTATCCATATGTCAAGTTTAAATTGTGTCCCCTTGATCATTATGGATCTAGGGAAGATAGATTAAAAAAATATGACCATTGACCCTGCGCAGTAACCAGTTACACCTTTGACTCTAATTTACATCATGAAGATAACATTTTGACGATTTTATCTTATTCAAAGAAATGAAAATGTAATTGATAAATGATTATCATCATTATGATAATGATGATCATGATGATCATGATGAAGATCATAATCATGAGCGGGATCCTGACATCTTATTGACAAAATGAGGGGTGATTTAGATAGCACATAGTCTTAGCTACAGCATACTCAAAAATCAACAAAATCCAAGCAGAAATAACGGCGATATTGCTCGCAAAAGACAGGAATGTAGAATCCAGATTTGAGAAAAAAATTATCTCCCACAGGGATTACACGCAAAAAGTAATGGATTAAGTGAAAATAGGGAAACAATAAAGTAAATAGGGTTGTTTATTACATTATTTGCGATTCTACGTGTTTCGAATAATTAAAGGAGATGGTACAGTGAAAGGTCAACAAGAAAAAAAAAGTTCAGAATTTTTTTTTGGGAGACACCCGGACTCGAACCCGGGATCTCAAGGTCGGAAGTCAAGTGCGTTACCGATATACCAAAACATTTCCCATAGCGATTACACGTAAACGAAAATGGAATTCTAAAATCCCACTTTGCAAGTAAAATATGAGCATGATCCCGGCATATGGTCGAAAAATGAAGTACACATTGGAGATAGCTCATTGTCTCAGCTACAACATACTCGAAGCTCACCGAAAAAAAAGTCAAAACAACGGAGATGTTGCTCGCGAAAGACGGAAATGTAGAATGCAGTTTTGAGAAATAGTCATGTCCCATAGACAATACACGCAAAATGTGAAAAATTGACATGCCTCCTTTAATCGCAAAGATACGCCATGATACCTTTGTCAAACAGGAAAATTGTGTTCACTATATTTGTAGGAAATTATCTCAGCTACAACATATCAAAATTTTGAAGAAAAACAATCGATATTGTCAGAGATACAATCATTTTTCCAAAAATATGCAAACGTCATAATATGCAAATTTAAATTTTGAGTTCGGAGGCCATTATGATGACATCATGAGTTAATTGAGGATCAAATGAGACATGAAATCATATCTCCACTTCATGATCTATCAACATATGAAAACATATTGGGAGTTCATATCTATTCTGAAGAGTTACAATGAATTTTGTATAGGTATGTTTTTGCCCATATATTGTGGATAAAGATAACGCAGATCCGCGCGCGCTGTCAACTTTGACGGACGCTCATTGCGTTATTAAAAGGTGAACAAATTATCAAAATGCTTGGAAAAATGTGCCAAATACGCTGAAATAGAAAATTTGGCAATTCTATGTTACAAAATGCTAGTGCGCACAAAAAACGCGCGCGCATGCGCATGTGCATGATTTTTTGTCAAATGCCTTATATGGCCTGAAACGTATGCAAAAAAAATTTGAGATGATTTAGAGCATTTTTAATTTTTGCGCGCGCGTAAACGCGCGGACGAACGCGCGCGCATTTGCGCACGTTTATTGACCTGAAATTGACCGGACGAATATTGATCTTATTCATGATAAATATGAATGAAAAATTACTTTCCGTTATGAAGATATGATCATAAGTTGATTTTCACAAAATGGCGCCTAGATGACGTCATAATGACTTTGAGTCTTTGAAAAGTCACGCAGTTCTAAGTTAGACTAAGATCTTTCATCATGGCAAGTTTCATGATAATTGCTTTATTCAGTCTTGAGAATAATAATAAATAAATAAATAAATAAATAAATAATAATAAAAATCTTGACGAAATCAAAAGGTGATACGTCTACGTACGTATCACCTAATAATAAAAATCTTGACGAAATCAAAAGGTGATACGTCTACGTACGTATCACCTAATAAATAGTAATAAAAATGTTGACGAAATCAAAAGGTGATACGTCTACGTACGTATCACATAATAATAAAGAAAAATCTTGACGCAATCAAAAGGTGATACGTAGACTTCGTTACGTATCACCTAATAAATAAATTATAAAAATCTTGACGAAATCAAAAGGTGATACGTCTACGTACGTATCACCTAATAATCATGCACTTTGAAGGCATTTGCGGTCTAAAAACAGAACACAACTATCCTTTTAATGCCTAAAACTCCTGAGCTTCGGTGGCTCCGCCCTTGTCCCACGCCGGGGCTAGGCCCGGCTGAACCCCACACCAATTTACGCTACTCTCTACCTGATCGTCAATACTCCACTTTGAAAAACGTTCTGCGGGGCCTGCATGTAACATGTAAGAGTGGTATAAATGCAAATTTTCTTCTTCTCCCAAACATTTTTGCTCACTACGCCACTGCCCCTGAAAGGTGAGCCCCCTTGAATGTTTGCCCCCCCCCCCCCCATCCCAAACTGCTTTCGGTACGCCTGATGGTCAGTATTGGACAAAAGGTCCCCTAAATGACCCAAACGTCGTGAATAGAGTCAATAATTTTACCTACGACAAACCATTCAAACCATCCCCACCAAAAATCCTAACGAGATCCCCTTCTCTCCTAGGGTATATAACAAATTTCGCAGCTGATATTTTTGTCGACTTTTGCCCATAATGCATCACATAAAATTGGCTAAACACTAGTGGCGTTAGACGGCGCTGTAGACTGTGAAGCCACTTTAGAACTCCTCCGGATATCATGCACCCGTATGGACATATGTTTCAAAAATTACTGGGGCTAATTATACCAACAGCCATTTGTGCAAATCATAACAATTACTCAAGTTACGCTTATTGTTCTTTAACCACATAGATCACAAATAAAAAAAACATCAACTGAATAAACTTTCCTAGGTTCGTGAAATAACAAGTGGACTCAAAGTCGATATAGTCCTAACTGCTTACCAACCTTATTTTCTTTCGTTTTGATTCTCATCGAGGAGGGCATTAACTTCGTCTGCAATAGGATAAAACAATTTTGATATCGTACATAAAAGTTACTTCAAATTTATAGGAACGTTGTCAGGATGACAAAGCAATAAGCTAGTTTAATAACAAATTATGTAATTATTTACTGTTCAAGTTAATTTATAATGTTATCCATGCATAAGTCATTGGAGAAATAACATTTATCAGCCTGCATTATTTTGCGATGCACCTAACTCACTCAAATCTAGAACACACATGGCGCTACACTATATCACCAATATGGATCTAATTTGATTGGCCAGCTTTGCACGAGGCCATTATGACGTCAACAATAACTTCAAAAATCTCTGCGCTTCATTGTCACGTGTAAGTGACGTCACCCTTCATATATGCTGGAAATCAACGTTTACAAATGTTCATTAATACTTGACTTTGGTTGTGGTGCACTTGATGGTTGGTGATATGATGAAAAGAAATAGAAATGAAATACCCTGTTGCCCAAAGTTAATTTTAACATTCTCTTTTGTATTGTTTTTGATTCTGTAAGTAATTCATTAATTCATAGCAAAACAAAAGTTGGATTTGATGCAATACAAACAAAGACATCTTTGAAAATATCATTCTGGTGATAGATTTAATGTCTTTTTTTCACATCCTTTTTATTTAATTGAGTCTGTGGGGATCTCAACAAATCTGTAGCCTTTTTTTTTTCTGTTTAAATGTCTGGTCTTCTTTATTTCCTCAAAATAATATAAGCATCTTCACATTTTCAGCATTTGCTTACATTTCTGGAGGGATACACATGGTTTCCTACATAAGATATTTTCTTATATCTGTAAACGATAATTCAAGAGGTATAACAAAATATGAAGAAGTCTATGTTTTGTTCTTTTCTTTTTAAATTCGTTTCCAACAAAGCTTTTGTAAAAGAAAGAAGCTCTAGCCTATAAAGCCTACCTACATTTGGTTGGCTGGGTAGCCTAATTTTTTTTAGGGAAGGAAAGGAGGGCGAAATACAGAAACAAAAGGAAAAAAAATACTGTTTGAGCTCTGTGAGTGTTTAATGGGATATCTTTTTCTTCGCTCGTAAGTATCAATAAATAACAGGGGGAAATAAGGGGGGGGGGGCACAATAAGGAAGCATGAAATCACCACCAGCATATCACAATAGGCCCGTTTACTAAAGGTGTTTTTCACACTTCTTAGTTTAATAACTCAACTGGCCTTTGTGAAATCTTCAATTTTTCAAGCTGATACGTGCCCAGCAGGACAGCTGTGGATGGAATTTCACATTCCTACATTTTATCTTCAAGTCCCTTGAAGATGCTTGATTGAAGTATTGACAAAGCACTCTTTGTCTTGCTACACATTGTTGTAATATAGCCTTAACATAAATTCATATAAATTCAACTTTAACAGACTAACCACCTTTGGGGTTATACAAGTGAAGAAAAATATACATAATATTATGAGTAATCTACAGTGAGGAAAATATCTATCATCTCGATTTTCACCATTAAATTTACAACAAAGATTAGCAAGGATATCGCAATCTCAGACTCCAAACATTCATAACTCATTCAGGCGATCTCTTTAATATGATTGGCCTAATTTTAATCCATGTTTGCATTATTATTTTTGTTTCTCTCTGTGCTTCTATACCAATGACCTTATTACATGGGTTGGATTGCCCTTTAAAACCTTATTTTGTTAACCTTGAATAACTTAAAAAGACTGATACACATTTTTGTCTAGAGCCCAGGGTTACCCAGCCAATTATATTAAAATAATATCATTTTTCCTTAATTTAATGGGCTGAATGGGAGGGGGTGGGGGTCATGGCCCCATATGGAAAAAGTTTGCTTGGATTTGTCTCATGAAAGAAGTTGACCACAAACTGACTCCCACACGCTGTTGAGTACTCAGGGGTCAAGGGCCACTAGCTTCATCGGGCAGGTAGTTCCATTATGTGAATGGGTAAATTAACTATTACAAAATGAGGGGACACATTACATTGTACAATAGGGACACAAATTGTTTTTATTGTGCATAACATCCTCTTTTATTGACTTACTTATTGAATGAAACTATAAAACCAAAATGCATTTTGTATTCTAACAATTGGAGTACAAAGAATAATAACAACAGATGAATGAAGTGCATTAACACTACAAACACCTGGGAAGGAAGCATTCATAAAGTTGAATACATATAGTTGATAAACGACTCCGCATGAAACTATAAAACCAAAATGTAATATGCGTTCTGGCAATTGGGAGTACAAAGAATGATAGCAGGTGATTGAAATGCTTCAACAATACACACATCTGGGAGGGAAGCATCCATAAATTTGAATAATCTAGTTGATAAACGACTCCGCATGAGGACGTTAGGTGGAGCGGAAAGCAATGGATTCTTAACAACACGAACCCATTTAACAGAATGTCGAAACGTAAATTAAATTTGGCGCGGTTGGAAAATGTATCTTTCTACCCTGCAACTTTAATGGTACAATCCAGTAAATTAAAACAGTGAAATGGCTCTTATTTCAAAATTACTCATTAAATAAAACCTAAATCTTCAGTGATATCAGACAAAATATGTTTTATCTTACTAATAATTTAAAAAGATGTATAAGCATTTTGAAAGTGTAGAATTTTACGATAAAAAGACACCGATTTAGCGAAGATGACGTCATTAGAACCCGTTTATGTGCGCTTGCATCAGGGAATTCAAGGTCAAAAGGTCAATTCAGACGCTGATAAGCTATTGGTCAAGTCTTTTTGTTTCCTTTATTCCGACAAAATTATACAATCAATCAAAACAAGTTTAATACCAGAAGAAAGCTGACGATTAGTATTTTCATTAACCGCTTGCCCCAAAGTCGCTTGACCACAGTGCAACGAGTGAGAGCTTGCGAGAGCGGCCAAAGTGTGATTGAAACTCGCTATTTGCTCTTCCCCAATGCAAAGAGAGACGACATTGTGCTGGATTAATATATTTTTTACGACGAAGGTACAGAAAATTTGCGTATGGTCTGTTAATATTATACTTTATGAAATGTTACCCGAGTAACTTCCGGACACCCCGATGCTGGAAAGAAAAGCACATTTTAGAAAACTTTACTTTTTCATGGAAAATGCTTAATATTTGTTCTATGCACGCAACTCAGATTGAGCGGATGATACAACGTTTCCATATGGTGCCCCATTGTGCCTCCCCTGTCTACGCCAGCGCTTTAAATGCAATTCATGTTTCTGCTGAAAAAATGTTATACACCTCAAAGAATCTTCTCTCTTGTAACTTGGTCGAGTGGTTTAAGGCGTTTGACTGGAGATGCGAAGGTCGAGGGTTCGAATCCCGACACGACACCAATATCCTTTAGCAAAATATTAAACTGCACTCGCTACTCTCCACCCAGGTGTTAAATGGGTACCCGGTAGGATGCGTCCGTCATTGTTGGTCAAACAGTTTTTGAGCGTCAAGTAACGCCTGGCTGGAATGCTCCCCCTGGGAGTGGAGATTATGCACACAGTGTGTGCGGGCAAGCACTGAATCCAATGACCGAGGTAATAGTATATTTGTAAAGCGCTTTAATAGAGACATTGTTTTAAGCGGTATATAAAAGCTAAATATTATTATTATTATTGTACATGTATATATTACAAAACATAACTTTTTGTTTTGCTGTAGACGTTGACCAATGCTATTTTTCGTTGCAGTATAACTCCTATAGGCTGAGTTAGTAGTCACATACTCCTGCTTCGTTTTAATATATGAAAAAGCAATATTTCATACTCACTTGTATTTCACTCTGTCTAAAAATACGGCATGGAATGATTTTGAACCGCCAGATGTTGGTTTGTAATACCTTAAACAAAAAGAGGACACCGATCGATTACAATATCAATTGTTTTTATCGTCATGATCGTATAGGTCTAAAAGTAACGGTTTTAGAAATAATAAAGACAATATGTTAATTACTAGGATTTCTATTAAAACTTCACACGTATAGTCATTAATATTGTGTATAAACAGTTTTTGAAAAATAGTTTACAATAGGTTACATGATTCCTTAGTGAAGACAAATTGTTGAATACAAACCAATACGGGTTTAGGAAAAACCACTCGACAGATTTAGCTCTTGTACAAATTTACGACAAAATTACCAATGCTATGGCAAAAAAGTAACACGTAATAGGAATATTTCAACCATGCTATATTGATTTGAAAACTTTTTACAAATGGATTCGAGGGAAAACTCTTTCTTGGTTTAGAAACTACTTGTCGAACAGACAACAATATGTTTCAGTCGATGGTACTGACTCTGGTATTTTACCCAACAGGTCTGGTGTGAGTGGTGTCCCTGAATGCTCCTTTCTGGGACCACTCCTTTTTCTTTTGTATGTAAACGATAATGAAGGTATCATTTTTTTTGTCATTTTGCTCTCTTTGCTGATGACAGAAATACTTTATTGCTCACCCAATGACATTAAACACACTAATGAATACCTTGGATTTGGAGTTTTTTGTGATTGATTGATCCATTTTAAATTCAAATTCAGTTTAAACAAACAGGTTAGAAACATTTGAAATTGTATGGAGTAATGGGTCTTCCTCTACTCTGGTTTCAAAACTACTTATCTAACCGTGTGCAATATGTTTCTTACAATAATGTTTTATCTGAGCCTTTAAATGTTTTATGCGGTGCGCCCCAGGGATCTATGCTTGGGCCACTTTTATTCTTGATATTTGTTCATGATCTTCCAAACTGTTCAAATAAGTTGAGATTTGTACTCTTTGCGGATGATACCAACATTTTAGTTTCTCATGATTCTTTACAATCGTTGAATAATATTCTCAACTTTGAATTGCTAAAAGTATCTAAATGGTTTTATCATAACAAATTATCTTTAATCTTTAACAAACCAAATTATATATTATATTTCTATGTTAATAATACTTACAAAAAGTACTTGACATAGAATTATTGGACATAAACATGAATAATCAAGTTATAAAGCGTGTAAGTCACACAAAATTCTAAGGCGTCTTGATTGATGAAAAACTTACATGGAATAAAGTATCCACAAATGTTGGTGTCATCCGCAAACTTAGCAATTTCTTCCCTCAACGTAATATAGTGTGAGTAAACACATATCCAACAAAATATTAACCATTGTATTTATTACAGAATATCGTATCTTCGTATGTGTTCATTTTCTCGGAGACAAGCCCATACCAAAGAATGATTTGTAAAATTTAATGTCCTTACTGTGTTTCAAATCAACTCTTACTACTGTTCAATATTACTTTTTAAACAAAAGCAGAATATGCTTCATAAATCATTATCATCAATGCTCACTTCTAATGCAGCGGTACATGACCATAATACAAGAAGCAGAAATAAATGTAATCTATGGACTGTTAATAAAAATTACGCACTATTTTCTTTTAGACATCATGCTCCTGTTATCTGGAATAATCTGCCACAAAAAATAAAACCACTTAACTCAATGAATACCTTTAAAAGAAAACTCAAAACGTACTTAATCACAAGTGTTTGAAATTTTGAATTGTTGATTTTACTGCCTTTTATTGTCCTATGGTGGGTTTATGCGGTAATATGTATTTTTTTAAAATAAATTATATCATATTTTCGTAATTGTTCATTCCTTTATAGTACTTTATTATCTTTTAAATTTTCTATATTATATTGAATGTTCAATAAAACTTATTTTACTCTCATCAAGGGTGGTCGTCTCGACAAAGCCTCATGGTGATTTTATGGTCACCAATTCCAATAATGCTCTATCTTATGTTGTTATCTGATGTATCGCTATATTGTTTTATTATTTTAACTTATTTTGTATTCTTGAGCGATTTATACTCTAATTCTGATTCTTATTTCATTGTAGTTGAATGAACTAAACTGAATTGAACTGAAAAGCATTATACATCAGAAATGAAATTTGTAAAGGAATGAAGTGTATCATGTAATAAAGTAAACCAATATTGCGAGAAATGTTCGAACAAATATAATTAATGTGAGGATCCAATGTTAAATGTTCATCCAACACAACTCCTTAATATGTAATTGTTGAAAAATTCACTATTTCAGTAGTGTTAATAAAAATAGATATATCATTATAAACGTGTGGCTTATTTTGGGGATTACGGAACACTACATATTTAGTTACCTAAAGTGTCCATATGGTTTAAGGGCATTAAAGTTATCTCTTAAAGGTACTATGTCCCATTTGCAGGCAACAAAAATGAAAAAGTTAAATTCCAACTACATTTGAAAGATAATACTAATTTAGAACTTCCCTAAAAAAAGGTGGGGCTTGAAAATGTTTTCAAGTGGGAAAATAACGACTATTAGTTGTCAAATCGAAGTAATAGTCTTGATTTTCAGACAACTGTACCGAACGGTCTTACGTTTTATGCTGTGCAAAGATTCAATCATTTTAATGTTGGTCATCACAAGAAGTGGGCTATTGATGTAGACAAATGCCCATGTACCGTTTACAACTCTTTTCATGTATGTTATTACCAAAGAAGAAAAAAAGCCAGTCAGCCACTCAATAGTGTCTGACAGTGAAGTCTAGCAAGTGAACGGGTTTCCTTGCATAATTTGAATATGAGGACACTGCTAACGATTAAATTTCACAGATAGGACATACATGACATATTCATAATTCCTGCAAAGTTCTACAGCATTTGAGGTTGGCTGCAAAAAGGACATGGTACCTTTAATATAAACAAAAACTTATTTTATACCCTAAAGCACACAGAGCTGCAGATAAAATAAATTGATTAATAATTTGCCGTTAGAACAAAAATGCAACTTAAGGCTTTTTGGAGTCATTATTGAAGAGTGCCTTACATAGAATTACCATTTAATTATATTAAAACTTTTTTATCCAAAGGTTTATGAATTATTTTTAAAAATCAAACAAGTTTGTACCCAAAAGATTTGGTTTTCATTGTGTAATACAATGGTACATCCATTTGTATTCATTTTAATATTGTTTGGGCAAGTTTTGCGAAGACAAAACTAAATCCATTTAATTTATTGCAAAAAAGGAAAATTCGCATTTGTACCGGATGATTATTTCTAGCAAATTCAGAACCTGTATTTCAGAAGCAGAAAATATTTTTTTTAATATCAAAACCTCGCAAATTCAGTCTTTATGTTCAAATGCTCCAATAACCTACTTTCTCCGGCATTCCACAACCTGTTTGTTATAAACAACACAATTATTTCTTATCTGACTCGAAACTTTAGAACTTTTATTTGATGAATCCCAATTTGCTAATTGCGCATTAATATATCCGACACCATGGCCCTGACGTATGGAATACTCTCTCAACTACTGCTAAAGCATGGATAAGCTTAGTCGCGGCCAGGATGGTGGGTAATATTTACCACAAGGGGAAAAAATTACGATAGGATTATTATGTGCGTTATGTTTTCCTCTTTTTGTGTCACCACAGGAGCGGGGGAAATATGTTGGGGATGGGGATTTCTCTATACATTATTATCCAAGTTAAACTTAAAATATACTTTTAAAAAGACATGATACAGTAGGACGCTACCGCTCGCATAATGCCTATAAAGGTCACAAAATCGTATCTTATTTGGCTTAAAATCTTGAAAATGTCCTTACTTATAGGGAAAATGTATCGTGCAATATTGCGTATTTACAAAAAACTTGAAAATGGTGTATAACTAAGGTCCGTAAATCCCCTCTCTGTCGTTTCCTCCCTTTTCTGAGGGTTAGATACATGATAGATCAGCTCCTTGATTGCAACGCTGCTACACCCCACTGCCCCCGTGCCCCTCGTGAAACACACACAGGCTACGCCATCTATAAACTACTTGGACGAAAAATATCGGTAATATATGAACTTGTACCTAGGGAATACTGCGGGGAGGGTGGGGCGAATGGCGCAGCGTGGTATGACTAAAAGAGGGGGGGGGGCAGGATGATGGGTCGTGTACATTATTGTGGCATGTCTTTTTTCTTTATTTGTTCAGAAATGTTCGTTTTCAATAAATGTGGTCTACAAATATTTGGGTCATGTGGCGTCCCCCCGCACCTACGCCACAGCGATGGTTGTGTCCCCTATCCATTATTTCGCTTTCTTCTTTTTATTTTGTTTATTGGTTACTAGTATTTCATCATTATTTTTATGAACACTTACCCTCATCCCGTATTACGAATATCGACCCTCTTCTCATGTTATGAATAGCGACCCTTTCTTCTTCGATTATGAATAATGACCCTTAATATGACCCTTACGTATAGCGACCCTCATTCCGCATTATGAATAGCAACCCACTTTCTCGTCTAACACAAGGAACGAGTATGCGAGAAGAAGAAATTTGAATTTTCGCCTTCTCACCTTC